>NC_059353.1:48530000-48865000 GCF_019703515.2 Myxocyprinus asiaticus | reverse complement strand
GAGAAGAGACACATTCCCATCAGCAATACAGCTGCGTACCTTTAAAGCACTTACCTTTAATCTCCTGAGACACGAGCGTGACTGCTGTGTGCATTTTCCATTTCTTTTTTTGATTTGTAACTAGTAGCACCTAATAAACATGCAAAAAACAAAACAAAAATCTACACCAAATAGTTTTCCTAAAAATGTATGTCCTCAAATGTGGACAACAGGACTAAGTTGTGAAACTTTAAATAATACCAAACTATAGAATGTCAGATTTATTTTCATAAAATTTCATCTGCAGCCTTTTAGGAGTGAATGCACTTAGATGCATAGAGAGCTATAGGATGCTCCCTTGCTCCCTATTTAGTGAATAACTTAACCTCCAGTGTGCTGTCTGTCTACACTGGTCTCAGAACAGTTTGAAATGCACCTTATTTTCATGCTAACTCCATATAAAGTCTCTGAAAGCAACATTTTTCAGCTTTTGGATGCATCCATTGAACCCAACCTCAGTATGAAAATACACAGTAAATATAGGATTTCAATGGAAACAATGTGCTAAAGTATACATTGTGTTTAGCAGCATCGCGTTTCGTGATAAATCGCTCAAATTTTTTAAATGGCATGTTGGATGAAACTAGAGACTCTAATCTTTTGACTCAAACAGGTTTCAATGTAAAAACTTAATTAGGTTTCTTACCAGATGTAGTTTTGTTGGCATTTCTCCCAAAGACAAACTCCGCTGTGGTCAGCGCCATGTTGTTTTGTCACTTTTAACCCTTTACTGAGAGCAAAGAGACTTCTGAACTGAGATCAGTCTGTTTAAATGAATTTAAATTATGCATTATGTATAACAAAGCCACAATACAATGTCCACACGTGTACGTAGGGTTGCACAAGGTTAAAGGAATAGGTTATCCAAAAATAAGAACATAATATTCACTATTTACTCACCCTCGTGATGTTTTAATTAATATCGCGGCTTATCTTTCAATGCAATGCTTCATGAATGTGCAACGGATCTCAATAATTTCACTGAAAAATTACTTACATTTTGGGTTGTTTCTCACCAACACCATATGCTTTCACAAGACTTGGAATATGATGCCGAAATCACATGGACTACTTTTATGACACTTTTGGGTCTTTTTAAGGCTTTAAAGTGAGTCACTATCCAGTTATTGAAAAGACGGACCAAAATGTGTTTTAAAACAAATCTCCTTTTGTTTTCCACCTGAGAAATTACGTCATATGGGGTTGGAACGACATGAGGGTGAGTAAATAATGACAAAATTTTCATTTTGTTTACACAGTGGTTTGGAGTAATTCAATCAGAGTATATGTGGGCAGTTCAGATCAGCTTGAAACCGAAAAGTAAGCCTCAAACAAGAGTTGAAACGGGTCTTATAAATCAGTACAGGACTGAGACTGTACTCACAGTTGGTATTGAAAGCTCAAATACAGTGAGATTTAAGCTCATTTCACGGATCTCTTGTGGCTTAGAGTACAATGTCATACTGTTAGGACGACGCTTGTCTCTGGCATTTACGTTCAGCCGGAGTCACCCAAAGATTTGTGTGAGATGAATATTAAGAGGGATACTTGTTAGTGTTCAATGTTTTGTTATGTTGAGATTTAGAAGAGTTTCTGTTATGTTGGAGTTTTGGGGGTTACCATTATGGTAAAGATGAGGACAGGTAGATGTCCCACATGAAACTGATTGCTCACTTCGTTAGGCAAATGCTGGGCTAACCATGGCATAGTTACTAAATTACACTCTGTAGTGGTTCCAACCAGCATGTATTTAGCATGCTAACATCCACTTTCAATAGTTAGTACTTAAGAAATACAAAGAAATAAATTTTACATTTTGTTGGGTATACTCAATTAAACTAGGTTCTTTCAATGAAACATATGTAACCTTAGGTAAATTCATTTAATTGTGGTATTTCATGTATTAGTGAACTATTAAACATTTAGTTTCTTTCCTTAAGTAAGATTCACAAAACATTCTTGTTAGAGTATTATACAACTATAAATCAACAGATCAAGTACCAAAGCGGTCATATGTCACCTTGTAAGCGTAAGATTTCAGGCTTACTGATAGTGGTTCCTGGTGGCCGAGGTTGGTACTGCATGCTAATTGTTAGCTAGCAAGCAAAAAATAAATAAATAAAAAAGTTCTCATGTTGCTTCTTGAGAATAATGTATTTTTAGAAAAATTATTTAAAGTAAAAAAAAAATTGTGAAAATTGACAAAAGCACAGGAAGGCACTAAGAAACCTAAAACGATATTTTTTGCCTGGTGAATGTTTTTTTTTCTCACAGTGCAGTTCAGGGCTTCCGTAGTGTTGAGATTGCATAGTAATATTAAGTTGGCACTGCACGCTAATTGTTAGCTAGCAACCCCCCCCCCCCAATAAAAAAATAAAAATATGTTACCTCTTGAGAAAAAAAAAAATGTAGACAGAAAAAAAATATATATTTGTAGGACATAGGCTCAGGAAGGCACGTAAAAAACATTATTTATTTTTTTAATTCACCTAGAGATGTTTTTTTTTTTTTTTCACAGTGCGGTTCAGGGCTTCCGTAGTGTTGAGATTACATAGTAATTTTAAATTAAGAAAACTAATTTCAAACACGTGGAACCAATGTCCACGATTCAAATCACAGACATGTCCAAATGTCAATTTCCATCCTTTAAAATAGGTTGCAAAGTTATTATCTTATTTATGGCCATGCGTACAGACTTGGTTACTGGATTGCGTCTAATGTAGCCCAAGGTGGTTGAAATGGGTCAAGAATGTAACCGAAGGTTCAATATTTTGGTTCCAAATGTAAAAGTTTAAGAATCAGCCACTGATTGACCACTATCTGAACAGTGGGAAATATCTATGGTGTAGATGTACATTTATGGTATACAGGTATAACTTTAATTAACCCATAGATGCCTCTCTTCACAAACAAACAAGAGGCACAAAAGAAACAAAACAACCTAGCCAAGTAAACTTCAGAGTCTGGTGTGAAGGGGAAAAAGATTAAATACCAGGAACTGTTCCTTGTTACCTTCTTTAATATGCTTTATTTAAATCCTCATGCTGTTAAAGATCCATAATACACATGCATTTATAACAGACTCACACTGTTCTTTCTGCACTCATGAAGGCAGTTTTGCTGAACACTGCACAAACATTATGTGGCTTGATGGTTTGTTTCCTCTCCAATGACAACAATGAGTGTTTTCACCTCTATTAATAACCACATGATGACAGTAAACATAAAAAGATCTCATAAATATAATATAAAGCTGTTTTAAAGATGCACACTGCTTGGTAACACTATTTGTAAGGTATCATGAACTAACAATAAACAATTAATCTTGGTTAATGTTAATTCGTCCAAATACTACTGTTCATTGTTCATGTTCACAATGCATTAGTTAATTTTCAATGTAAAATAATATATGTAGAAATTAACATTAACCTGTATGATTAATTGCTTGTTAACAATTTTGAAATAAAGTGTTACCAATGCGTTAGAATGCAAACGTCCTTGATAAACTTTAGATTAATCAAATAATTGATTACTTGGAGAACACATTATGTTTCCTAATGAATATGTTCAGTAACGAAAACTATGAAACTACACAAACAAACAGCGTTAAGTTTCTTAAGGACTCTCGATTTGCGTCAGTTCAATAATTCAAACTTACCTTTAATATCTCACCCGGGGACCTCATGAATGAAAACAGATAATATCCGATCCGGTCCGGTCCGAAGCAGATGTTACAAAGCACTGTTCTCAGTGTGCATGTGTGAATGAAGAAGATTCCCCGTTCACGTTCGACTGCACTTCAAGAAACCGGCGTGACGTCAGCAGCAATGCTCTTGTCCAACAGCTCAACACTTTAATGCTTTTATTTAAAGGCGCACTCAGTAATTTTTTTCCTCATTAAAAAAAGTTTAACTCCTAAAGACATGAATTGTAATCATGACCGCTCACATTAAAATGAAGACTGGAGTCATGTCAGTAACCTTATAAAAGCTGTTTTATTCTACATGGAGAGGGTCCGCACATGGGGGCGGCCATTTTAGAATCACACGACCAGCTGAATACTACTGGCGTAATCTCGCGTCCTGTTATTGGGCACTTTCGCTCAATGATTAAAGTAATCATGCCTGACTGAAACTGAAAACTATTGCTGCATCCAAGCCGCTACCCAGATAGCAAATGTACGCCTGTTTTAGATCTTTTGCATAATCGAATTAACATCTGCTAAACATCTTAAAAAGATCAGATTTACAAACATTATTATTCATAAATGTCTCAAAGACATCTGCTGAAACATCCTATAGATGTGTTGCAGATGAGCAAACAACGTCTT
Organism: Myxocyprinus asiaticus; assembly: GCF_019703515.2. NCBI lineage: Eukaryota > Metazoa > Chordata > Actinopteri > Cypriniformes > Catostomidae > Myxocyprinus > Myxocyprinus asiaticus. The sequence continues at coordinate 48,860,631 of NC_059353.1, read as the reverse complement.
CCAGATGTAAACGCACACATCAAATAGACGTCTGCGCGATGTTCGTGTGCTATCAGGGTAGGTGTCAGAGTCCAAGATGACACAAAGACAAAAGTTACTGAGTGCACCTTTAAATGCTTTTTTAAAATGTTTTTAATATATTGATGCCGTCCAGTGCTTGACATGTTTAAATATTATTGTCCTCTCATTCAATTTCAAATAAATAAATAAATAAAGATTTGCGAGAAAAAGAGCAACATTTCAATGCTTCATACGTACAATTTCAAATAAATAAACAAGTGCATAAACAAATAAATAAGTAAATAAATAAATAAAATTAATAAATGAATAAATAAATACATTAACAAACAAACAAAGCAATAGTCACGAGAAAAATTGCAACACTTTAATTCTTCATCCATGCTGGTGTCATTTTTTTTTATCTATTGCTGCTGTCCAGTGCTGTTGATTGACATGTTTAAATATTATTGTCTTTCTATTAAATTTCAGATAAATAAATAAATAAATAAAGCTTCAATGCTTCATCCATGTTGGTGTAATTTTCAATTAAAATAGAACTAAAATGATATTTTCACTGCTACAATCACAAATCATGCAATGAGATTTGGTTTTTGTAAAATAATAGAAACAAAATCACATGACACGGTCTTATATAATGTTTCATAAAACAGATTTAAAGATATCTGGAATATAACATTATTAGACACATGGCTTTTATTGTGTATCCTGTGTTTCAACTGTCATATATAATTTCATAAAAATATTTTAAATCACTTTCCAACAAATTTAAGCTTTTGTAACTCTGTTTTGCTGTGACTTAAATTCGGACATCTGAAAAACAAACGTCCCTTTTTGAAAACATTTTTGACTCTAAGGCCCCCCATTGTCTGCCATATATTTCAAGGTCTCCCATGTAGGCTAAGATATTTATTATTTATTATTATTATCTATGACAGAGCTGCTTGTTTATCAAAATTATTTTAAAGGGGTCATGAAATGCTCTTTAAATATATATATATATATATATATATATATATATATATATATATATATATATATATATATATATATATATATATATATAATTGTATTATCTTCCCTAAGGTCCACTGATATTAGTAAGGTTTTCTGCACCAAAACAGTCATAATTTAGTAATATATGATCATTTTCAACCCTGTCTGTGGCCCTCTGTCTGAAACGCTCGGTTTTGGCCTAAGCGCCTCCTTAAAACCTCAACGTAAACGCCCACTGCTCTGATTGGCCAACATCGTGCAGCCCCTCAGATACATCCATATTTGAAACTCAGTCTGAAGAGAATGAACAAGCACCAAAACGTTATAAAAATACATTTCAGGGTTTAAACATAACACACATCCAACACATTGCATCCAAATATATTAAACTAATCATCTCAAGCACAACTGTTAACTGCACCATAAACTATCAAACAGTCATGACATTTGAAATATTCATGAATGAAAGTGTTTACTTACGGTTTTGCAGTTGGGTCCAAGTGTTTTAACTGCTGCCTCCTTCAATAACAGTTCCTTTGCAATGCTTGAATCGCTTTATGACTGATTCACAAGCAGTCCATGCTGATTTGAACCAAAAAACATAATCCACGCTGAAATACGCTGAAGACACATCCTCATGATGCACATACATAGTCCAAAGCACGGTGTGACCTAGACGCACAGATATCCAGTTTGCAGTATCATCCTGTACTGAAATGCACATGCAGGAAACACATCAATATGGTCAAAGATGTCCATCTAGTGCATGTTTACATACACTGACAATTCAAAATAGTCCAGATGGGTCCCCTTTGGTGTTCAGGAATAGTTAGGCGACACATGGGCCTGTTTGTCCTCCTCTCTCTCTCTCTCTCTGAGTATGCACGGAGATGCAATGGGTGGGGCCAAGGGTGTGTTGATGTTAAGTAGACGTTCATATTTTTTCACTGTAGAGGAGGCCATGAATTAATGGGCCCCCTAGTGACGTAGGGAAGTTGTGGAAGTAGAGAACGAGGCGTTTTTGCAGCTTGGTTTCAATAAATGCTTTAATTGCATTGGTGATTAAGTTTTGAGTTCTGAAATTTACAGAATGTTTTTATAGTAGAATGACCTCTTATATGTCAAAATATCAAGGAAAATTTGATTCCTCATGACATGACCCCTTTAAAAGAAATGGGGACAGTTTATTGTAATTCATTGGCTCAGTCTGGCAGTCAAGTTTAAGTTACGCATTTAAAAATATTAATGTCTCTCCAGACGCGCTTTTAAAAGATGACGCTCTTTTTTTATGTGACATGGTGTCTAAAAATGTGGCGCTTTTGCGCGAGACACTGAAAAAACAGCTAGATGCTTTTACCTAGAAAAACAATGGAAAACCAGGCCCGGCTCCACGGCTAATTTTCAAGCATCATAAAAATAAAGGTTGGGGGCCTGGGTAGCTCAGTGATAAAGACGCTGGCTACCACCCCTGGAAATCGCGAGTGACTCCAGCCAGGTGTCCTAAGCAACCAAATTGGCCCGGTTGCTAGGGAGGGTAGAGTCACATGGGGTAACCTCTTCGTGATCGCTATAATGTGGTTTGCTATCGGTGGGGCGCGTGGTGAGTTGTGCGTAGATGCTGCGGTGGATGGCATGGGCCTCCACACAGGCTATGTCTCCATGGTAACGCACTCAATGAGCCACGTGATAAGATGCGCGGGTTGACGGTCTCAGACGCGGAGGCAGCTGAGATTCGTCCTCCGCCACCCAGATTGAGGCGAGTCACTACGCCACCACGAGGACTTAAAAGCACATTGGGAATTGGGCATTCCAAATTGGGAGAAAAAGGGGAGAAAATCCACACAAAAATAAATAAATAAATAAATAAAAATAAATAAAGGTTTTTTAATAAAGGTGTATGCTTCTTTCATCATCTATAGAACTTTCCCATTACACAAAAGGTTCCTTGTAGTGAAAAAAAAAGGTTCTTTAGACAATAAAAGACTCTATGACTTTGCTGCGAAAAGCAGTTTTTGAAACCTTTATTTTTAAGAGTATACCGTAGGCCTTCATATATTTAAAATACTTTTACCAGCACAAAATTATGTGTAATGCTGGTGGATTACACATTACATTGGTGAATTACAAGAAGGTGTAAATTACTGCTAAAATATTGATATCCTTTTTTTAACCTGTGATTTCACACCTTGCTCTTGCTAATAGTAAAAGACCAAATTACTGACAGTCACTCTTGAATTAAAGATGTGGGGGGGGTCCTTATTCAGCTTACAGAAACAGCTTTAAAACAGCTATATGTGTGTTCACAGTCCTGCAAGCTCATTGATTTTTACCCCCATATTCTTTTCACTGAGTTAGAGAGGCATTGGGGACCAGCTTCCTTGTTCCATCAGATTCATTTGATGCATTTGTAACCGTGGCAGCGAGATGCTGTGATTTTAATTATATCAGGGAATCTTGATTGGGAAAAGCATAGAGAAAGACAGCTCAAAGCAAATTCATTACTGCAAAGGCCTTACATACAGCGAGCTGAAAATGTCAAGCTCACCTCAGTCATTTGTAAAGTAATAAGCACAAGCACAATGATGGCAAAGCGCAGCGGGCACACCGGGGGGAAGGGCAAATCTGCCTGTCTCCTTAGAAAGGAATTTAAAAGGAGTCTTGATTAGAAAGTATAATGAGATGGAGAGAAACAGTGCAGACAATCTCTCTAGAGGCTGATGGAAAAAAAATGAATATTGCCATTTTTTTTTATTATTATTCCTAATTTTTACCACAGTAGTCCATAGTGCATCTCGGGTAGTTTGCCATTATTGTCCACCAGCTCATCTCAGAATTATATATTTTTTCCCATCGATTACCATTAAAGACAAGAACCATCCAGCACCTGAAAGAAAACAGACAAGAAGGAAAGGTTTCAGCAAAACATTTTTTTTACAAGATGGGTCATTCATGTTTTTTTTTTTTTTTTTTAGAAGACTTTCCCTTACATGATTGGGACTCGAAAATATACTGCAAGGTTGTAATAACCTATATATACAGGCCTCATAAAAGGAGTGACCAAATGTTTACCCAATTAATTTCAGATGTCAGGAAGCAAAATGTTGCCCTAAAAATGCAACTCTAAGCAACCCACAATCCTGCCATTTGTTTGCTTTTATGCTTTTAACCTTCATTCGATTGAAGACAAAGTAATTGTGGCTTTGTCTCTCTGACTAAATGTTCTCTTGAATTGAGTAATTGCTATATTTTTGCAGATGAAAAAGGAATTAATTTAGCAGATTAATTACTGTCAGATTGTACAGCACATTTCATTCTTGGTGACAGTTCAGCTGCTTGCTGGCTTTGAAAATGTATTCAAATATTCAGATGATGCAAACTCTCAATGGAGGGTTTGAGTTTGTTTTTATAAATAAAAAATGCCATTTAATTTCATCACATAATTAACATATGCATATTAATAATTAATGCATTTAAAAAGGAATTAAAGAGAGTATGTCGAAGGAAAAATAGCTAAATCACCCTCTTCCTGTTATTAGATAATTTAATATATATATATATGTATATTCAAAGGACATACCTGACCCTGGTCCACATAAGTAAGTTTTACAGAGATGTATCTCCCTGATGCAATAGGTGTAAGACATATAGGAGGACCATGTTACATGTTTTGGGGACTGTAAGAAATTAGGAAAATTTTTGAAATCTGTAGACATCATTAATATACCTTTTTTGTGAATACAATTTTTATTTGATTTGACTTCAAAATAACAACAAACAAAACCAAAAACACATACAAAAAGGGGCAACCAAAACCAAAACAAAATCAAAATGCATACAAAGGTTCCATAGACGGTACAATTTTTTTTTTTTTTTTTTAAAGTATGCTGCATTAAAGGAATAGTTCACCCAAAAATGAAAATTCTCTCATCATTTACTCCTCCTCCTGCCATCCCAGATGTGAATGACTTTGTTTCTTCTGCTGAACACAAGCGAAGATTTTAAGACAAATATCTCAGCTCTGTAGGTCCATATAATGCAAGTGAATGGTGACTGGCACATAAAGGCAGCATAAAGGTAATCCATTTGACTCCAGTGGTTTAATCCATGTGTTCTGAAGCAATACAATCACTTTAGATGAGAAACAGATCAATATGTATGTCCTTTTGTCCTTTTTAAATACAAATCTCCACTTTCACTTTCAGAATGTGAAAGTGAAACTGGAGATTTATAGTAAAAAAGGACAAAAGGACATACATATTGATCTGTTTCTCATCCACGCCTATCATATCACTTCTGTAGACATAGAATTAAACACTGGAGTCGTATGGATTACTTTTATGCTGACTTTATGTGCTTTTTGAGCTTCAAAGTATTGGACTCTGTTGACTTGCATTGTATGGACCTACACAGCTGAAATATCCTTCTAAAAATCTTAGTTTGTGTTCAGCAGAAGAAAGTCATACACATCTGGGATGGCATGAGGGTGAGTAAATGAGAGAATTTTCATTTCTGGGTCAACTACTTCTTTAAGATACCTTTTTGAATAGACAAAGTAAATGAGACATAAGACTTCAACTTGATTAAAGGTATGGGGCTTATATAATATAACATACAGATGAATCTAGTACTTACTGGTACTGAGGATAGTGAGAAGTGTTATCATATGATATGAGACTGGAAAACCCCCATATTCTCTCAGGCAACATTAAGATCTTAGAAGGAATGTGCCATTAAGAAAACACACACCATCAAGAGCACATAGAGGGATCCGTATTGATTTAAAAAGATAAATGAGGACAGGACCACAGGACATGTTGGACCCAGCATTTTCTTGGCACCAGAGTTGCCAAATTTGGGATTTTCCCACAAAATACTGATGCTTTATTGCCACGTGCATATGATTTTCTGAGGTTTGAGGGTTTTGTAATATCACAAAAATAAGATACATTTTGTCTTTTTTAATTAAATCTACAGTATAATATTTAGAACATACATGTGACCTACATTTGGATGAAATGACATACATTTACCCCACTTCTGGTAATGCATATGAAGTAAAAGCAGCACATACTGTATGCATTTAAGTATTATTATTCAAACAACACCAATAAAGCCCCATAAATATAATAATAGGCCTACAAATGAACAAAATCTGAAAAATCTGTTAACTCTGCTTGGCACAATGCTAGCGGCTCCTTCCGAGTCTCCTTCAGTGGACGGCCCATCTTAATGACCCTGGTTGTTTTGGTTCTGTTAATTGGGGTATGCTCACAGATGAAGACCAAGCGGGACACGGGAGAGCACAAGAAGAGAACTAAACGGAGAAGAAGCACTATTGTTAGAAACAATAATGGGTTTGGCCCGATAGAAAAAACACACACACAAAGAGACCCCATGAAATCGAAACAGAATTTTTTGTGGTTTAAGTCCATATCTGTTCCAGCAGCTTTTGGATAACTGACATGCTGGTGTACTCCTAAAAGTCAAAATCATCTTTTATCAGATATATGCTTTGAAAATGTACAGTCCTTCTCTTCCAGAAAAATGGACCAACAATAATGATGACTGCACTACACAAGTTTTCATCCAATTAAATGCTCTCTGGAATGATAATAGTCCTCCCCCTAATACCACCTGCCTCTGACTGGAAAAGCACCTAGCTATCATGGTTCATGGCAGTGACTTGAATTAATCTTATTGACAAAGGGACGCATTCCTGAACCAATGTGAAATAAATAGTTATGTTTATTAATAGTAATAATCGCACTAACCAATTTTTCTGTCAAGTACAACCTGGTCTCATGACAAGTCTTAATATTAGTTTAACCTCAAACCCTAAACCTAATTTTGATTTTAAAGGTATTGTTTTAGCCGTTCTACATCCACTGAGCCGTTGGATTAGCCACACCCCCTCTTTCCAAAACCGTGCACTCCAAAGATATATAATGAGCTTTATTGAGACTGACATAGTGCAGAAACGGTTGCTAAAAACAACAGCAGCAAAATAGCGCCCTCAACTGACAACTGTTATGAACAACGTGACTTAAAAATGGCATTAAGCCTCAATGATTCACTCCAGTCCAACTACAATACTATGAGAGCGTGCAAAATGATTGACAGGGAAAGCGCCATTGTCCGCGGTCCATGGAAACATTTTTGTTTGCTGTTTACAAACTCTAGAGCTGTCACAGAGACCGGTGAGATATCTCAGGACACTTATTTTGTTCATATCTTTTAGGGAGTAGGAATATTTTTTGCATACCTTTAAATGAAAAAATCGCTTACAGCACCTTTAATAGAAAAATAACTTTTGTATTACACAGAAGAAAAGAAACATTTGGGTTTAGAATGAGACGATGGAAGCATATTACAGGTTATAGACAAACAATCAGTCAATTTTTGTATTGCATAAATTAATATGGATTGCATTATGGATGTCCCAATACCATTTTTTGAGAATGAGCACGAATACTGATATTCCATCTTTCGTACTCACTGAAATGGTGTCTACTTAATTATTTCATTAAAACCAATGACCATTAAAATTAATAATCAAATAAAAATAAAACAATGCATTTATTTTGAAGCCCTTTCCATTTCTGTGGAAATGGAGTGGACTCCTAAATGGAATTTATTAAATTAATGTGTAGTCTGTATGTGCTTCGTGCTACAAAGTGAATTAGTGCTCTAATCGCTGTCATCTGCTACAAACAAGGTGGGTGATGCTCATGATGGTGTTTTCTGTGTATGAGTCAAGGATCTCTAAAAGGTATGAGCACTTTGTGTCTTTATGTTGTCACAAAACCGCCGTTACACATATTTATCTTATTAAATCGCAGCCTTTGCATTTTAATAATCACACTAGGACATAACATAATTTTAATTTGTGTGCTGAATGTTTATGGAATTACATTTGTATCAGATGGTTTAGGTTTTTTGTATGGGAGCGTTTTTACGAGCACGAGTACAAGTACATGAGTGCGGCACTAGTATCGGTTTTGGGACATCCCTAGAATGTATTCAAATGAGTGACCAGATTTGTTCACAGATGTTTCCTTTCTTAAAATAAAGTGTTGGATAGGTGGCTAGCTAAAATGTTATGACTGTATTGTATCGATTTAAAAATTCAGTTTGTTGATTGGTTGGTCTTTTTTTCATACAAGCCAAATCGTACGATATCTTTCAAATTTTGCCATCTCGTACAAATTATTATGAGTCGTCATGAGACTACGTTTGCCAAGCAATGAAGGAACGACCACAGGTGTCCATTTATTAGCATTTTACAATGGTTTTGAACATGGCTCATCCAATCAGAATTTTTCTAGATCATTCATCCAAATATGTACTGCAGCTCTGATTGCTCTCTGTTTCTTAAAAAACTAAAAACAAAACAAAAAAAACATGTCTGATGTTGTGCAAAGAGTGTCTGGTATGAACATTTCTATGCTAACTGTCAGTTTGTGTTTTGTCATATTAACGCTGAGCGCTGTCCCTTTAAATTAGCAATATCAGGTCAGCTCTAACCTTCTCCTTCAGGCATCAGAATGAGAAACAGAAAGAGAGACGTGTGAATGAGACGCCTTTAGTGTTATTTGATCAAAAATAGGCCACTACAGCCATAATAATAATAGCGACAAGCTCTGTCTCTGTAATGTATGCAGCTCGGAAACCATCCGTCTCCTGGAGAACAGACCAGTGGGAAAAAAGTAAAAATGGAGGAGAGGAGACAAAAGCAGAGGTCTGTTTGAAAAACCAAGCAACGTGTGACACTGTGTAATTACAATGGAAGCGGGTGGCATCATTTTCAAGGAGTCTGGAGGCTTTTTCTGCATTTGAACCAAGAGGTCAATTAATCATGCAAATGACCTCATGTGTGATAAGAGTGATCCAGTTTGAGAAATGCAATGCAAGAGACACATCATTTATTAATTCCCAATTCGATTATAGGTTTGCTGTTTTTATATTGTTTGTAGAATTAATTTAATCAAACAAACACTGGAAGGGTTACCTGATAAGCACTCATTCACCACAAATAAACATTATAAAATGGGTAGTTCCTGGATGCTGATTGGTCAACAGCCGTGCGTTATTCATAATACAGAACAGCTCTGACCTTTTCACGGAACTTCTATTTGTATCACTCTGCAGCACACAATGCTGATATATATTCTTGTTGCCTAGCAACATTCTGTTTACTGTTTACGGCCAGGGACTATATTTTCTGGCAGAAGGATTGCATTTAATGATTTTACTTGCAAAATATTACATTTAAATAAACATTTGTGTACTTAATATGTTTTATTATTTGGTGACCATTTTATAAAATCAATAAGGCACTCAAGGCTGTGCCATATTATGAATATAGTCACGCTTCTTGTCGTGCCTAATAACGCCCTTCTGCCATGACTATATTCACAATATAGCATGCCCTCTCATGCCTTATTGCTTAAGTAATGCACTAACCTTATTACATGTTCAATTTAATGGAACATTTGCAGGTCATAATTCACCCCAAAATTAAAAGAAAACATTTTTTAAAGAAATATGAAGAAAATGTTTAAATGCCAACGGTTGACTTTTTCTGTGATTTTTTTTGTAAATCACATTGTTTTTAATGATTTCATTAGATTTCCATTTTTTTCAATCTTTTTTGGGGGGGAATGTGCTTAAAGGTGCTGTAAGCGATTTTAGCCGTTCTATTTCCACGAGCTGTTGGATTAGCCACGCCCCCTTTTCCCAAGACCCCGAACACCGACGAAACGAAATGAGCTTTACTGAGGCTGACATCATGCAGAAACGGTTGTTAAAAACATCAGCAGCAAAACAGCGCCCTCAGCTGACAACAGTTATGAACAACATGGTATAAAAATGGCATTAAGCCTCAATAATTCGCTTCAACTACAATACTATGAAAATGCGCAAAATAATTGACAGGCAGAAAGCGTCAGAGACCGTGGCCCGTGGACACATTTTTGTTTGCTGTTTACAGAGTCTAGAGCTGTCACAGAGACTGGTGAGATATCTCAGGACACTTATTTCATTAACATCTTTCAGGGAGTAGGAAAAAAATGTGCACACCTTTCCATGAAACAATTTACAATAAGTGGACAACCAATGTGTGATCAATGCTGATACCAGAAAGCAGGGTTGCCAATATAATGCCAATATATACATAATTATATATACACACATAAGTAATAAATGATGTCTAATAAAACAGACACAAAATTGCTGAACAGATAGATCAAAATATACTAAAATAAAGGTACATGATAATTCACATCCCAATTTTACTTGTCATTAAAATAGATATTATTTTCTTTAAATTAAAATACAATTTTGTATATTTTTCTTTTGATTTCAAGGGGAAATGTGACGTGGACATGTTTTTGACCATTTTTGTGAGATACACCCTTGTAAGATTTTCTCTGTCCAGTCTTTATCTCAAACAAACAAACAATTAAATAAACAAGAACAACTAAGGAGTCACTCAAATGTAATATTTTGGTTAGTCTTATTAGTTTTATTACTATTATTATTATTAAGCAGAATCTCTCTCTCTCTCTCTCTCACACACACACACACACACACCTCCGTATTGCCCCTCTTTTCCAGAGTGCAGCTATTGTATCTCTTTCCAATAAATTAGGCTATAGTGACCCGCCTCTTGTCATGTCTTTCTTGTGTAGACCTGAGAGGTCCAGACAGTGATCTCAACCCTGGGAAAACCACCAAACAATCATCAGCTGCCATTCAACGTCTGTGGGGTCTGACAGAAGGCTCTTTAAGATGTGTCAGTGGTGTTCGTTAAAGCTACTATCACTACAATTACTATTGCTCAGACTGAGGGTTAGGAATTTATACAAACTCCTAACCCTAAGTATCACATTTTGGGCTATGGACATGAATGGTGGCTCAGATTGTGTTTCTAGTTGAGGAGACGTGTGGTAATACTTTTCTAATCAATCAGATTTTTCAACTGGTTTATGACAAACAGGCAAAATAGACTTACATTGAAGGAGATCTCTGAGCCATTTCTAGAGACCAGAATATCATAGAGACTTGAAGGTGGACTCTTTTGACTTGGGCCAGTAAGTAGACACTTTGCAACCACTTAAAATACCCTAGCAACCATAACATAACAAAACACACTAAAAACCAACCACATTAGCGTTGTTGCTGTGAGTTTGTGCATTAAACACATATGATAAAAAAATTGTTTATTGAAAAAAGAATATTTTATTCATATTGCATTTGATGTGATACATTTCAATCCATATTTATAGAGCAAGGAGAGGAAGTTGTCATGGCCAAACTCTCAAACATTTGGTATCTCTGAAAAGCCCAGAGAGTCCTCTGATAATACCCCAAGATTTACCACTGTACAAAAACTTCAATAACAAATGTCCTACACATAAATGAATTGCCGGGCCTCAGGAGGATAATGACCTTTAAAGCCTAATGCAGTGTTTCCCAACCACTGTGTGCCATTAAAGACTGTCAGGTGTGCCGTGGAAAATTATCAGATTCTACAAAATACATATATACATATCTAAAAAAATAAAAAAAAATAAAAAAATAATCGAGGGTCGGATGGCCGCTTGATTGATCACAGCAGCATTCAATCGCATGCTTGGCAATAAAGTACAGGTCTCTGCAGGACAGTATCAGAATCAGCTTTATTTCCAAATATACTTACACACAAGGAATTTGTCTTGGTGACAGAAGCTTCCAGTGCACAAATGATACAACAAGACAGAGATAATAAAAACATTTTTTTTTTATTAAATAAAATATATATATATATATATATATATATATATATATATATATATATATATATATATATATATATATATATACAAATCTGTTATATACAGATGCAAGGGAATGTAATGGCAGAAGAGGTGTGGTATGTTGGATAAATATAAACTGCTCAATGGGGCAGTTTTAACTGTTCATGAGATGGATAGCCTGAGAGAAAAAACTGTTCCTGTGCTTGATGGTTCTGGTGCTCAGTGCTCTGTAGCGCTGGCCAGAAGGCAACAGTTCAAAAAGGTAGTGGGCAGGGTGAGTGGGGTCCAGAGTGATTTTTCCAGCCCTTTTCCTCACTCTGAAAGTGTACAGTTCTTGGGGGGGGGGGGGGGAGAGGCTTCTGATGTCCAGTTTTGTAGCTGAACCAAAACAGACAGTTATTTAAGTGCAGAGTCAATGTGGGTCTCCCACTTCAGGTCCTGTGAGATGGTAGTGCCCAGGAACCTGAATGAATCCACTGCTGCCACAGTGCTGTTCAGAATGGTGAGCGGGGTCAATGCTGGGGTGTTCCTCCTAGAGTCCACTATCATATCCACTGTTTTGAGCATGTTCAGCTCCAGGTTGTTTTGACTGCACCAGTGAGCCAGCCATTCAAACTCCCTTTTGTATACAGACTCATCGTCATCTTGGTTGAGGCTGATGACAGTAGTGTCATCTGCAAACTTCAGGAGCTTGACAGAGGAGTCCTTGGCAGTGCAGTCATTTGTATACAGGGAGAAGAGTAGTGGGGAGAGCACACATCCCTGGGGGTCACCAGTGCTGATTGTACATGTGCTGGAAGTGAATTTCCCCTGTCTCACTAGCTGTAGCCTGTCCATCAGAAAGCTGATGATCCACTAACAGGTAGATGTGGGAACAGAGAGTTGGTGTAATTTAGTCCGAAGTATAGCTGGGATGATGGTGTTGAAAGCCGAACTGAAGTCCACAAAAAGGATCCTTGCATATGTCCCTGGTCTGTCCAGATGTTGCAGGATATGATACAATCCCATGTTGACTGCATCATCCACAGACCTGTTTGCTCGATAAGCAAATCGAAGGGGATCTAGAAAGGGTCCAGTGATGTCCTTCAGGTGGGCCAACACCAGTCTCTCAAATGACTTTATGACCACAGACATCAGGGCGATGGGTCTGTAGTCATTAAGTCCTGTGATTTTGGGTTTCTTTGGGACAGGAATGATGATGGAGCATTTTAAGCAGTAGGGAACTCCACACTGCTCCAGTGATCTATTGAAGATCAGTGTGAAGATGGGGGTAAGCTGGTTAGCACAGGATTTTAGACAAGTGGGTGAGACACCATCTGGGCCCTGTGCTTTCCTTGTCTTTTGTTTTTGGAAGACTCGGCACACATCCTCTTTACAGATCTTAAGTGAAGGTTGAGTAGCAGGAGGGGTTTGCAGGAGGTGTTGATGTTTGTGTGAAGTGAAGGTTAGACCTCAGGCCTTTCAAGTCTACAGTAAAACACATTCAAGTCAGTAATGGGTGTTGGGTGTTTTCAAATCTGTGGGCATTTCTAAACTCTCCAATGAAAGTAGGGAATCTCAGTGTACAAATCAACGGGCATTTCCAAACCAGGATGGGCGTTTCTAAACTAACCAATGAAAGTAGGGTATCTCAATGGTTTGAAAACGTCCACCGATTGGGAAAAGCCCATCTTTGTTCTGCAGAGATATAAGTCTCTTGGCAACCGCAGTCCTACCGAGGCAGATCGCTTGATTGGTTACAGCTACGGCCAATCGCGTGATTGGCTACAGCAGCACATGCACAGTGAATCTATGTTGACAGGAATGGAGTGTGAACTCTGAAGAAGAGGCACTCGTGAAACTTCTCATTTGTAAACAAGCTGAATGACCTGGTACATGTACCGACCGACTGAATGAGAGGGGCATCTTTCGTCTTCCTTGTTCATCAAGGAGAGATAAGGGCAGAAGAGCTACGATTAATGTGTAAAAGTTAGTGATGTTTATACACGTTAAAGAGCTTTCACATGACTCGCGTCAGCGCTGCCAAACACATTAAAGTCTATGAAGTGATGCCACTTTACACCAAAGTGTTTTTCCCACACACGTTTTTGGTTCACAAATAACGTCTTTGAGAGTACAAAGCAACAAGAAATATTTAAAAACTGTCCAAATTTGTGAAGAGATATTGAATGTCTCATAATTTCTTTTAATTAAATATTACCTTATAATTTCCAAGTATCAGAGACTCCAGTTATTGGACTAAATTAAATTCAAATTCACCAAGAAAATGCTTAGACCTAAACATAAATGAGTCCTTGTATTACTTTCTGCTATCAAAGCAACTGCCAGTTTTTTTTTCTTTCTTTCTTCCAAATACGTTTTCAATGTTTATTGTGCACATCTCCCACTTTCTTGCTTGGTAAACTCGTAAAATCGCCCCTCTGTGATGTTTTCTGCAACGCTTGTCATGTGGAGGCAATGCAGTGCTTGACGCTGGTGTTGGATGGAGTATTGACACCTCGACTCAACTCATGTAAAATGCGCTGTACAATAAGGAAAGAACATTACTGAAACTCAAAACTATTATTATTGGGATTGTTGTCTTTTCTGATAAAAGTTATGCTCATCAGTTTAAATCTGAAGGAAAATGATACCGTAGATCTGCTTTGTTATATAATTCTTAAACATTATACAGAAGTCAGTAGATTTGTAGTCATGCAAGTTTTAATGAAGGAGAAGGATGTTATTGAAACACGCTATTATTAGACTATTATTGTTGTCTTTTTGGATGAAAAATCATGCTCAAACTGAAGGAAAACTATAGATCTTTGTTCTTTTAATGCTTAAACACTAAAGTCTCTTGGCAGATTTCAGTCGTGAACATCTCAAAATGATTCAATGACTCACTCATACCACATAAGACGCATAAGATTTGTCGCCACCTAGTGGCATCTCCAGAAGTGGTCACTGATGTAATCAGTTAATAAAATTAAACAAATTTGTGACACAGAAGCAAGCTACACCAAAATACACTTTATTTTTGCAGCTAATTCTGCACAATTGTGCAGTTAATTTGCCTTACTTGAATCATTAAAATCGCCGGAATTGGTGTTTTTAGAAAATTCTTTAAAAAAAAAATTCCCCAGAAAATGTTTTCGTGGACCAGTGATTCTCTCACCTTTTTCACCTTTCATGAGTTTGCATTCCTGTAATTTGTTGTGGCATTGCAAGAATTAATTTGCAAGAACAAATCTACAAATTAGAAAAGCAAATTTGTTGTTTTTTCATTACCAAATTAGCGCTCTTGCCACAGGTGACCTCAATACACACCGTCTACGTGACTTGATAGTGGTGTGCCGTGGTATTTTTTATTCGTAAAAAGTGTGCTGTGGCAGAAAAAAGGTTGGGAAACACAGGCCTAATGTATCAAATCGATACATAAAAAATAAAATAAAAACGTGCAAAACTTGCGTTTTTACGATTTCTTTTTATAGTTTGTCTATAGTTATTTTTATAGTTGGTACTAAACACAGTTTAACAATTTAAAAACAATTTAAATTTTCTGACAGTTCTTTCAAATGTCAGGCTTTACTTGGTTAATATGCATAGACTACTATTAGTAATCCATTTGTAGGTCAATTTAATCTAAAACTGTAAACACTGTGGCTCTTTAAAAATATTGCTCTGATTGTTTGAGCATCCCAACCAGCCTGTCATAGCAACAAGTTGGGGGCGGGGCTATCTGTTTATACAACCAATGAAAGTTGAAGTTTTCTGGAATCTGTTTGAAAACAGTAAGTATTTTTACAGCTCCATTTGGTGACGCAAGCTGTACAGAAATTACACACTTCACCTTTAAGAAATGAGAAATGTATTGAAACAAGTCCAGAAATACTCTCACACTTTACAGTGGTAAATGTGTCTGTGTATTTTCGTGAGAGCAAAAGTGGCTTACAACCCCCTCCCTGTTATGTTTGAACTTGGCTGACACATGCTTTCATTGGTTTTTGATTTGAATCAAATTTTTGAATCTGGAAAGTTTGAAAGTCTGGCCAAAATGTATAAAATTACCGTTTTGACTGACCGGTAAAGTACCGTAAACAAGAGAGATGTGTGGGCGTGGCATGCATGATTTGATTTGAAAACGTATTCAACAGAGTCACGGCGCCCTCTAGTGCTCAGCAGTGGATTGGACAGATGGATAAGGTGAAATCTTGGGACACATAAAGGCTGTATGGCCATCTACTATAGCTCCCACAGTTACCACTTGGTATATCCAAATCGTTTTGGCAATGGCAGGGTCTACCACTGCGACTAGAATGATCTTGAGACACTGGAAGTTAAGCCCAGTTAAAAACTGACGCTCTCAGCTTCCTGCTGCCCATATATGGGCTTCCCTTTGAACGCGCACAATGATTGACAGGCAAAAGCAAGTCTCTGCGGAACAATCATGGGTGTTTCCCAATCTCTGGGCGTTTTCAAACCGGGATGGGTGTTTTTCAACTAGCCAATAAAAGTAGGGAATCTCAGGTTAGTAGACAAATCCTGTAAAGTGATTGTAAAACGCCCATTCCGGTTTGAAAATGTCCAGAGATTGGGAAACGCCAGAGAAAATTCAACAGAGATGGGCCACTTGTATTCAAATGAATGGGAGAAATTGGAACTCTCAACAGTCAACGGATGTAGAAAGGAAGTCCCGCCTTACAGTTAACAGACCTCACCTGTCAATCAACTCTAGAATACGCATGCGTATTAGCTATACAAGCCAGGGAAATTGCGTTTTTAGCGTAATATGAGGTAAAGAATCACAATTTATAGTAGAAGTATTGTGAGATTTTATTGCTGATTTGAAATACGTTCTTTGATCGTAATCTTGACCAACCGTTTTTGAGGTTTTGGTTTTGCCCCATTCAATTAGATAGGAGCTGCACTTTCATGACTGGAAACAGCCTTCCGAGAGCGTTCCAAAGATGGCCGACAGTGGACTGACATGCTAGAAAGACTTTGGAAACTTCTGTTTTTGTTCTGCAGAGACAGAAGTCTCCGCAAAAGTGCTTCAGAGTCTTGTGATTGACTATTATGGCTTAAAAAAGAATCTGTCAGCTGTACACAGAGCCTGGCACTGTCTTTTTCTTTGTATGTCTGCTCAGGATTGTTTATTTGTTACAGAATAGAATCTGAACTAGAAATTTGCAATAAAAAAAATGGATCAGAAAAAAGGCTGTATGGCTGAATCTTAGGTTATGTACCTTTATAACTCTAGAAACCATTTTTTAACCAACTTTCCAAAGTCAAAGCCTAGAAAACCCGAATTAAAGAACTGAACTGCTAATTTAAGGGTATAATCAGCTCCTAAACTGCCTAAAAAATCCTTGCAGTGCTGCTATTCCTTCAACTTATCTTACATGGGTTTACCAACATCGTGCATGGCAATTTAGTTCATAAAATAACTGACATAGAAAAAATAAAAAGGAGTCACTGTATAGCATTAAAAGAATAGTTCACCCAAAAATGAAAATTCTCTCATTTACTCCTCATGCCATCCCAGATGTATATGACTTTCTTTCTTCTGCTGAACACAAACAACAAATGCTCTGTAGGTCCATACAGTGCAAGTGAATGGTGTCCAAAACGTTGAAGCTCCAAAAAGCACATAAAGGCAGTGTAAATGTAATCCATAAAACTCCAGTGGTTTAATCCATGTCTTCTGAAACAATCTAGTCGTTTCTGGGTGAGAACAGACCAAAACGGAACCTTTTCCACTATAAATCTTGACATCAGTAGTCTCTTTGACAATCATAATTTCAAGCTCGATTACACTCCCTACAGCGCCATCTAGCGCAGTATAAACGAGCTTGAAATCATGATCGTGCCAAGAAACTGCAATGGCAAGGTGCAAAAAGGAGTTATATTTTGGTCTGTTCTCACACAAAACCATTTGGATTGCTTCAGAAGACATGGATTAAACCACTGGAGTCGTATGGATTACTTTTATGCTGCCTTTATGTACTTCAAAGTTCTGGCCACCATTCACTTACATTGTATGGACCTTCAGAGCTGAAATATTCTTCTAAAAAACATGGTTAAGTAGGCCTCATACAAAAACATTACATACAGTAATTTATATGCGTTTAGGCAAACCAGCTGCTGATACAGAGTGAAATTGATACTTTCAGGGTAGAACACTGACAGTGATCTATAAAACCCCAGAGGGGAATGAATGTGTCCTCAATTAACTGTCCCACTTCATCCTCTTCTATCTGTCTTTACACATCAGCACAGTTTTTTTAATAGAGAAGTATACAGTAAAACGAGCATGTTCTGTTTATTTGAAAGTGTATAGACTTTTTGTATTCAACAAATAATTTTAAAGACCCCATGAAATCAAAATGTGAGTTTTTGTAGCTTTTTGTTCACGCCGGTTATTGCTTTGTGGCCATTTATATGCTAGTGCACTCCTAAAAATGGAGCAAATTAACCATCATCAGGTAAATGCATAAAAATGTAGTCTTTCTTTTCTGAATATAAATAAGTAAAATAAAAGAAAAAATTTTGACCAAAAATATTGATGACTCTAGAATGAGGACATCCCCTCCCCTAAATAAACTACAGGCTACTTTAAAACAAGGGACAAGTCCTTTGATATGTCTCGTCAGGAATCAGAAAACCGTTTTCAGTTTGTTTTGTGTTTATTAGTCTTGACTTGTATTTGATTAGTTTCTCTCAGAGAAATGGCCTGTTGTTCACAAAAGGAAAAATAAAGCATTACGGCTTACACAATACGAGTCATTTGTAGCATACAGTAGATACAGAACATTATCAGTGGCAAATCCAAACCTTAAAACAAAATCAAAAACATTCAAAGATACTGTCATTGGCAATCAGTAAGTCTCAATATCTAAGAACCTGAGGTGCATATGAAGCACTAGCTGTAACTAACTTTAATATTTGCCTTTTCAGTGCAGATTCCTGCTGAGAATACAGCTTAAACTAGTCTAAGCTGGCTTGCTTGTCTTCCAGCATGGTCACATTTAGACTTTTGCTGGTTTAAGAAGGGTTTTGGGCACTTTTTAGGCAGAAAGAACAGCTGGCCGACCATCTTAAGACCTATTTGTAGCCTGACAAATCTGAAAAGAGCTGGAAATTTAACACTATGGTCCGACTGTATAGGGAAATATCTGACGCAACTTCCCGTCTCATGACAGTGATTTGGCAGTCACAAAATAAACACATGATCTTTAAGGAATAGTTCACCCAAAAATGTAACTTCTATCATTATTTACTCATCCTCATGTCATCCTAAACGTGCATGCTGTTTGAGAGAATTTAGGTCGTTCACTAAAAATCTTGCAACTCTCGAATCAAATCTTTTGAGTCGGAATGAATCAGTCGATCCTATTTATAAAACTGGTCTGAATGATTTGTTTGTAAATCGGATTGATCTAGACTGAACTCACTGACTTGATCCAGCCGCAGTGGTAACCAGCTTACTGGAGGGTAGGATTAGTATTGAATAATGGCTTAAAGTTTGGTCTACTCCTCACAGAAAGCTCTCGTATGGCTTTAGAAAAGACGGAACATAGTGCACAAGTCATACAGATCATTTCTGAGGCATCCTTTTTGAAGCCTCAATGGTGACTAATAATGTTGCATGGAAGAAATAAAGTCATACAGCTTTGGAATGACATAAGGGTGAGTAAATTACATTTTTTGGGTGAACTAACCTTTTAATGTTCTTTTGTAAAGGAAGTCCCACCAACTGAGGGCCTTCAGACAGACAACATTTCCCCTAGTCCTCCACTTATGACTATAAACGCCTCTGTTTTGTTCTGTGTAGCCCATAGTTGAGGAACTCCACAGCAACCAGTAAAAAAGGGACGAGTTTATGATCTTCCATGCTGTCTTGCTGCTTATTCTAACCTAGGCATGGTTGAAAAACATCATCATCACAGTGTTGAGCTCTAAGGTATCTCCTCGACTTCTTCAGCTTCTGTCAGGCACGTCTGATCAGCAGACGGGGATCGGAAGGATGGGTGGTACTCGATTAAGTTGAGGATGGAGGATCCCGGGTTTTTTCTTTGGTGAAGGAACCAAACCACAGCAGACACGGCGAGAATCAGCACCACACTGATGATGACCAGAACTAACAGAAGAGGACTACCATCTAGATACAAGGAGGAGTAAACACAAGAACAAGACAATCTCTGTTGATTTGTTATGGTTTAGATAGTGTCTAACACAACACTACTAAATGGCTCCAGACAACTTAAGGCTAGGGTATACTCCGTTGTTTCCACATACGGTGTACGGTCGAGTGCTCTAGCCTTGCAAAGGATACTCTTTTGGTGAGTCCATACATACAAGTTCAATGATACTGTGACTCTTGGTGTACTGTAGCTGGTCATATCCTGATCACAGACAACTTTGATTATAAAACCTTAAACCATCAGATTCATCCGCACAATTACTGAACATGTTACTATTGGCTATATAAAGATATTAAATGTCAAATCAAATTTTTTGTCAAACTTTTATTGTATGTACATGCATAAATGGAATGGTATTCACACACAAACACAAAACTACTCATATCGGTACTCTGTATTATGGAAGCCCATTTCCGCCACATAAAAAAAAATAAAAAATAGTGCTTCAGTAAATCAAAATTATGAGATATAAAGTCATAATTTTGAGATTAAAACTCATAATTATGAGATAAGTCTTAATTGTGAGATACCAAGTCCAAATTATGAGATACTAAGTAATATTCATGATTAAAAGGTCAAAATTTTGAGATAAAAAGTCATAATTATTAGTCCAAATTATGAGATAAAAAGTCATAATTATTAGTCCAAATTTGACATAAAACGTCATAATTATTAGTCCAAATTATGAGATAAAAAGTCATAATTATTAGTCCAAATTATGAGATAAAACATCATAATTATTAGTCCAAATTATGAGATAAAACGTCATAATTATTAGTCCAAATTATAAGATAAAAAGTCATAATTATTAAAGTCCAAATTTGAGATAAAAAGTCATAATTATGAGATAAAAAGTCAAAATTTTGAGATAAGTCATAATTATGAGATAAAAAGTCATAATTATTAGTCCAAATTATGAGATAAAAAGTCATAATTATTAGTCCAAATTATGAGATAAAAAGTCATAATTATTAGTCCAAATTATGAGATAAAAAGTCATAATTATTATAGTCCGAATCTGAGATAAAAAGTCATAATTATTAGTCCAAATTATAAGATAAAAAGTCATAATTATTAGTCCAAATTATAAGATAAAAAGTCATAATTATTAGTCCAAATTATAAGATAAAAAGTCATAATTATTAGTCCAAATTATAAGATAAAAAGTCATAATTATTAGTCCAAATTATGAGATAAAAAGTCATAATTATTAGTCCAAATTATGAGATAAAAAGTCATAATTATTAGTCCAAATTATGAGATAAAAAGTCATAATTATTAGTCCAAATTATAAGATAAAAAGTCATAATTATTAGTCCAAATTATGAGATAAAAAGTCATAATTATTAGTCCAAATTATAAGAGAAAAAGTCATAATTATTTGTCCAAATTATGAGATAAAAAGTCATAATTATTAGTCCAAATTATAAGATAAAAAGTCATAATTATTAGTCCAAATTATGAGATAAAAAGTCATAATTATTAGTCCAAATTATGAGATAAAAAGTCATAATTATTAGTCCAAATTATGAGATAAAAAGTCATAATTATTAGTCCAAATTATGAGATAAAAAGTCATAATTATTAGTCCAAATTATGAGATAAAAAGTCATAATTATTAGTCTAAATTATAAGAGAAAAAGTCATAATAATTAGTCCAAATTATAAGAGAAAAAGTCATAATTATTAGTCCAAATTATGAGATAAAAAGTCATAATAATTAGTCCAAATTATAAGAGAAAAAGTCATAATAATTAGTCCAAATTATAAGAGAAAAAGTCATAATTATTAAAGTCCGAATTTGAGATAAAAAGTCACAATTCTGAGATGTCATATTTATGAGATAAGTCATAATTATGAGATAAAAAGTCATAATTATTAGTCCAAATTATAAGAGAAAAAGTCATAATTATTAGTCCAAATTATAAGAGAAAAAGTCATAATTATTATAGTCCGAATTTGAGATAAAAAGTCATAATTATTAAAGTCCGAATTTGAGATAAAAAGTCATAATTATGAGATAAAAAGTCAAAATTTTGAGATAAGTCATAATTATGAGATAAAAAGTCATAATTATTAGTCCAAATTATAAGATAAAAAGTCATAATTATTAGTCCAAATTATGAGATAAAAAGTCATAATTATTAGTCCAAATTATGAGATAAAAAGTAAATTATGAAATAAAAAGTCATAATTATTAAAGTCCAAATTTGACATAAAAAGTCATAATTATAAGATAAAAAGTCACAATTTTGAGATGTCATATTTATGAGATAAGTCATAATTATGAGATAAAAAGCCATAATTATTAGTCCAAATTATAAGATAAAAAGTCATAATTATTAAAGTCCAAATCTGACATAAAAAGTCATAATTATTAAAGTCCAAATTATGAGATAAAAAGTCATAATTATTAAAGTCCAAATTATGAGATAAAAAGTCATAATTATTAAAGTCCGAATTTGAGATAAAAAGTCAGAATTATGAGATAAAAATGATCTCATAATTATGATTTAGTATCTCATAATTATTTCATTACATACAGCTTTATTAATCAACAATTCAGTTTGGGCACAAGACAAAACAACAAACAAGACAAACAATAACAACTATATAATAATAAAAAAAAATTAGTAACATGATTATGTAAAAATATGTACTTAAAAATTACAATATTTTCTATATTAAGGATTCGTGGGTAAAATGGATAAATAGGTCAATATACACAATACAATTGTAAATAAGTTACCTTTCAAAATTGAACAGTTCTCATTTCCAAATGGCCATTACAAGGTTACATTTAAATTTGGCTCAGTACAGGTCTCCTGATTTACCTTATTTAATGAATGGATAGCCCCCAGAACAAAAGATGCTCTATACCCGTTTGTAGAGCATTTTGGATCTCTTACACTTAAGAGGAAGCAACTGAAATATTCATCAGTTATGACTTTTCATCACAAAATTATGACCACATTTTTGTATGTGGTGAACATGGGCTTCCATATGTCTCAGCCTTCAAAAATTGGAATTGGTGCAACGTACTTGCAATTTTATGTTTTAATCACAGATTTCCAGAAGAGCCAGAGAGCCCAGAATGCCGTAGTGTACCTTTAATAATAATAATTAAAAAACTACCGGTAATCACAATCCAACATAATAAAAGGGGTGTTTACACTATGAAAAAGAGAGTTGAGAATCGTCAAGATTCAGCGACATGAATGACAGCGACTGTTGATGACGCAACAGTTTAACTTCATACAAATGAGCAACGACGCAATGCAGTGAATTGCGAATATCATCAGCACAGAGACTCGACAACCTCCAGAGATTACTGCTGTCAGTGTGAACGGGGCTTAATTTAATACCTTCTTGAATCAGCTGGAGAGAAAGGGATTGAATTTGACGTTTGACAAAAATTCTGTGCATCGTTTCCTATATAATCAAAACAGAATCATGGAAAAAAACCATTTAACAGAAATCCTTTATTTAACCTTCATTTAAGTCTACAGAAAGGTTAATGCAAAATTACATTTAATCAAACAAGAATATTTAATAGTTATAAAGTCATACATACCAGTTCCACATATATAGAATCCCACTGAAAAAATAAATAAAATAAAATCAGCAAAAATGTCAATTTGTTTCTAAGTTTAACTTCAAACATGCAATTTTACCTATAATTAGTTCTGAAAACAGAAAATTGCAAGAACTTCTCAGCATAAATTCACCATTTCATTTTATTTTCTATTTTATCAAAATTACCTTTAAATCACCTGTCCTCAGACCATAACTCAATACATCATATAAATTATATATTAATCTTAAAGCCGAAGAGTGTCATTTTCTCGATGTTAAAACTAGGGTTGTTAATCGATTAAAGTTTTTATTTAAATTAATTAATTAATTAAATGATATGCATGATATGTGACAATTAATCACATATATAAATATTTGCTGATTAAAGCCTCTCAAATAACAATAATTTAATATAAAATGATTAAATAATTATAAATATTTAAATTTAAATAATTAGGAATATATGTAAAAAATATAATTCAGATAATTATAGTGCATTACTTTATTGTAATGCATTTGTTGTGTACACAAACACAACATTTAAAGCCGAATTCTCCGTTATTTTAGTGGAGTACCTCCATTAACTGAGCTTCAGATGTGTGTGTGCTTCTCATCTGTGTCATTGCATGTTGAGATCAGACACACTGAAGAAGATCTTTGAAGCTCTTGTGCATGTATACTGTACGTATGCGCTTTTTAAATTAGATGGTTTTTCCGATTAGATGGTTATTTCCTTTTAAAACTGCATGTAACCGGCAAAGTTTAAACTCTTAAACTCAGCGAGTATTGACACTGACTACCACCCCTGGAGTCGTGAGTTTGAATCCAGGGCGTGCTGAGTGACTCCAGCCAGGTCTCCTAAGCAACCAAATTGGCCCGGTTGCTAGGGAGGGTAGAGTCACATGGGGTAACCTCCTTGTGGTCGCGATTAGTGGTTCTCGCTCTCAATGGGGCGTGTGGTAAGTTGTGCATGGATCGCGGAGAGTAGCATGAGCCTCCACATGCTGTGAGTCTCCGCGGTGTCATGCACAACGAGCCACGTGATAAGATGCGCGGATTGACGGTCTCAGAAGCGGAGGCAACTGAGACTTGTCCTCCACCACCCGGATTGAGGTGAGTAACCATGCCACTACGAGGACCTACTCTACCCGCTCAACGCCAGTTTCATGTACAACAGTAAAGAGAAGACTCAGGGGTGCAGGCCTTATGGGAAGAATTGCAAAGAAAAAGACACTTTTGAAACAGAAAAACAAAAAGAAAAGGTTAGAGTGGGCAAAGAAACACAGACATTGGACAACAGATAATTGGAAAAGAGTGTTCTGGATCTTAACCCCATTGAGCTTTTGTGGGATCAGCTAGACTGTAAGGTGCGTGAGAAGTGCCCGACAAGACAGACACATCTATGGCAAGTGCTACAGGAAGTGTGGGGTGAAATGTCACCTGAGTATCTGGACAAACTGACAGCTAGAATAACAAGGATCTGCAAAGCTGTCATTGCTGCATGTGGAGGATTTTATGATGAGAACTCTTTGAAGTAGTTTAAGAAGTTCTGATTTTTTTTCAAAATTGTAATAGTGATTTTTCACGTTATTAATGTCCTGACTATACATTGTGATCAGTTGAATGCCACTTTGGTGAATAAAAGTCCAATTTCTTTCCATAAGAGCAAAATCTGTACATTATTCCAAACTTTTGGCCACCAGTCTGTGTGTATATAAATACATATACACACTGGTGGCCAAAAGTATTTTATATATATATATAAAGGAACATTTTTACAATGTTTTGTATAAATGACAGAAGCAAAAGATTAAGGTTTCACAGCTGTGTCCCAACTTTTTTGTCAGATGTTTATGAAACATTTATAAAATCAGGCAATATCAAAGCCAGCCTTTTTCCTGAAGGTCTTTCCAAATTTCACCTGAGGATGATGGTGTAAATGTGAACGTACCTGTCTGGCACACAACTCCATTCTCAGGTTCATCTGTACAGCTGATGTTCTCCCACTTTCCAGTGCTAGTGTGAAGAGCCACACACGTGTCCATGAGAGAAAGATCCGTGTCATCAGAGCCACCGTCCTCCCAGTTATTATAACTCAACATACTGTCATCATCATGCCACTTGAACACATCATCTACAAGAAACAAGGAATCAAAATGAGAGAATGTTGTGATAAATAATTGTAATGAAACTAGCGCTGTCAAAATTAACCCGTTAACGCTTGCGATTAATTAAAAGTTTAATGCGTTAATTTTTCTTAATCGTGATTAACGCATTTAAGACCTCTTAATGTACAAATCAAGCCCAGATGGGACTTGTGATAGAAATCAAGTATTTTTCAGCCTATGTAAGGCACGTTTAATTACCACAGAAGCACACCAAATCTTAACTATCACCAAAACACAGAATGAGACGTTTTTGTTTGTAAGCGCTTTTCATGTGGAGTTCAAAGATGCATTGGTGCTGACGCTCTGACGCGAATCATGAACATGGCTCACGACTGCTGTAGGAAAGTAGACAGCCACAGTCTACCGGCAAATTTATGAGGATTTGAGTTTAAAAGATTTAATGCCCGTTGCAATGAAAATGCAATGTGGAGACTAGTTCTTTCAATTAGTCAAACTCTCACTTAGACTTTGGGAAATGTTTAATGTTACTTGAATTGGTGATATTTTAATGCATTGTCTTTATATTGTGGAAGGCTTTGTTTGGAAAATGTTAATAAAGCATTATATTGCTACATATAATTTTGTTTTCTTTCCTAAGATGGACATAAATGAATTTTGACAAGAAAAGAAGTTATGTAGTGTCAAATTTTAACACTTTCTAAAATCTGTGATTAATAAAAAAATAAAAATGCGATTAATCGCATATAAACTGACAGCACTAAATGTAATTGTTGGCCTGGTTGGGCTAGCAGTTCAGATTTTTAAGTGCCATGGTGATATTTTCACTGGCACCACCATAGAAAAGTTTTTTTTTTGCAACACGTGTGTCAAAAATACATTTTCACAATTTCAAACCTTGTTTTATTAAATAATATACATATTTAAATAAATAAATACAATAATTTATATTATAAATAAATAAATACAATCCCAAAACTGCAGTTACAGTGAGGCACTTACAATATAAGTGAATGAGGCCAGTCCATTAACATTAAAATACTCACAGTATCAAACATATAGTCACAGGACATAAAACATTATATGTATTTACATGATTTTAGTGCGATAAAATCACTTACTAAACTTTTCTCTGTAAAGTTATATCCAATTTTACAACTTCGGTGTCATGACAGTGAAACCTTATAATCCCGAATTAGTTATAACTTCACACAGAAAAGGTTAGTATGCTATTTTATCACAGTAAAATAATGCGCACAAGTATTTTGTTTACATCTTGTGACTATACATTTGAAACAGTGTGTATTTTAATATTTGTAGATTGGCCCCATTCACTTCCATTGTAAGTGCCTCACTGCAACCCAGAAACGCAGAAATGTAATTATTTGTAGCAACTTGCGGAACTTTCTATTAACAGTAAACTTTACCAAAAAAGAAACAATTTAAAAACAAACATTGATTATACTCAGCTTTCTAAGTTTGGGAGCCCAAAGACAACAAAGAAAATGCGACACATAACAGCTGTTGTCGTTTGCCGTCAAAGCAAGTTTAGACGTCTTCTGTTTCCAGTTTTATGCACCACATCAAATGCAGCAAAATTTCACTGCCTGGCATTATTATTATCATCACAAAAGTGAACTCTGTTATAACTGCATATAGCATTGAAATAGTAGATTGGATTTACATCCGTTTTGCAGAGACACATTTATGTGGCCAAGTGTAATCGGGTCATCCTTATCGTTGAACCCTGCAGAAGATGGTCCAAGATCACTTCGTCTTCTTATTCATTGTTCAATAACTCTGTAAAGTCTTTCATCATGCAGCCAATCTGGTTTTATGTAAACAGACTGTTTATTTATACTGTTTACTTGAAAGCAACATAAATCTGGGTGTGGACGATTTATTCTTCTAACCTGCCAAACCCCCCATTCAGCCCCAAAATCACAGGATTTCCTTGCGTTGTGGAACGACTCTTGTGAAAATTGCGCTAGTGGAAAACATCTAAGGAAAGTTAGGCTCGAAACATACTCTGCACAAGTAAACAAATGCAGACATGAATGCGAATGCTCGGCCAATGCATTGGAGAGCATACAGTCCTGTTGTACATACTTGACATGCATTCTTGCTTTACTGTGGCAGTAACAAACCTCCATACTCAAGGTGGCAATAGAATAGCACCCTCTGTGGCAACACTAAAAATACAACGTATACTTGTGTTGCGTTATGCAATTTTTACACACAAAATTTTCAATTTTCAACAAATTTATGTGAAACCGAGCTTCCATAGCTAGATGCACCTGTGTTCGCATACTTGCGTAGAATATATTTCTGGCCAAAATGTGGTCTCATATATACATTAACCATACATATGGACTACATTTATAGCCTTAAAACCCCTTAAACTCCAGAGGGGGGAACTATATCGCAAAGTAAGTTTACGCTTCAAATGATAAAATCCCCGAATACATAAGTCAGGCATATCGGGTATCATTTGAAAGCTTTGAATCTGAACTTTTCATAGAACACTATCACTTTTGCATTTTTGTTACATAAAATAAAAAAGGCCTGAAAATATTGGTGTCGCAAATAAGTGCCACCTAGTGGTTATGTGGCAGAAATATTAATATGAATATAAAAGTATTTCACATAGCACTTAAATAGACAAGTCATATATCAAATCAAAGCTCTGATTCTCAGAAATGTGACTATAGTATTTTGTTGCCGTAATAGCACAGTTCCAAAGATTCTCAAATCACAAACTGAAATATGTTTTCTGTAAGACATCAAATACAAACTTTTCTTTTATGAGCCGATCACTGCTACTGTAAGCCCCAAATAATATCTGCTTTTACCTTAGGCAGTTTTCTACAAAATGAGTAATTTTTACTTGTCTGTGAGCTTACTTGTGTGAAAAATCCAATATTATATCTTAGATGTCCGGAACAAAATATGCAGTCCAGCAGGAAAAGCATGCAAAACAAATCATCTGAAAATATGTTATCGACTATTGATGATAAAATATCAATATCATCACAAAGGGGAGGGTCTCAGCTTTCTAATGGCTCCTAGATTGAGCTTCTAGTCCACTCAGAGGCCAAGATATTCTATGAAACAATGGGGGTGATGCATGAAGAAAAAATTAGACTGAATGTCTATGGACGATCACATCTGTGAGGGCTAAAATGCGTTAGAGCGCCACCTACATTTCAGATCTGTATATTGTGAAGGAAGGTGATAGAGGAAAAAAAAATTTCCTAGTATTTGCTGCCATCTAATGGAATAAAATAAGACTTTTTAAAAGAAGATAAAGTAAACAGAACCAGAATTACATGTTTACAAATAAAAAAAAAAACTTTGTTCATCATAAGACTGTGAACATGTACAATAATATTTATAAATAATTGGAGTCTTTATTTTTTATTTTATTTGGGGGTTTTTATGAAAAATGTGACCAATGTTTTGCAATTAGTCCACAGTATGTGTGAATGGTGAGCTTTTAAATTTGGGTGTGAAAAAATGCAGGTGGCAGCCCAAAAATTTAGTTTAAGGGATTAAGATCTGAGCAACTTTATCTGTAAACAGATGACTTAATTTACCCAATTTGATAAGTCATACAAACTTTAAGAAGATAACTGTGTAGGCAAGTAGTCTGCTCATGATATTTGAAAGCATTTCTCCTTTAAAGGTGAACACTGACTAAGCAACAGTTCGGTAAACATGTTTTTGCTAAGGCCCCTGCCTTGAACAGATTGGTCAAGTTCAGCTATATTCCAGTGAAGAGAAACTGGACCGAGTCCAATAATCTGCTTAACTGGCTCTTGCGTACATTTTGGTTTCTCATGGATAAAATATTACATCTTATTTTTGGAACATTTTCCATGCCTGGAAAAGAGGAATACTTTAAAGTCAACATGAAACAGCGTTTACAAGCCATTTTACTCCTGTAAAGACTTTTTTGAAAAAAATAGGGCTTGGTGATGTCACTCAAAAAGGAATGAAATTTACGAGGAAGAGCGAGTTGTTACATTTTGCTGAAAGTTTACAAAGTATTTTTTTCTGGGATGATGTGGATGAATTGTGCACAATAAGACAACAAACCTGTCCAAGGGAAGCAAATAGCGTCAATTTGGATTTCATGTTGACTCTAAGGCAGAGGTCGAACGATAATGGATGTTGCCGGTACTGAAAACTAAGGCAATCGAATAACCGATAAGGCAAATAACCGATTAATCGGCGATAGTTTTTAAAACCTTTTTTTTAATTTTAAAAATGTCCTTAGTCTTTCCTTACTGTGATGGGTACAGACATAGAGGCAAGAGTTTAAAATGAATAAAATCCCAGATGTGTCAATGACTAATTAAGACAAAAGGTGAGCAGTTTCCATCCAACTAACATTGTTCAAACCATTCGAACAGCTAATGTTAACATCCTCTCCATTTTGTCGGCAAACATGCAGTTTTCCAATGCAGCAATTAGTTATGAACATATTAATTATCAAATCACCTACTGTAAATTTTTAGTTGTCTTAAATGATTGATTTGATTGTATTTTAATTGTATGTACTGATACTGAGTACTGCAAACATACATTGGATTTTCTCTGTCTGTTTTAAATCAGCTTCTTAAGTGTCCGGCTCTGTATATATGTGTGGTCACGTGGCACAACAACCTCCAGGCTAGAGGTCGATCAATAGTGGGTTTTGCCGATACCGATAACTAAGGTTGGAGAACAG
The DNA here is from genome assembly GCF_019703515.2 of Myxocyprinus asiaticus. NCBI lineage: Eukaryota > Metazoa > Chordata > Actinopteri > Cypriniformes > Catostomidae > Myxocyprinus > Myxocyprinus asiaticus. Next base: position 48,830,201 of record NC_059353.1, on the reverse strand, counting down.
GCTGAGAGTCAATTAATCAGCTGATAGTTTTTAAAATGTATAATATGAATGAAAACTTTTCACTAAATGTAAAATAGTGCTGAACTTTAGTAAGTATCACTTTCAATGGCATCTTTCAGTGTTGATTTTTGCCGATAACCGATAGTTTCAAAAAGCAAAAAGTTTTAGCAAATATCGGCACCGATTAATCGGTAAATCTGATATATCGGTCGACCTCTACTCCACGCTGAGTCACTGATCGTTTTTATTTCACCTCTAGAGGCCGATGTAGAACCCTCCACCACCGGAAACAGAGGAATAAAATAAAAATAAAAAATTTGGGCAACTTCCAGTGTTGATTTTTGTCTGATAACCGATAGTTTCAAAAAGCAAAATTAATCGGCGTGATAAATCGGTAAATCTGATATATCGATCGACCTCTACTCCACACGAAGTCGCTGATTGTTTTTATTTCACCTCTAGAGGCCGCTGTTATACTTATCTTTCAATGTTGATTTTTGCAGATAATCGATAGTTTCAAAAAGCATAACGTTTCATCGGTATAACATATAGAATCCAAGAGCTGTCTCAAAACCAGCACAGCTCACTAGCTTTTGAGACACATGCATGCTTTCAGATGGAAATCAAACTTACCATCACTGTCATAGTATATTCCAAGCCATATGTTTATTTTGCCTTTCCACACAAAAGGGCTGTGTTTAACGATGTTCTCATTCTCCTCTGCACTTTTTATTGTCAAGAGATCTAAAAAACAATTGTAACCAGAGGGTTAAACTCTGCCATACAGTAATATACAGTAAGTGCCAAAATGATTCTGTAACTGCATGAAAAGTATATATTTCACCAGACAAATACAAACGTAAAAAAGTAATGACCATATCCTCTGCACATATCTTTGGCATCTTGAAGAGAGTAGCTTTTGGCGATGTTCTCTTCTCCATGTACAAAGTGATAGCAGTTGTGGCCAAACAGCACCCATGTGCGTCCATCTGCGGGGCAGTCTGTATTTACATATATGACTTTATTAGTAAATATCTCTGTTATATCCATCTATCTTTCTATCCATCTATCATTCTTTTTGTCTTTTCTATCTACCATCTATCTATCTATCTATCTATCTATCATTCTTTTAGTCTTTTCTTTCTTTCTCTTTCTTTCTATCTTTCTTTTTGTCTTTTCTATCTATCTCTTTCTTTTTGTCTTTTCTATCATCTATCATTCTTTGTCTTTTCTATCTATCTATCTATCTATCATAAATAGTAAATTCTTCTATATGTCTTTTCTATAATCTATCTATCTACCCATCTATCTATCTATCTACCCATCTATCTACCTATCTACCCATCTATCTATCTATCTATCTATCTATCTATCTATCTATCTATCATTCTTTTTGTCTTTTCTATCTATCTATCTATCTATCTATCTCTTTCTTTTTGTCTTTTCTATCATCTATCTATCATTCTTTGTCTTTTCTATCTATCTATCTATCTATCATAAATAGTAAATTCTTCTATTTGTCTTTTCTATAATCTATCTATCTACCCATCTATCTACCTATCTACCATCTATCTATCTATCTATCTATCTATCATTACTTTTGTCTTTTCTTTCTTTCTTTCTATCAATCGTTTTGTCTTTTCTATCTATCTATCTATCTATCTATCTATCTATCTATCACTCTTTCTGTATTTTCTATCTATCTATCTATCTATCTATCTATCTATCTATCTATCTATCTGTCTGTCTATCTATCTATCTATCTATCACTCTTTCTGTATTTTCTATCTATCTATCTATCTATCTATCTATCTATCTATCTATCTATCTCTCATCTATCTAGCTATCTACCTATCTATCTATCTATCATTCTTTCTGTATTTTCTATCTATCTATCTATCTATCTATCTATCTATCTATCTATCTATCTATCTATCACTCTTTCTGTATTTTCTATCTATCTATCTATCTATCTATCTATCTATCTATCTATCACTCTTTCTGTATTTTCTATCTATCTATCTATCTATCTATCTATCTATCTATCTATCTATCTATCTGTCTGTCTATCTATCTATCACTCTTTCTGTATTTTCTATCTATCTATCTATCTATCTATCTATCTATCTATCTATCTATCTATCTATTCTCTCATCTATCTAGCTATCTACCTATCTATCTATCTATCATTCTTTGTCTTTTCTTTCTATATATCTACAGTTGCAATCAAAATTATTCAACCCCCCCTGACCAGCAGTACATTCTGGTGATGTGAATTAAAACACATCAACTAAAACCTCAGTAAACAGTCAAAGTAAGTTTTTAATACATATTTGAGTGATTTTGAGAACAAAGAGTTCGGTTTACCCCAATTTAAAAATTAAAAATAACTAATTCTCTCCACAAATGTCATGTCAAAAATATTCAACCCCCAAAGTCAATCATTTGTTGAGCATCCTTTATCCTTAATAACAGCAAATAAATGTTTCAGGTAAGTGTTCTCGGGCTTCGGACACCTCTCTATTGGAACTTTTACAAATTTCTCATGAGCAAAAGCTTCCAGCTCATTGACATTCTTTGGTTTCTGTGCTGCCACTGCTTCCTTGAAATCCCAACAAAGGTTTGCAATGGGATTTTAAATGATGGACTGAAAGGGCCATTTAAGGACATTCCACGACCTATCCCTGAACTGGATTTTGGACAACTTGGATGTATCCTTGGTGTTATTGTCTTGCTGGAAAGTCCAGTGATCACCGAGCTTCAATTTACACACTGAAGGCATCAAATTTTTCAAAATGGACTGATTCCTGAAAGAATCCATGATGTCAGTCACATAGTCAGGATAGTCGTTTCTTGCAGCCGCAAAACACCCCCATAACAGGACTGACCCACCTCCATGCTTGACTGTGGGGATGGTGTCGTTCTTGTCATCACCTTGTCATCTTACTCCAGACGTACTGCTGACCCATGGGTCTAAAACGCATTTTCAGTTTAGTGTCATACATCTATAAAACCTTCTTCCAGGACTCCACAGGTCTTTCCTAATTACTTATTGAATATTCAGTCAACTGGAGTCAACATTTCCCTTGGTGAAGTTTTGTTTTCTTCCACACCCCAAGAAGGTTGCTGTTGTACCATATTTAAAAAAAAATGTATGATTGGTGCTGCCAACTTTGTCTATTGGAAATTGAAGTGCCTTGGAAATGTACTTTTAGCCATGACCTTTCATGTATAATGAAATAATCTCCTCTATTAGCTTTTGTGACAGCTTATTTTTAATTGCACTTTTTGCATAGAAATACATTTTTGCTTACAACGCTAAACTTACATTTTAAAACTTAAATAAGTGCCATTGCAGATTGATGACTTAATTTCAATTTAAAACAATGACTAGTGTAGCCTTACATATGTAAAAAACAGCAACATGCAATAGGGGTTGAATAATTATGACATGGCTGTATTTTTAAAAATCCTGCTATTTAGAAATATTAGGTTATATATTCACACTATGACTTTGAATGTGTCACTCAACTGATATAGATGAAAAGTTTAAAAATTCTTGGTCATAAGAAAAGCTTACCTTTGTAAATCCTTACTGTCTTGGGGGGGTTGAATAATTTCGATTGCAACTGTATCTATCTATCTATCTATCTATCTATCTATCTATCTATCTATCTATCTATCTATCTATCTTTTTGTCTTTTCTATCATCTATCTACCTATCATTAATTTTGTCTTTTCTTTCTTTTTATCTATCTATCTTTTTGTCTTTTATTTTTTTCTATCTATCTATCTATCTATCTATCTATCTATCTATCTATCTATCTATCTATCTATCTTTAAAACAAACTAACAAGTCACGAGCTTTGCGTTTAACACATCAAGATCAAATCAAATGATCGCTAATGCAAACAGTGGAATATTAAAAATGACATCTCACCCTGTCCTCGCGTTAAAGTGAGAAGAACAATGTTAAACAGTGTAAAATAACATGCTCGACACGGATCCATGTTTTCATTCAGTTCTGATATGGCTGCGTGCAGATACGGAAAGCTGGACGGACAAAAACGTCTTTAGGCGTACCATATACAAACATTACATGTAAAGATGAATATCGTATAAAGACGTCAGTACCGCGTGTACGCGTTATAGCGTCTACACACGGAATTTCGTGTACAGGCGTCAACGCGAGGACGCGTTATGGGTAGACGCGTAAACACCAAGTTCCCTTACGACTCAGTCCACTTGACATTGCGTAGTTACGCATATGGGGAGTGCCTTCATACACGACCTATTTGAAACCTCTCTACAATAACGCCAGTATTCTAATATTGGCTATGGATGCACCCACGCAGAGTCAGCTCTCATGGAGACAGACTGCCCTCAGTGTGAGAGCATGAGTCTCAAGACACTTTGCTCCTGAATCACCCTTGTTCTGAGGGATGATTCAGCCTCACAAGCCCTCCCACCCGCCTCTTCTGTGATACCCGAGGATTCACTCGAGGAGGCACGGCGGGGCCGCGAGGTCGAGCAGGATGACTTTGAGATGGTCTTTGTGGCGGCACACGCCCCACGAGCCCCTCAATCTCCGAAGCGCATGTTTTCTGAAACGCTATGTGCGAGACGAGCTCTGACCTTCTGAAAGAGCGGGCGGCCTTGTCTCGTGCAGCGGTTCTGACGCTGGGGATAATAATGACGATGTCATTGTGTCTCTCGCTGCATCAGGCGAGTGGTCAGTAGATGATGCTGCCGCCCCTCCCCCCAGCGAGGGCGAGGAGTGTGCACGTGCCACTGACAGGGAGATACTCTGCGTCCTTACAAGGTCGAAGAGCTTCACTTTGAGTGGTCTCCCTCAGAGGAACCTAAGCAGTCTCGCCTCGATGAATGGTTCCAGCAGCCTGGACGCCGTCTTACAGCAGCGTCCTGCAAATCTGCCCCATTCTTCCCCGAAATTCATAACGAACTATCCAAGATCTGGCACGCGACCTTATATGGCGCACTCGCGCAGTGACGCCATCCTCTTTAATGTGGATCACGGGGAAGAAAACGGTTATTCAAGCGGCACACCTCTGCCCAGCAATCACGCCCCATACATCCTTCCAAACCGTGTCGACAAACGTCTGCACTGGCCCTTTGGACTGTCTCTGGCTCTTCACACATTCACAAAGTGCATTGATGCTGTTCTCGCCCCTCTGAGACTGAGCGGCGTACGCATCTTGAACTACCTCGATGATTGGCTGTTACTGGTGCAATCAGAGGCTTTGTAATGCCAGCACAGACTTACTGCTTCAGCCATTCCACAGTGTCTGTCTCAGTTCAAACTGGGGAGAACACTTCCACTGAAACTGTTTCAGAAAGCATTGGGATTTATGGTGGCAGCATCCATCATTCCATTAGGTCTCTTACACATGAGACGTCTTCAGTGCTGGCTTAAGCGCCGTGTGCCACGACGTGCTTGGCGCCAAGGGCGCATACGCATCACTATATCCCACCGCTGTATAGCTGTTTTAGCACCATGGACAGCTTCTGCGTTTTACCAACTATATGTTTCCCCCGGTATGCCTTATTCACTCTGTCATATGCAAAGTCCGAGAGGACAAGGAAACGGTTCTATTTGTTGCACCGAAATGGCCCAACCAGCCATGGTTCCCGGAAATGATGGAGATGCTGTACAGCTCACCATGGGAAATACCACTAAGGAGGGATCTCCTCTCTCAGGCGCAAGGCACAATCTGGCATCCCCAGCCCCAGCTGTGGAACCTGCATGTGTGGCCCCTGAACGGGGCGCACTACACGTGCCAGAACTGACGCGTTCAGTCATGAACACCATTTTACAGGCCAGAGCACTGTCCTTGAGACGCCTCTACGCACTAAAATGGAAGGTGTTCACTGATTGGTGTCTCTCACATAGCAAGGACCCAGTAAACTGCCCCATACATGAAATTCTAATATTTCTTCAAGAGCAATTAGACGCAGGACTCCCCCTGTCAACGCTCAAAGTGTATGTGGCAACTATATCTGCGTATCACGCACATGAAACCGGCGCCTCTATAGGCAAGCATGATTTAATCATAAAGTTCCTTAAAGGAGCAAGGTGATTAAACCCACCTCGGCCAGCTACAGTCCCAACTTTAGGACTTTAGTCCTAAAAGCTCTCGCAGGGCCCCCCTTCAAGTCTTTGATCTCTGTTGATTTGCGCATGCTCTCCGTTAAGACCGCACTACTGCTGGCTCTGGCCTCAGTAAAACGGGTCTTTGACCTGCATGCACTATCAGCCAACAATTCATGTCTGGAGTTTGGCCCCGGTCTTTCAAGAGCCACTGTCAAATCCAGGAAAGGCTATGTACCCAAGGTCCTGACCACACCCTTCAAAGCGCAGGTGGTTCACCTTCAGGCCTTCTTCCCTCCTCCATTTAATTTGGATGAGGAACAATCATTGCAAAAGGAATGTCTGTCTCAAAGCAAAGACTTTCTCACTGGATTATCGATGCAATTATCCTGGCTTATGAGTCGCAGGGTCAGACTTGCCCAGTTGGTGTTAAAGCACACTCAACGAGAGGCATGGCCTCCTCATGGGCATGGACGAATGATGTGTCCTTACAAGACATATGTTTTGCAGCAGAAGTTCCTCAACCTAGACGTAACATCTCTTTCTTTACAAGTCCTCTCTGTTTAGAGCACTTGCTATTCATTGACCATATATATATATATATATATATATATATATATATATATATATATATATATATATACAGTGCATCCGGAAAGTATTCACCGCACTTCACTTTTTCCACATTTTGTTATGTTACAGCCTTATTCCAAAATGGATTAAATTCATTATTTTCCTCGAAATTCTACAAACAATACCCCATAATGACAATGTGAAAGAAGTTTGTTTGAAATCTTTGCAAATTTATTAAAAATAAAAAATGAAAAAAATCACATGTACATAAGTATTCACAGCCTTTGCTCAATACTTTGTTGAAGCACCTTTGGCACCAATTACAGCCTCAAGTCTTTTTGAGTATGATGCTACAAGCTTGGCACACCTATTTTGGGGCAGTTTCTCCCATTCTTCTTTGCAGGACCTCTCAAGATCCATCAGGTTGGATGGGGAGCGTCGGTGCACAGCCATTTTCAGATCTCTCAAGAGATGTTCAATCAGGTTCAAGTCTGGGCTCTGGCTGGGCCACTCAAGGACATTCACAGAGTTGTCCCGGAGCCACTCCTTTGTTATCTTGGCTGTGTGCTTAGGGTCATTGTCCTGTTGGAAGATGAACCTTCGCCCCAGCCTGAGGTCCAGAGCGCTCTGGAGCAGGTTTTCATCAAGGATGTCTCTGTACATTGCTGCATTCATCTTTCCCTCAATCCTGACTAGTCTCCCAGTTCCTGCCGCTGAAAAACATCCCCACAGCATGGTGCCGCCACCACCATGCTTCACTGTAGGGATGGTATTGGCCAGGTGATGAGCGGTGCCTGGTTTCCTCCAGACATGATGCTTGTCATTTAGGCCAAAGAGTTCAATCTTTGTTTCTCATGGCCTGAGAGTCCTTCAGGTGCCTTTTGGCAAACTCCAGGTGGGCTGTCATGTGCCTTTTACTGAGGAGTGGCTTCCTTCTGGCCACTCTACCATACAGGCCTGATTGGTGGAGTGCTGCAGAGATGGTTGTTCTTCTGGAAGGTTCTCCTCTCTCCACAGAGAAATGCTGGAGCTCTGTCAGAGTGACCATCGGGTTCTTGGTCACCTCCCTGACTAAGGTCCTTCTCCCCCGATCGCTCAGTTTGGCCAGGCGGCCAGCTCTAGGACTTCCTTGAGACGAAGTGAACGAGACATTGTGAATGCTAGCCGCACTACAAGACAAGAGTTCTTGAGGCACGAGTGATGCGCTCCTTGTTCTCAGTCAGAAATTATGAGGAAATGGTGTCTGTGCACCTGTTTTTATAGCGGTCAGTTTCGCGCCTAAACAGGCTGGGCTCAAACACCATAGCCAATATTAGAATATTGGCGTTATTGTAGAGAGGTTTCAAATAGGTTGTGTAAGGCACTCTCCATATGCGTAACTATGCAATGTCTCGTTCCCTTCGTCTCAGGGAACCGAGGTTATGTACATAACCGAGACGACTTCCATTGTAGGGATGTGTCCAAAAGGATCGATACTTTCGATACTGATGTTGTATCAAAAATATCGATCCTCACACAAAAATATCGATTCTAAAAAAAATGTTAAACTAGGGATATTAATATTTTATTTACCGTGAACATGAACAATAATCAAAAGCTTCAAAGTAAAATAAAAAGGATTAGGATATATTAGCAAATATTGTGCAGGATGGGAACTATTTCTTCTGCTCATCTTAACATGCATGCTGAAAGACACATGCAGACACAAGGCTCAGTCAGACAAGAGGGATCAGTGCCTTGTAGAGGTAATGATAGAAAATTAGAGAAACAGCTTCTTCTGGAGTAAATCCATGCTAAAATAACAACATATTTTAAGGTGACATTTCTTATAATAAGTCTGTGTGTAATTGTTTTTTAATAAATAATTATACAAAATATTTAACCATGGGTTTACTTAAGTAATATTGTAGTAACCATGTTTTTTTTTTTTTATTGTTTTTTTTTTTTGGCCTGAAACCATGGTTTTACCTCAGTAATATTATAGTAGTAACCATGGTTAATTGTGTGGTAACTGTGGTTAAACTAAATCCCATGGTTAAACTATAGTTACTGTAGTGAACCTATGGTTAATTTTTGTAAGGGTAAACCAAACATACACTACCATTCAAAAGTTTGGGGTCACTTGCCTGAAATGTTTCTCATGATCTTAATCTTTTGATCTGAAGGCGTATGGTTAAATGTTTGAAATTAGTTTTGTAGACAAAAATATAATTGTGCCAACATATTAATTTATTTAATTTCAAAACTAATGCAATCAGAGGAAGACATGTAGAGTGTGTGAGAAATAGTGATGGGTCGTTCATGAACGATTCGTTCATTTTGAACAAATCTTTTATGTGACTCAGAAGAACGAGTAGTCTCAGAGAGTGATTCGTTCATTTTGTGTTGGCACATTGCGCAACCTCCGTTTGTTTGTTATGTGAAAATCGCATAGGCGCTGTACAGGAAACAGAAATGATTAGTTTACCTTTCAAATCTTTTGGTCCAAGTCGTTCGTTCTTTTGTCACGTGACAGCCGTATCCGCTATGCACTGCTGAACAAGTGCTTCAAAATTTGCTTTGAAATCAGAAGTGTTCCATTTTAATAATTTATGGGGAAAAAATTGCCCTGTAGCTACATAATATCACAGTCAGTAAAAACATCAAACTCATCAAATAGCCATGTGTCATATGTTGTTGGAAAGCTCTCAAAGAGTGGAATACAACCAGCCTATTTATTTTACTCACAGATAAAAATATAGCTGGTAGTAATAGCTAGTATGTCTTTGACATACATGTTACATGTAAACAGGTGTTGCTTATATGGAGCATTTTCACTTATAACTCCATGAAAAATAAACAGAACATAAAATATCAGATACTATTAATTGGAGGAGGTGATTATCTTTCAAAAGAGCCCACACACAAGGTAATCGGATGCATAGATCATTAGATAATCCACATGAAGCACAATATTACATATGGCCACCAGGAGATGGCGCCAAATACATGAAACAGACTCAATGATGACTCAAATGGCACAGAATGAAACTCATTCTGTGAAATCTCATTACTAAAATCATGTCCTCATGCTATGCATACCTTTAGTCATTATTTTGTTTGTATGTGTAATTTGTTATTATGTACAATTATTATGTTTTATTTGTTTGGAGAGGCTTTTGGACACTTAGAGACATTTTTGGACACAATGATAAATTATTTTTGTAATGCTAAAATTGCTTTGTTGAATCAACATAAAATTCTTTGTTTTTTCAGCAGTTTCTTAGGCTGAGAGTCTCAGAATGTATCATAATGTATATCATTAAAAAACGTAAGTTTTCTTTACAATGATACCAAACACTTGACCCTTTTTTTTAAAATTTTTTTATTTTTGTTGCATTATATAACTTTAATTTTGGGTATGCCACTGAAACAGGAAATATTTAAAAACACCTTCAAAGCTTAAAGGATCAAATTATCTTTCTAAAAAACATGTTGTAGTGTCATGACCTTGAGTATAAATCTTGTAATGGCTAAATTAATTTTAAAACTGTCAAACATGTTACTTTTTTAAAGGCATAGCTACATCACAAGTTCCAAAGTATATTAAAAAGCTTAAATGTAGCTTGAGATGGCACAGTGCAATTTATTAACACCCAAAGACATTCTGTGTCTGACAGACGGTTTAAAATCCTTTAAAAATGTACTTTAAAAATCACCTTTTTGAAATGGAAAAGGCACTGATTTCGCAGAATGACCCTGCGAAGCTTCAAGCTTTATGGCTACTACTGTAAAACCTCATTATCAGACCAAAGAAAGCAAAGGAAAATTCTGTTTCCATTTCAGGAGTGCTTTTGGAAAAAAACTCTGAAAAAACTGAGACACTTTTGGATGGGATAAAACTGTTGTCCTCAAACTGCTAAATACATTAGGTGTCAATTTTGGCCTTCTATTTCAAATGTGTCCAACAGAGGACGCTTTTTCTGCACGCACTAGGCTTTCCACTTCTTTGCTTTGTGGATGCGTGTACAGCACTTGTAATAGTATGTTCAGTCTTGCTTGTGACCTACTTCATTGGCAAACATCTAATGATTAATTCCTTATTTAAAGGCTACAGAGTTGAGGTTTATTTCATCTTAAAATCATTGTGCTAAAATTTAGTCTACAGTTCATATCGCATTTGCATGTGTATTATATAGCAGGTCCCCTCTCTCTCTGGGGTGTGACAGTATCCCACTGCTTCAAACAAAAATGTCTCCACAGACTTTTTTTTCCCCTGAAACAACACAAAGATCTCACGCAGAGAAGATGCCTCATGTCTGACAGTCCAGACAGTCCAGTACAAAGCCAAAATAACCGATAACTCTCACAGCACATATTAACACCAAAGTTTAACATACTAATTCATAAATCTTAACACTAGAATTCAAAAAGGGGTGTCAAATTGACCCTGTAGGGTGTTATTTTTTGGATATTTAAAAAATAAAATCATTTATATCCTTGAAATTTGAAAAAAAAAAAATGTCCTTTTTATATTCCCCAAAATGACCCATATGCATTTCCTTTGAAATTATGACTCGTTACGTCATTTATTTATTTTGTCAATAAGAATATTCTATTCCTTGATATTTCATCTATTACTTAAAAATCTGGTTTGTGAACAGGGCTGCATTATACCTGATTGAATTCATGTTTCTGAATCTCTGTCATCTCATCTTAAACACTACAAAAAAACATTTTTAATTCAATATTTTTGACTTATTTTCCAGTAAAAATGCTTTCCTAAGTAAAACAGTGATCAGATGACAAAATAAGGTAAGTGGCAAAATATGGGTTTTATGCTCTAATTTTGCAGTACATTTCTGTTCCTTGATGTTCATTTTCTTGCCATTATTATGGATTTACTTTGAGTTATTACATTATTTTGTTTGAAATTAATTATTGGTATAAAAATGCTTATTCTGTGACTTTGTAACACCATGGTCAGGTTTGATTGCAAGCATAATGACATTAACTGCCAAAACTGACACTTCAAATCAATTTTAAAATGCTAAATAATAGTTTGATAATGTTTAAATATATATCCAAATGTATATGTTTCAACTTATAGAAGTGTAGGTTCTGAATTTTTAATAAAACATTTTTTTTTTGCTTATTTGTTTATGCAAGTTAATGTTAAAATTGAGAAATTTACATGTAAATAAGATCAAAATAGCATAAAAAGAAATGCATCAATTTATTGTTCTTACTTCAGGGAAGGAGAAATGGTATCATTATCATCATCATCATAAAAAAAAAAAGGTAACATCTGACCCTTCCGGTCGAAAATGACCACAATACCAAAGGGAGGTGCCCTTTTTCAGTACCATAGGAGGGTTAAACATAGCAAGAAATCCTTTTCTGTCTCAGAATGTTTTTTTATTTTCTGGTTAAAATGTGTAAAAATCCGTAATCAGTATTTTTGGAACAGTGAAAAGGCTTTTGTACCTCTTTATACATGTTTTATGCATTAAGTAAAATTAAGTAAAACAGTGACCTGATGACAAAATATCGGTATCGGCCAAAAATGTATACATATTTCCATTTGTATCACATATTACAGTATATCACATATTTGTTCGTCATTCTATATTTATTATTTATAGGTTCTGAAAAATGACCCATAAGCATTTCCTTTGAAATCATTACTCATTGTGTTTTTAACAATTTTGTCAATAAGAACATTTTATTCCTTGATATTCCACCTGCTACCTAAAAATCTGTTTTTTGACCAGGCCGGGATTATACCTGACTAAATTTATGTTTCTGAATCTCTGTCATCGCATCTTCAACATTGCAATAAATACATCTCGTACTCAGTATTTTTGTCTTATTTTCCGGTAAAAATCCCGAATCAGTATTTTTGGAACAGTAAAAAGGCTTTTGTACCTCTTTGTACATTTTTTTATGCCTTCCTAAGTAAAACAGTGATCAGATGACAACATAAGGTAAGTGGCAAAATATCGGTATCAGCCTATAGTTTTTGTAAAAATCGGTTTCAGCCAAAAAAACTTCACATATATCTTTTTGTATCTGTAATCAATATTTTAGGTCTTGTTTTCCCTTTTAATATCTAAACATCCTTAATACAAGACAAGTTTACTTAAAAAGCAAAATTGCTATTAAATAAGATATTAAGACAATAGAAAATATATCTTGAATTAAGTTTATTTTGCCCACCCCACTGGAAATAGTTTTTTCTTGTTTTAATCATAAATCGAACAAAATGTAGATATGCTTAATTGTCATGAAATTAATAATATGAATAATATATATCAATAAAATAAATAATAATGCCATGCAGCATAATATAAATAATAATATTAATATTAATAATAAATAATAATGCCACAGAAAAAAGTCTTAATGGCTTTATTATCTTGATGCAAAATATATTTTAGGGTGAAATGGACCTGGACATGTTTTCACCCATTTATTTCTCAAGACACTTTCAAATCTCAAAAAGGAAGAAGGACACTACAGTTCACTGACAGACGTTTCAGTGCTTTTCATGATTTTATCAATTGATTTTTGTTGATATTAGAGCACTAACTCGTTTCATGTGCTATTGTGTCTTTTCAGTAGTGTCCAGAAGTAAAAAACAAATCGAAATGGAAAAAGGGAGTGAGACTGGTTTGTTTTGTGTTCACAGTGGGACATGAGAATATAGAGGTAATGGTACTGAAAAATATGTATATATCACAAAGACACATATAAACAAACTGCATAATCCCTGATGAAAATTGTTTGAAATATAACTACTGTAATTATAAAATATTTTCTCTTTACAGATGCTTTCCATAGGTAACAGGTACTTCACAGTCATAACTTAGAAAACAAAGTGTAATACACAGTTCTAAAGAGCATATTTTCACAAATGTAGTATAGTAGGTCATCCAAGTGTTCTATGCATGCAGAAAATTCACATACTGTGTACATTAAACATACTGCAGAAATAGTAAGAGTAATATTTCAGTATACTGTAAGAACTATATCCATTAAGTGTTGTTATTGTGAGTGTGAAAGTTCATGACCCAGCTCTGCAGTAAAGCATCCAGACGGGCTCAGGTGGCAGAGAGCAGCTGCCGTTCGGCTGTCACTCCTCGTTTGGTGCACACGGCTTCCCGTAGAGTGACCTCACACATGCATGCAAACACACATACACACAGACCCTTACTACTCTACACACACAAACATAACACCCCTCCAGGACCTAGCTGTGACCATCTGATGTCTGTAGCATTTGAAGCATGTCACTGCACAAATTTGACCGTCAATGAAACATGCAGAAATTTACACAACAGAAATGTGTAAATAATGTTTGTTTAAAAGAATTGATTGCATTTAATTCATATTTTAGCACTGTGAATTTCTAGAGACTAAAGTCTCGTTGAAACATTTTTCACAATTTGTTTTTAAAAATTTGTAACTATCAATGTCCAACAGTATATGTACAGAACATGCATGACAGGAGATTTATGTCTATTTGTAATTCCCTTGACACTGTCATTTCCAGAACATCTCAAATTCTGCACTGTGTTTAATAGAATTCTGTGCTGGAAATGACATTTTTTACATTTCTAAAATAAAATGACCGACTTTTTGCTTAGGCTTGTTTCATAACTAACATTTTGTGCATCCTAAGTACACACAATCAAATTATTTGTACACACTTTTTGCATCATTTTGCAAAATGACAGCTTGATTGGATATTACCCCAAATAAAAATATTTTGCTCACATATGATATTTACCTTGATTTTTTTCTTCATACATTTAATCTCAAGCATGCTCTTCACTGACACTTTTGTGCACTTGGTTGAAAAAAATTATTAGGGGCAAAATTGTTTGGTGTGGTGGAAATTACATCACAACTGCGGGACAGTGTTTTTTTTTTCCTCCCCAATTTGGAATGCCCAATTCCCAATGTGCTCCAAGTTCTCGTGGTGGTGTAGTGACTCGCCTCAATCCGGGTGGCGGAGGACGAATCTCAGTTGCCTTCACGTCTGAGACCATCAATCCGTGCATCTTATCACGTGACTTGTTGAGCGCGTTACCGCGGAGACATAGCGCGTGTGGAGGCTTCACGCTATTCTCCGCAGCATCCACGCACAACTCACCACGTGCCCCACCGAGAGCGAACCACATTATAGCAACCACGAGGAGGTTACCCCATGTGACTCTACCCTCCCTAGCAACCGGGCCAATTTGGTTGCTTAGGAGACCTGGCTGGAGTCACTCAGCACGCCCTGTACACGCAGAGCTACCCAGACCCCCGGATTAGCGTAGTTTTATACATGCGATAATTTGTATTTTTATAATGGATTTTCATAGTTTAATATTGGAAGTCTGGGTCTGGGACAAGAGTAAAACCTGTACATAAAGGCCTTTAAAAAGTACCAAAAATAAATGATCAAGTCCTTGTAAAGTGTCCATTTTAATGTTCATATAATAAAAAAATCAAAAACAAAATCAACGACTGTAGAAAAATAGTTTGCCAAGACAAACTATAAATACTGGCTTGTCAAAGATACCTTAAAAGCCTTGAAGTTTAAAGGTTATATAGTTTTAGACAGACAGACAGTTCCAGGTGTATTCTTCCTGCAGTTACATTATTATACGAAACAGCACTTTGGATGAAAAGCTATAAATAAATACTTATTCCCCACACTAAATGCAAAAAATCTCCTGAGGGTCCAGTCCCAAATCCAGACAGTGACAACTGCTGGTACAGTGAGGGTATTGCTGATATTGGTCTTGGTAAATAACAGCAGAGCTTGAACTGAATCTTGTGGTTAACAGGCCTTATTTGTTTTCACATTTGACGTTAATGAAAACAAAGCTGCGACCGATAGACTTTACAGTCTCTCCAAACTGTGTAAAGGTCCTAGATCACATCTTGTTTTCAAAACCTCTGAGTTTTTTGTCCACTGAATTTTTTTTTGGAAAGTTGTTTTATCAAAGTTTCATCAGCTGAATGATTAAAACTAACTCATAGTGGCCCTACTCTGATTAAGGCCCATTTTACAATTTTTATTGACAATTTTCGAGTTATTAATGTCAGGCATCACATTTAAGAAGTACTGTAAACTGTAAATATTCTCAAACTAATAACACTGAAATCCAACTGCAAAACACCTGAAACAAACCATCAGGTCAAAGAAATCAATTTGCTAAAAGCCTGGAGTAAACTCAATCAGACCCTTATTTATTCTGTTTTTGGTATTATCTTTTGGGTTACATTTAGCACTTAATGTATGGAATAATGTATCATTAAGGAGATGATATACAGTGTTTCCACCCCTTTTGACCAATGAATTTGCATGATGTTTTTTTGTGACTTAAAACATTTTTTATTTATTTATTTTTATTTTTATTTTTTATACAGAGACTGCAATTGCAATTTCTAGCCAATTAAATACTTTTGAGCTGAACATAACCAGTACCATATTTATTATAATCTTTTTTCTTGAATTTTCCATGACTTTTTAAAAACCCCATGAAATCAAAATGGGATTTTTGTGGCTTTTAGTCAGTGTCTGCTAGCTTTGAAGCAGTCTATACACTTGTATACCCCTAAAATTAGACAAAAGGAACTTTAAGCACATACACGCATTTAAAATTTAGGGAAACAGAGCAAAAATATTTATGACATCATCTGGTCTGCAGGGGCGAATATACATTTTTCTTGGGGTCTTTTGTCAATTTCCATGACTTTTCCGTGCACATAATATATATACAGGTGCATCTCAATAAATTAGAATGTCGTGGAAAAGTTCATTTATTTCAGTAATTCAACTCAAATTGTGAAACTCGTGTATTAAATAAATTCAATGCACACAGACTGAAGTAGCTTAAGTCTTTGGTTCTTTTAATTGTGATGATTTTGGCTCACATTTAACAAAAACCCACCAATTCACTATCTCAAAAAATTAGAATATGGTGACATGCCAATCAGCTAATCAACTCAAAACACCTGCAAAGGTTTCTTGAGCCTTCAAAATGGTCTCTCAGTTTGGTTCACTAGGCTACACAATCATGGGGAAGACTGCTGATCTGACAGTTGTCCAGAAGACAATCATTGACACCCTTCACAAGGAGAGTAAGCCACAAACATTCATTGCCAAAGAAGCTGGCTGTTCACAGAGTGCTGTATCCAAGCATGTTAACAGAAAGTTGAGTGGAAGGAAAAAGTGTGGAAGAAAAAGATGCACAACCAACCGAGAGAACCGCAGCCTTATGAGGATTGTCAAGCAAAATCGATTCAAGAATTTGGGTGAACTTCACAAGGAATGGACTGAGGCTGGGGTCAAGGCATCAAGAGCCACCACTCACAGACATGTCAAGGAATTTGGCTACAGTTGTCTTATTCCTCTTGTTAAGCCACTCCTGAACCACAGACAACATCAGAGGCGTCTTACCTGGGCTAAGGAGAAGAAGAACTGGACTGTTGCCCAGTGGTCCAAAGTCCTCTTTTCAGATGAGAGCAAGTTTTGTATTTCATTTGGAAACCAAGGTCCTAGAGTCTGGAGGAAGGGTGGAGAAGCTCATAGCCCAAGTTGCTTGAAGTCCAGTGTTAAGTTTCCACAGTCTGTGATGATTTGGGGTGCAATGTCATCTGCTGGTGTTGGTCCATTGTGTTTTTTGAAAACCAAAGTCACTGCACCCGTTTACCAAGAAATTTTGGAGCACTTCATGCTTCCTTCTGCGGACCAGCTTTTTAAAGATGCTGATTTCATTTTCCAGCAGGATTTGGCACCTGCCCACACTGCCAAAAGCACCAAAAGTTGGTTAAATGACCATGGTGTTGGTGTGCTTGACTGGCCAGCAAACTCACCAGACCTGAACCCCATAGAGAATCTATGGGGTATTGTCAAGAGGAAAATGAGAAACAAGAGACCAAAAAATGCAGATGAGCTGAAGGCCACTGTCTAAGAAACCTGGACTTCCATACCACCTCAGCAGTGCCACAAACTGATCACCTCCATGCCATGCCGAATTGAGGCAGTAATTAAAGCAAAAGGAGCCCCTACCAAGTATTGAGTACATATACAGTAAATGAACATAATTTCCAGAAGGCCAACAATTCACTAAAAATGTTTTTTTTTATCGGTCTTATGATGTATTCTAATTTTTTGAGATAGTGAATTGGTGGGTTTTTGTTAAATGTGAGCCAAAATCATCACAATTAAAAGAACCAAAGACTTAAACTACTTCAGTCTGTGTGCATTGAATTTATTTAATACACGAGTTTCACAATTTGAGTTGAATTACTGAAATAAATGAACTTTTCCACGACATTCTAATTTATTGAGATGCACCTGTACATTTATATTAAGGCATAATCGCACAGTGATGACTTTAAGACATTACAGCTTCATTTTCTGTTACAGCATAATTTTCTGTAAAGCTGCATTAAAGCGAAGTGTTGTGAAAAGCACTATACAAATATAAATGTATTTTAAGATTTACGCATTTCAACATCATAACAAATTCCATCAAATTTAACCGAGTAATCTTTAATCAAATAAACAGTAAAAAATATATAAATATTTTACTTTTTGTTAGTTTTGTTATAGAATTGAAATGTGTAAACCTTAAAAAAATAAATAAATAAATAAAATCACACTTTTTAAATTTCCAGACGCACACGTTTTGCATTTTCTTTGAGATCAGAAGCCAAGGGACCACACAAACACAACATGAATAAAACAAAAAAAGTGTTTTTATTCAAAAGTTCTTCAAGAAATGAACAGAAATAAAGCTTGATTAACAATCTACTGGAAACAAGGGGGGAAAAGCAATAAAAAGCTTTCTTTTTTTTTGGCTTAAAACAAATACAAAAAAAAAAAAAAAAACAACGACAGAAGAAGGTTTCTGATAAACCCAAATGTACAAGTTACCACTGGCAAGCGTGTGGCACATGTAAAAAAAAAAAGAGAAATAAAAATTACAAAATTAACTCTCATATAGATATCTCTATGAAAACCTTTTTATTGTTTTTATTTTTTCAAAGAGTCTGTACAAAAGTTCTCTCTTCATAAATTATTAGTTTTTCATATAACTTAATGACTGTCTAGTACATGATTTCTCATATTCATGAGCATGTCCCTCTGCACACACACCTCTGTCCATCTCTTCTGACCCGGACGCAGATTGGCACTTCGGATTCTGTTGTTACTAGCAGCATGACCCACACAAGAACTCCACAGTAACTTTCATTCGGTACCACAGACACACACAAACACACACACTTCAAGAGAGGGACTCAGCGACTCTGCTAAATGCGGAGATTACGCTGCTAAATGTCTGTTTGGACAACGCCTGAAAAAACTGTAATTTCTTGGGAGTACAGATCATGGGAAAACCACAACTTTTAGCTTCCTAACATTCTAACGTTCTCTCTTGCGCTTTCTTTTCTGACACCGTGTCCTAACCAGGCGTGACGTGACAAGTTTCCGGCAACAAGCAATTTTGTCTGTCCACACTGAATGTGAAACTAGTCTTCAATAAGTCGATTTGTGTGTCGATTATCTCGATTACTTCTTTGTTTTGATATTTGTATCATCTGTAGCTTTAGCTGTTTGACAGTTTGCAAGATAAAGCCCTCTCGGAAACAGTTTGTCCCCTTTAACATTCAAACAGAAGTTTTTGGCCACCGCATTTTGTTTGTAGCTAAAAATAGTTGTAATTGTAACAACGTATCATTGGTGCATGCGTCGGTCATTAACTGTGCTATACGACTAATAAAAAGCAGTCTTAGTGTGCATGCGTTGAACGCGTCTGTATGGGCTCGCATCTAAAAGAGTATACGGTAACACTTTCTATGTAGCCCATATTTATAATGCATCGTGAAGGCATTATAATGCATTATTAATGTTACATTATACACCTTATAATATGTTATAACTAATAAATAATTGTAACTACAATTATAATACTTACATATTCATAGATATACCTTGGAGTATAATGCATTATAACACAAGCAACATACAATTTTATCTGCAGAAGTTATAATGCATTATATATATTTGTAATATATGTGACAAAAGCAATATGTCTACTTATAAACATCCATAAGATATTTGTAAGTGGTTATAAGACATGACAAGTGATGCTGGAAGTTATATACATTATACATGCACAAAATACAAAATAACACACATTCAGTGTCAATTCTGAGATATTATGAAAAACACTTATAAAGCTACAAGGTAAAATATATCCGAAACTCTCTTATGTTGTAAACACACCCAATAATATATATATAAACTGATTCTATACTGGACTCTGTTTAATACATTTTAACGTTTGTGCATCTTATTTGGAGACTTATTTTATAAATAACTTCCATTATGTTAGTTTGACTTGTAATGTATTGTATGTTACAAGTTTATGTTATGGCTGTTTATAAGAAGATATTTCTTTTGTAACTTTACTTAAAGCAGGTAAAGACCTCTTATAATATGATCATGTCATAAAGCCTTTTAACTGTTTACACTATACAGCACTTATAACATTAACTTTATTAACTTCTGCTGCGTTAAAATCGGATGTTGCTTGTGTTATAATGCATTATACTCTAAAGTATAACTATGAATAGTGAGTCTTATAGTGTATTATTACAGTAGTTGCAATTATTAATGAGAAGTTATAACTTATTATAAGGTGTATTTTCAGGCATTATGAATGCAGTATAATGTATTTATAATGCCTTTACAAAGCATTATTAATATGGGCTTCATAGAAAGTGTTATTGAGTATACTTTAAAAGGCTGAGTGCTCGACTGTGCGCAAGACAGAACGACGCACGGAAAACCGAAGCATACTCAAACCTTAATAACACATCTGATTGGGGTCAGGTAAACCTTAAACCAGCTTCGTTATAAACGACAAGTCAATTTTTAAAACATTTATTATGCACATCTATAACAAAATCACAGCTAAATGAAAGATATATGATAATTTACAGTTAGATAAAGCGGGACATCGGACCAGTGTTGGGTGTGATATGAATACTTTAAGTTAAAAAAGTAGTGTAACATATTTTAAAATGTTTTAAATGTACATTAACTGACTTTCAATTAAGGTAATTACTTACTGGGCTACACGTTTTTTAAAATAATATGATAACAGTGAATTTTGAATTTGCTGAGTGGAAAAACAAACGTTTCTGTGAAATGTGTTTTATAAAGTAACTTAAAAGTAATTAGTGATGCAAATACTTTTTCGATTAAGAAATCAACAATCTGATTTTAGAGATCATGTTTCAGAGAAGTAATTTCTAGTGGATTACTTTTTTGATTTTACAGTGGGCAGGGCGACCCAATACGATGCCTGGATAATAGAAACCAATCAATCAACAAAATATCCTGTCGTATGTCGCTGAAATAAACAAACAAAAAGCCAGCTTTTATCGCTTTGGTGATATATTGCGTCACCTGGTTAGGACACATGTAATTGAATTCATCAACTACTGGAATATCTTGTGACAAAAAAAGCAAAGTTTTTTGCTTTGAAACGATGAATCTGAATGCTAAATGACACTAGACATGTTCAACGCACAACTTTTCTTATAGCCATAACAATAATAATAATAATAATAATAATAATAATAATAAAAAAAGCATTTTTGTTTGTTTAAAGAAGAAGAAGAAGAGAATCAAAGTATTTAAAAAACAAAACCTGAAAGAAATCAAGTGTATTTGGACAGCTCCTGAGCCGCCCGTTTGGTCTGGAGGGGCGGGCTGAACCTGCTAGCCCGACCAATCAAAACAGAGGAGAACAAAGCTCTTGAGGTAGATAAGCGGTCAACGAGACTCACCAGGCCAAAAACACAGTCTTTTGGAAGACAAATTAATTAATAAAGACTTGCTAAAAGTAAATTGTGATTTTAAAAAGAAAATAACGAAAAACATTTGTTGCGTATTGTTTTTTCTATCATATATGCGTTTATAATTACAAAGGCTGTGTTCCAAAATCTAGTGAGCTGACTACATATTTGGCAACATTTTAAGGTGCCACAGGCGCACTCCCGTGCTGCATGATTACACTGTCTTCTTAAGTACTGGAAAAGTGGCCGCCTAAGTAGCGCATTCCAAATCGGTCACTTTTGACCGGTCACTATTTCAGTTAGGATGCTGCCTATGTACGCAGTAGACAGTAAGGCAGCTCACTAGGTTTTAGGAACAGAGCCATTTGTTTAACCTGTCCTCTTTCTGTTTTAGTTTCAGTTGTCTCCGCTCTGTAGTGATGTTGTTTTAGTTTGTGGCACTTGCTGGATCCAAATCTTCATGCTATTGTTGTCCACATCTTAACAACTAAAGACAGCTGAATGCATATGTACAAAGGCGGCAAATTATCCAAACTGCAATTTAAGGGGCCGTTCACACCAAATGCGTTTTTGCATCCGTTTATGCTGTTTTCCTATTGTTTTTCCAATGAAAACATGCGCTAGACAGACGTATTTGTCTGAGATTGTGTTTTTTAGATGGCATGTCCACTTAAGTGTGTTAAAAAGTCTCAGTATGGACCGCCTTCAGAGAAAATGACGTTAAATTCTGTCTTTGGTGAAGTAAACTTGAAAGTGCCAAGTTTTGTTTGCCTCCTATAAACGAGCACTAAAATCTATATGTTCACCTCTCCTGAAGAACCCCCCCAGACTTCTGCTGAAAGTCACTGAAGGTTTATTCTGAATGTTCGCCTGCATCTGAACGAATGTGACAAACGATATGCGGCTTGACTGACAGGCCACGCCCCTTCCCCTCCCCCAAATTTGAATACAAGTCAAAGCACTTCCCCCACCCACACGAGTTCATCTAAAGCTACACTACAACACCACGATTTCTAAACGAAAACGAAAGGCAATTATCAAAAATGTGATCATTTAGCAGAATTTCTACCACATTCAAACAACCAAAGGATTGTTACCTCTGATTATAAAAACATTAAATCCTATTAAAACTCCATCAATTTTAATCACTCAAAAGTTTGTACTCTAAAAGCTCCAAAGAAAAAAAAAAGCGAAACACAGAAAAATCCAAGCATAGCGAAAATGTTCATTTGCTAGATGCTAGAAAAGCCCTATTCAAGCTGATTTACAAGGCAGTAGATGGCATTATCTCTCGCAATATTCTTTAACTACTGTATGGGAAAAATTTAAGGCAAATCGTAGAAGACAGACAGATCGTTCAGACTGACACGACGTAGCACACGACAGAAAAACACGTCACCAACAACACTCACACGGCAAACACAAACTCATCTTTCTCAGAATGATAAATCTCTAAAAACAAACATCTATTTAAGTACAAAAGAAAAGAGAAAAAGATCAAACAAATCTGAAATCATAAAAACAATGGACATCTCTGCATGAAGTTCCTGCATCTACGTGACAATTCTTGATAAAAAATAAGCATTTTTTCCTTATTAAAATAAAACTTTTTTCACGCTTTCTTTGAGAGTTAGCATCCTTTGATGAATCCTTTATTTGCACCTAATGGAACTTATACCAAAAATAGTCGAAGTCGTTTAATTACAAAAACCGAGGAACTTATTGTAGAACCTGTGCAAATGTGGATTCATCGGTAGAGCCGGTCCTTCAGGAAACTGTTATTGATTTAGCAGTTGCCTGACTCGCTCTCGACCCGACTAACCCTAGAAGAGACACAAATACACTTTAATTTATTAGCATGAGTGCAAGTGGCACAAAATCACTCGAACTTATAACTGCATGTTCTAAAACAGTTTACACTTTTGAGATGAATCATTAAAAACGTATTAGTTCAACACCTTCACCTGTCAGTTGCATGTTCATTGATTCAATATTTTGGCTGATTTGATTTGGCTTTCATCTACCAATAAGATTTCAGTATTTTTGGAAGATGCACACAGTTATTTGTCTTGAGGTGACCCGCTCCATGTAGAATAAAACTACTGATATGACAGTACTTCTGACAAATATTTCCAATTCATCTCATTTGGTATAAAACTTTTTAAATCCATTACGAATAATTATGCAGATTTACTCGTTGGTAGATTCTGTCTTGGCCTGCACATAACATGATGTCTCTGTGTGTAAGAATGGGTAGTGAAAGGTGAGAATTATGATACCTCTTCATTACTTGGCCTGTTGATAGGTATAAGGTGAATCACTGGACGATTCCATCTGAGGTTGTGGACTATTCTCCTAAAGCACAAAAGTTCATATTTATTTTTCACATTAAAACAACAAATGAAAAGATTTTTGACAAAAGGAAAACCCCTAAGGGAGAAAGACATCTCCACAGAACGGGACGACTCCCAAACAAATCAAGAAAACGAAGAGGAGCGCGTTATTGAAACAGGTGTGACATCTGTGTTGTGGGTTCACAAAAGCCGGCACAGAGAAGCAAAATGTAATCTGCAATACTGTCGCACGACGATAATCACTCGTAATACAAGCAATCTGTTTTACCACCTCAAAATGACGCACGCAAAGAATATTATAAAAGCCAAAAGATAAACTCCGCATTAATTCTGTCCATTTTTTATTTTTTTTGCAATACGTTTTTATACTTATTTGATATTTATTTTCTGCAAGTAGTGTTCATTTTCGTTGGATATTTTTTAAATTATATATTATTTTCTTTATTGCATTGCTTTGAAAACATCTTGAGTTTCATGAGCAAAGTTTATAATAGTAATAATAATAATAATAATAATAATAATATTGGTCAACAACATATCAGACTTGAAATGTGGTATAACGTGAAATATAGCATTTTGGTAAGGTTAATGCTTGAAAACAAGTTGATTGTTTTATACAATTTAACTAAGTTTGTCCAGTTCCAAATAAATTATTATATAAAATTATATTAGTAGTAGTTTTTATTTCTAAAGTATTTAATTCACTGACTTGAGTCTCCAAAAACAGACATTACAATATGCTTATTTAATATACAAACCAATTTGTACTGATTTTTCAGAAAACGTTTATTATTTATATATATCGTTATCGTGATATAAAATTACTCATATCATGATATAAGTTTTTGGTCATATTTCCCACCCCTATACATACATATACATATATATATATATATATAAGGGCTGTCGATTTAATGCAATTTAGTAAATAAAAAATATTTAATTAAAACAATTAACACAATTAATCGTGCCTCTGGACCGTAATAAGGAATTTTCCTACCATCGGAGCAATTCAAGCTTTAAGTACAACCACTTTATGTTTTTACGAGTCTCAGTGTTTTTCTAAATTTTAAACTATGTTTTGCTGAAAACAGCATCCTAAAAACACTGTGTTTATGATATAATTATTGAATTAATAACATATATTTAATAATTTTTATTTGGGGGCCTTTTTCAGCAAATACTGATATATGTGATTAATTGTGATTAATTTGATTAATTAAATCGGCATCTCATGTAATTAATTTGGTAAAAAAATGTTATCGATTGACAGCCCTCATATCTATATTATATATATATATATATATATATAGATATACATATAGATATAAAATTATAGATTATATTTTGCATTTAAAATAAGAAAGCACACTTTTCTCCCAGTTTGGAATGCCCAATTCCCACTACTTAGTAGTTCCTCGTGGTGGCGCGGTTACTCACCTCAATCCAGGTGTTGGAGGACAAGTCTCAGTTGCCTCCGCTTCTGAGACCGTCAATCCGTGCATCTTATCACGTGACTCGTTGTGCATGACACCGCGGAGACTCACAGCATGTGGAGGCTCATGCTACTCTCCGTGATCCACGCACAACTTACCACACGCCCCACTGAGAGCGAGAACCACTAATCGCGACCACGAGGAGGTTACCCCATGTGACTCTACCCTCCCTAGCAACCGGGCCAATTTGGTTGCTTAGGAGACCTGGCTGGAGTTACTCAGCACACTCTGGATTCGAACTCGTGACTCCAGGTGTGATAGTCAGCGTCAATACTCACTGAGCTACACAGGCCCAAGAAAGCACATTTTTAAAGGATCATTACATACACCCCCCATTTTTTTCAAATTGTAATAATAATTTTACATGTTATTAATGTCCTGACTATACATTGTGATCAGTTGAACGCCACTTTGGTGAATAAAAGTACCAATTTCTTTCTATAAGAGCAAAATCTGAACATTATTCCAAACTTTTGGACATATTTCCTATCATTCCTGATCAAATGAACTCACCTCTACTGAGATTGCATTGGTCTGCATATGAGTGTATGAAGGGATGTATGGCCCCTGCAGAGCTGGACTGGCTGTCATAAACTGCAGGTGAGAGTTTTTTTTAATGACATCATATATCATATATACAGTCTTGATATATTGGATAAAATATTAAACTCACAATTTTGATGGAAAACATATTAAGTGAAATTTCTTTTATCACAAAATAAGAATTAAGTGAGCATAAGTGTGAATTATATATATATATAGACAGACACACACACACTGTATATATATAATTTCCCTTTAACTAACAGAAGCCAGTCCCTTAATGACATCATTCTCCAGGA
The DNA here is from genome assembly GCF_019703515.2 of Myxocyprinus asiaticus. NCBI lineage: Eukaryota > Metazoa > Chordata > Actinopteri > Cypriniformes > Catostomidae > Myxocyprinus > Myxocyprinus asiaticus. The sequence goes on along the minus strand of NC_059353.1, from coordinate 48,803,974 downwards.
AGTGACATCATTTTGGTGGGAAAATAAGAATACAAATATTACTAAGTGTTAGCAATGGATAAGATGAACTCTGTGATGTTTTGTGAAAATAAAAAAGATAGTTAAAAATATACTCATCTAAGTTAACTCCTAATTAACACTCTGCAATGCATTGTGTACATAATCAAGTTAAAATTAATAACGTTTAAGTGCCTGAGCTTGACCAGAACATATTTCTGAAAGTCTAGTATAACTTTTAATAGAAACGCTTCCACTGCAACTGTATTATATATATATATATATATATCTTTTTTTTAAGTTACAGAGTTCAAAATGTTCTATATAACAGAAATGACCCAAAGAACTTTCACAAGGAAACCTGAACATCTGCGGCTACAAAATCTGCACACTTTTGAATCATACTCATCCCGTCAGCTGCTGTATTTTGTTACTTTTGTGTATTTTGCTGAGATCAACTGGAGTTGCAGTTGTTCATACATTGTGTATTGCCTCTATATTTATAAATACACACATTTTTTGCAGAGTTTGTGAATTATATGCTAAGTCAGTGTTCTGTGTGTGTACTCACAGTTCCTGCACTGCCCAGTGAGAGGTGACTCATCTGTTGGGTTAGAGGGCTCATCATAGACGTGGGCTGCAGTGACATGGAGTGATCTATAGAGGGCGATATCACAGCTCCCTATGAGAAAACACAATTTCACAGAGTTAAATCACTCAGGTATACATGAATTATAAGCAAGTAAGTAATTTAATGAGCAGTGGTTTCTCAATAGTTTTTATTTATTTTTGTTGATTTCATTTTGCATGTAATTTTCACTATGAAAAAGTACCAAAAAGCACCTGGTAATACCATGATTTGTTTTGGACATGGTGCCATGGTAATATCATGTTATTTTGAACATGTACAAGCATGGTCGTACTATGGGATTCTTTGAAGTACCTTGGAGGCAGTTCATAACTCCCATGTAAATACCATGGTACATGACAATCTTAAAGGAGTGTATTTCAGGGTTAATAGCAGTTAAGCTTAATCAACAGCATTCATTGCATAATGTCGATCACCAAAAATAAATAATAATTCATTAAAAAATAAATAATAATAATAATTATAATCAAAATTATTTTGACTCTTAATTTTGTCCCTTGTATATATATATCTACACAGTTGTGCTCAAAAGTTTGCATACCCTGGAAGAAATTGTGAAATTTTGGCATTGATTTTGAAAATATGACCGATCATGCAAAAAAACTGTCTTTTATTTAAGGATAGTGATCATATGAAGCCATTTATTATCATATAGTTGTTTGGCTCCTTTTTAAATCATAATGATAACAGAAATCACCCAAATGGCCCTGATCAAAAGTTTACATACCCTTGAATGTTTGGCCTTGTTACAGACACACAAGGTGACACACACAGGTTTAAATGGCAATTAAAGGTTAATTTCCCACACCTGTGGCTTTTTAAATTGCAATTAGTGTCTGTGTATAAATAGTCAATGAGTTTGTTAGCTCACTCAACTGCCAGAAGAATTGTTCGGGATACAAAGAAAAACCCACAGGTAACCTCAGGAGAAATACAGGCCGCTCTGGAAAAAGACGGTGTGGTTGTTTCAAGGAGCACAACACGACGATACTTGAACAAACAATGAGCTGCATGGTCGAATTGCCAGAAAGAAGCCTTTACTGCGCCAATGCCACAAAAAAGCCCAGTTACAATATGCCCGACAACATCTTGACAAGCTTCTGGCACACTGTAATTTAGAGTGACGAGACCAAAATAGAGCTTTGTGGTCACAACCATAAGCGCTATGTTTGGAGAGGGGTCAACAAGTATTGTGCTCCTTGAAACAACCACACCGTCTTTTTCCAGAGCAGCCTGTATTTCTCCTGAGGTTACCTGTGGGATTTTTTTTGTATCCCAAACAATTCTTCTGGAGTTGTGGCTGAAATCTTTCTTGGTCTACCTGACCTTGGCTTGGTATCAAGAGATCCCCGAATTTCCCACTTCTTAATAAGTGATTGAACAGTACTGACTGGCATTTTCAAGGCTTTGGATATCTTTTTATATCCTTTTCCATCTTTATAAAGTTCCATTACCTTGTTACACAGGTCTTTTGACGGTTCTTTTCTGCTCCCCATGGCTCAGTATCTAGCCTGCTCAGTGCATCCACGTGAGAGCTAACAAACTCATTGACTATTTATACACAGACACTAATTGCAATTTAAAAATTATCCTTTAATTGCCATTTAAACCTGTGTGTGTCACCTTGTGTGTCTGTAACAAGGCCAAACATTCAAGGGTGTGTAAACTTTTGATCAGGGCCATTTGAGTGATTTCTGTTATCATTATGATTTAAAAAGGAGCCAAACAACTATGTGATGATGAATGGCTTCATATAATCACTATCCTTAAATAAAAGACAGTTTTTTTGCATGATCAGTCATATTTTCAAAATCAATGCCAAAATTTCACAATTTCTGCCAGGGTATGCAAACTTCTGAGCACAACTGTATAACATCTAAACTAACACCCCTTTTTTAAAAGTATAACCACAAGACGTGAACATTATATGTTAACTTGATTTTAGTGTGATGAAATCGCTTACTAACCTTAAATGTGCAAAGTTATATCCAATAACAGGATTACAAGGTTTACCGGCGGTACATCGTAATGACAACAAACTTCTAACTCAAGGATAGTAAGCAGAATTTTCACGTATATTGTTTACGTTTTGCAACTATAAAATACACACTGTTTCAAAAGTAATGTTTATGGATTGACCACATTCACTTCCATTACTGTAACTGCAATTTTAGCTTTTTTTTTTATTCGAGGGGCAATTTCATATTTTTTATTTTGCTGTATTAATAAATATTATGTCACAAATGCTGTCGACTGAGCTCAACCTGTGTTGAACCTGTAATTTTCCTTTAATCACTCAGTAACATGTCTTAAATATGTCTTTGGATACTTAAAAACATATTTAAAAATGGTTGGCTGTCACTGTATTAAATAACAAAATGTCAGTTAACTTTTTAAGTAAAACATTTAACAAAAAAAGCATGTTACGGTTTAAATGCTAAAACAATTGATTTACCCGTTTAAAAAAATAAGACAAAGTATTTTGTAATTTTTTTTATTAAATCATGTATTTATAAAAAATTAAAAAAAATTGTTGAACATGAAATTATTTTTGGGCGGACAGAAACTTAATCTCAAAGTCAACACACATTGTCCTCTATTTGTCGGCTTATTCTGTAACTGTTTGAGGAAACTACTGCATCATTATTTTTATTTCTGCATTCCTTTTTACTCTAATACATTTTTAAAATATTTTTATTCTTATTTTATTTCTTGTTCGTAAGTGTTTTTAAAATGGACTTCTATGTATTTTCCTTTTCTTTATCATTTCTATGCAAAGCCCTTTGAAATGTGTATGATATGTGCTATAAAAATAAACTTGCCTTATTTAAATATTTTATTCCCCCCACAGCAATCTGTTATTGTGATACCATCTTTCTCAGATAAACATGCCCCTAAATGACACAGAAAAAAATCTACATGTCGTTCAGACGACCTCTTCCTGTCTAAGTGGGCAGTTCTTGGCCAGAATAAACCGCAAACATGACTAGACTTTTACACCGATAGACCAAAGTCAGGCTATGTGAGACCAGATTTGATGTTTTCTAACGCTGTGAGTCAGACTCTGTAAATTTTTCCTGTAATAAAGTGCTGTGAGACATCAGGGCCTTTACTGCCCTTTAAATAACACCGTTTCCTCATTTAAACAACACATTATGATCATATACACACTCTATCACACATTACTTACATTATACACACCCACTTCAAACACATCAAAAAACACACGCCTCATTTGGTCTCACCCTCCGTAACACAGTCAATCATATTACTGAACTTTACACTTAGCACTTGCACTACAGTCATTAATGTCCTCTCTCTCAGAACTGTATATTACGCTTTGTGTTTGAGATATGCGCGTCATTATCTGTATTTTTTACTTTTAGATGGATACAAATTCTGATAAAGTTACATTTAAAGAAAGATTACAAAATGCAATTATTTGAATTTGAAACCAATAAAAATTGGACACAGATGATTAATAGGGTGAGGAGAAATAAGAAACTGAGGCTTACTGGATGTTGCATGATGTAAGGCTGATGGGTGACCCAGGATGGATTCTGTACCTGAATATTAAAAACACACGGTCATGTAAACACACACACACGTCTTTAGCAATGCTATTATTGTTTACGAAACCTAAAATGAAAACTAAATGACAGTATTTTCGTTAACTGAAATAGAAATAAAAAACGTAAGTTTGGGAAAAAAATGAAAATAAAAATAACCTTTTCATAATTCCAAAATGAACAAAAATAAAAATGACTTTAAACTAATTTAAATTTTTGATGCAAAGTATATTACATTTGAAATATTTAAAATGACATACAATAAAATATATACAAACAAAAAAAAAGGCTAAAAAAACTAAACTGAAATAACATAAAATAAATAAAAATAAAAACACCACAAAAATAAATCCAAACTAAAATAAACAAAGCGAAAACTAGCGATAACTATTAAAAGGCCAAATTGAAAATAAATAAAAAGGCAAAGAAATTAAATTAAAATTACATAATAAAAATAAAAACACAAAAAATAAAACTGAACAAAAATTAACAAAGGACAAACTGAAAATCAAATAAAAACTAAATTAAAAACTAAAATAAATAAATAAATAAAATACACCACAATTACACATACTAAAATAAAAACACTCAAAATTAAAAAGGCAAACAAAAAATTTAACTATACTAAAATGACATAAAATAAAATAAACACTGAAAAAATAAAACTGAACAAAAATTTAATTGAAAACTAGTGATAACTACAGACTCTGTGGCTACTTCACAAGCTGAGTTAGATACAGTTTAGACACATGCATGTCTGACATGTCGATCAGGAACTGTTGTCATGTTACCTGGTATGTGGACATAGGTGAGATGTATTGAGATATGGGAGTCTGAGAGATCATTCTGTTAGAAATACTGTAGGCGGTCGGATAAAATCTGGAGAGTCGAAGAGAAAGAGAGACACATTTTTTACTTTGGGCTGAAATATCATTTATTGGTCCTAAAAACAGGCTTCACATTCTTTATGCAAAGTGTTATTCCTTTTTCCTCTTTTGATTTTGAGACATTTTCTCACGTAATAGCTTTTGCTATATTATGTATTTTTGCATGGCTGGAATGCTTTATTGACCAATCAGCATCCAGAACAGTAACTATCTGTTATATAATGACATTTTCAGTAAGAATTTGCTCATGTTGAGGTGTTATTTCGGAGTTACTCAGCTCTGGTGGTCTCGTACCCATTTTGCATAGCAGCTGTGGTGGGGTCATATGTGAGGGTCATTCCAGCCTACAAGAGAGAGAGAGAGAGAGAGAGAGAGAGACAATTCTCATGCTTCTGAGCTCATCACTGCTGTTTCATTTGTACTACGTAAATTAGGCCAGTAGTGCAGTCTAGGGCATATGAAGGCATACGCTCTATGCCCACCTATCTTTCTTAGGACTTTGCGTATGCCCACCTAAAATAAGTGATGATACATATCGCCGCCAGAACACCCTTAACTTTTTCAATCTACTAACGTGATGCCGCAGCACCTTTGAGCAAATGTTTTTTTAAGTGTACAGAGATTCTCTCTAAACATGCACGGAGCAGGGAGACGGGAGCGCAACTGATGGCACAGGAGAGACTGACAGTCCGACTGAGTTGGGCTTCATAAATTCACAGTATGCCCACCTCTTCAGACACTACTACACCACTGAATTAGGCTCATTATAAATTGCGCTTCATTCACAAAACTCGGTGCTATTTGTGCAATTAACATCGCACTATTACCGCCCGAGGAAAGCAGGTGGTAAACTGAATTTTATTCAAGAGAGACAGACATTTGTATGCATTTTCTAGCGATCACGGCAGCAGTAATTCATTAAATAATGATCAAATGATGTTGAAGAGCGTCATTACCTGCATGTATCCAGATGCGGGTTGTTGTCAAGCGCACCTTTTGGCATGTTAAAGCAGGGTTATTAAAGTTTTTTATGTTTTATTTAGTTATTATTTCAATTTTACATTCAATTTGTAATTTCAATTTAGTTTTGTTTTCACAACTTTTCTGTTAGTTTTAGTTTCGTTTTAATTTTAGTATTTTATGTCTGCCAAAGCTAAAGCGTCTACTGATTTTATTTAACCTACCTATTGCATCCGGGTCATTTTTGACCCGGGAGAGGTAGATAATAATTTTTAAATACCATAGTTTTTAGTACGGTAACCAAACTTTGGGACTTTGTCAAGACTATTAAAATACACATAATACTTTTTTTTTTTTTTTTTCAGATTTTTTATAAAACAGTTTAAGAGACAAAATAATAATAATTACAACTGTGACTTTACACATGACACAATGTAAAAAATGTTTAACTTATAAACACTTCACTTATATTTAATCTCTTTCCCAAACTCTCTCACACACTTTTTTGTCTCTCAATGGGACTGCACACACACACACACACACACACACACACACACACACACACACACACACACACACACACACACACACACACACACACACACACACATTCCTGTACAAAACAGACAAGACAGATGTAACAAACATAAATAAACTAAATCAAAGGTACTACTGTCTAAAGAGGGTGTGGTGAGAGTAAATGTTCATGCACACATCAGTCTAAATAGAGCTTGAAGAGGAAATTGTCCACATTTGATGCCGAACCAGCTTTTAGCAAACTCACACATCAACATTCAGCAGTTCATGCAAGTAAATAGAATAGATTTTAATTAAAAACATAGTAAATAAATATTAATGTTGTGTACTTTGTTCGATGAAGTTTAGTTGAAAAATAATATGTTGGTTTCATAACTTTTAACCAAGTTGTATTGAGCAGTTATGAGTAACAGGAAATTAATTCTAATGGCTAGTAATTCTCCCTTTAGATGTTAATATAAATTGTATATTATGTTATATTTAGATGCAATTTCTCAAAAATGTTGATAAAAAAGATGACTTCACATGTATCTAATTTTTATGGTTCATTGACAAATTAGGTTGTCCAAGGTGTCAAAATTTGAAATCTTTTAAAAATCTAGTTTAAAACACATGTCAAGTTCTCAGAAATGTTATCTTGGTGTCCAGTTTGGTTTTATACATTTTGAAAAACATTTATAGCATTTTCTATAAAAATAATTTTAACTGTGGTGTAACCATCAAGTAAAAAGTATTCAAATACTTTCTTTAAACCTTGAATACATGAGTATAAACAACTTAATTTCTAAAAAAGTTTTCAAACACATTTTTCAAGGTAACATTTCTTTCTTTTTTTAAATAAATATTATGCATTTTTTAATAAAAAAAATGAGAAGATTTCTCATATGACTTGAACAAAATGCACCTTTTCTTAAAAATGTCAAAATAAATATCAGATGTTTTAAAACTTCACAATCAGTCTTGGGGATCTTAAGATGTGCGCTCTGTTTTATGGTTTTTATTGTCAACATAAACAACAAAATGTCTACCTACATTTGGTGGACAAAAGCATTTTTAAATATGAATCATATTTTAAAATCACAATTGTTTCACTACTTATTTTTTTTAAGAAATAACAATAAAAGATTATTCTGCACTAGTCATGCCACCATTTCTTTTTTCAGGAATTTCAGCTTTTAATGAGACTTACGTTTTTCTCTGGACACCACATATTTTTTACTTCAAGTCCCAGAAAAAATGTCAATATGACGTTAAACACAGAAATTGAAAATATGCTCATTATAGAAGAGGTGAATTCAAGTAAATAGTTTGTGTGAAATGTATTTTTTTATGTATTTATAATTTAATAGAACATGAACGTCACATCATTGACCCTGTAACGGCGGCGATCCCCAAAATAAATGTAAACAATTTTTTTTTTTATAAATTTGGGCACCAGACAGGTTTAAGCCTGCCAAAAATTACGTTTTAACCTGGGATAGCGAATAAAAAAAAACACCTGTTACATAAAGGAAAAGGAGATATTACAATTAGACTGCATTTTCTTTTTTAACCAAAGCACTTTAATTGTCTTAAAGGTATTTATTTTGATAACGTCAACACAAATTATATTAGTTTCAAACTTGTATTTGTTGAGCAGTTTGTTGACCAAGATTGACAAAGAGAAAGGTTGCTGAAGAGTGTCCTGGGTCCTCGGTGGTGCTCAAGGATTTACCTATAACTGGCCTTGCACTCGCCTTCGGACAGCTAATGATGCAGCCGGTCCTTGAAAGTGCAACGCATCACTTCCCGGACTGAGCAAAGCACCAGTTAGCATGCACGGAAGAGTCAAGCTGACTGGAAACACAATTCCCACACCAAGTTAACCCGTAAGTCTTGCTCCTCTCCTTCGTAAGCCCTCTCACGTGAACTGCGATGCACTCGTGACATGAGATCTCCCTCCTGGTGCAATTGACCTCTCCTTTAAACTCCTTTCCACATATTTTCTTTTAATTGACTCACTCCCATTTTGCCAATGTATTTGTAAAAGGAACGTTAAAGGGAAATGTTAAAGTGAAATTAAATGTTAAAGTTGCCTTACAGGATTTTCCGTACCGCCAGACTCTTCCCCCCTGAAAAAAATCAACCCATGGTTGTTGGAATAAATTACAAATTAAAATCCTAGGAACTCCTCACCTTCATCTGAGGCTTCTTGAAATATTTCCAGGAGTTTTTTCTTCTCTTGGAATACCAACTCATCAGCTGTTGGAAAGCACAGTTTTAGGTTGCACACATGAGCTGTACGGACATCCTTCCCGGACATCATCCATCCTTCCAGCACTGATAGTTCAGCGGTCCTAACTGCTTCAGAATACAATAAGGCCCCTTCAATTTTGGTGCTAGCTTTGCACTAAACATATGTTGTGCACTAGACTGTGGGAAGTTTCGTAACCATACCCGATCCTTGTTTTAAATGTGATGTCTTGCCTGTTTTTGTTGTAGTTTCTCATCTGGGCTTTCTTGCTGCATTCTTTGGCTTGAGATTGCAGTTGGTTTAGATGATGGACAACATCATAGGAGGCAATGTCTGGAGTGAGATTTTGACCCATGAAATATCTTATCCATTGGCCCTTGCAGTTTCCTCCCAAGCTGGAATTCTGCTGGGGACATCCCAATGGTCTCTTGGACTGCTGAATTTATGGCAAATCATAATTATGGCAGAAAATGGTCCCATTTATTGTGGTTGTCATCCATATAGGCTGCAATCATGTGTTTGAGAGTCCGATTTACTCTTTTGGTCACATTTGTTTGTGGGTGGTATGCTGTGGTTAACTTAGGGGTAAGGCTCCATTTTTCACATAACTACCTAAACACAGATAAGATGAATTGTGTGTCTCTGTCTGATAGGATGAAGTCTGGGATGCCCCACCGGGTCAGTACTTATTTTCTGAGAAGCGATGTAACATTCTGTGCAGTGGCATTATGCATGGGGAATAACTCAACCCAGCGGGAATAATAATCAACAAAAACTAGCAGGTACTCGTGATTTGTACTGCGTGGCATTGGACCCATATGTCCATCCCAGCATTTAGTTTGGGTGGGTGGTAGTGATTTGCTGTAGTTTTCCAGCAGGTTTTTGGTTATCATTCTTTAATGTCTGGCATTTCACAAATCTTCTCACGTGATGTTTTACTTCTGACCACATTCCTGGCAAAAATGCCACCTCATGAAGTCACATAGGTTTTGTAGATCCCTACATGGCCACTCATGTGGTTGGAATGATAGTGCTGCAGGAGAGATGATCTGAGACTGCCGGAGACATACACTTGATAATGTATTTGGCTATTCATCAGGTAAGTTTTCTGATACATTTTGTCCTTTACAACCTCGTTTTGATCCATCAGGTGGGCATGATTCTCTGCTACTGCTTGAAATAGCTTTGTAATTTCAGGGTCTTTGTGCTGTTCCTCCCAAAGGACAACATCCGATACAGGAAGTTCTGGATCCTCCTTTTGGCTGGAGTACAGGTTGCAACCTGATTTGATGGGAGTCCGAGATAAAGCATCAGGTGTCACATTTAGCATTCCCTTACAGTACTCTACAGTACTTTTTGCAGTCGCAGGACCCACCGGATAAGGCAGCTGGTGGTTTTGATGGAGCTCATGACCCATTGCAGTGCAGAATGATCGGTGACAACTGTGAAGAGCTTGTGCTCCAGGTAATGCTGCCACTTTTCCAGGGCCCATATGACTGCAAGGCACTCTTTTTCTGTTGCAGTGTAATTTCTGTTCATTTCTGCCCAGTTTAAGGTTCTGCTTGCATAAGTGATAACCTCCTCCCTGCCAGGATCTTTTCGTTGTGTCAAAATGGCACCCAAATCAGTGTCGCTGGCATCCATATACACGGTGAAGGGGAGTTGGAGATCAGAATGGCCAAGGATGGGAGGTGATGTGAGGCATGATTTCAACTGTTTAAATGCTTGTTGCCCCTTTTTTCAGTGAACTGAGGGGCTCAGCGATCCTGGAAAAGCTTGGAACAAACCGGTGGTACCATCCAACTAATCCAAGGAAGTGCTGAACCTCTTTAAAGTTACTAGGCACAGGGTAGGAACAAATGGCCTCAATCTTTATTAGATCGTCTGAAATGCCTTTGACGCTCACAACATGTCCTAGGAACGTGATTTCTTGAAGACAGAACTTACTATTTTTTAGGTTAATGGTCAGACCACCGGTTTCTAACCTGTGGAGAACAGTCTGGAGGTTGAAGTATTGCTTGTCTATAGAGGGTGAGTAGATGATTATGTCATCGATATAGACAAAGCATATGTTTCGCCTTAACTCTCCCAGAACCTTCTCCATCAGACTCTGAAATGTTGCTGGGCCGTTTTTTAACCCAAATGGCATGACATTAAAGTGGTGTAGACCTGCTGGAGTGATGTCTTTGATTTGCTGTCGGGGTCCATGGTCACCTGCCAATAACCACTGTTGAGGTCAATGGTGGAAGAGGGTAGGCATCATTCTCTGTAATAGCATTAACCTAACAGTAGTCTACACAGAATCAGAGGCTTTCATCTTTTTTTTGGTACCAAGACAACAGGTGAGGCCCAACCAGAGTGAGATGGTTCCATGTTTCCTTCCTTCAGCATCTCCTCATGCTGTTCTCCCACTGCAGTTTGTTTTATAGGGGACAGGCGATATGACCATTGTTTGATGGGCACTTGGCAAGTGGTGTAAATATGGTGTTGTAGGACATCAGTATGCCCAGTATGGAGAGTACACACCTGAGGGTTGGCCTCCAGGATTTGGAGTAACTGATGTTTTCCGTCAGGAGGTAGGTGAGCTTCATTCACTGCAATTTTAATTAATGCTTCTTCATCCACACTGTCAGGTTGTCGTATTGTCAATGTGGGTTGAGGAGGAGGAACAGAACTTAACAGGGAAATGCTTTGGTTGGTTTTCTTAGGACGTCGTCTCTCTTTCAGGTGTTGTGGATTGACAATTGGTACACTTGCGTTACCTGGTTGAAATGGGAGATCTTCATCAGGGGCAGACTTGAATGAATATTTCTGGTCTGTCACATTTATTTGTAGGCTGCTGAAGAAGATAAAGTCCAACCCTAGGACTACGGCATAGGCGAGGGCTTGGGAAGAAAGAATGACAGCAGGTAAGGTGAAAACTTTGTTGTGTATGTGTATGGTGGTATTCTTCCATCCTAATGGAATTTCAGCTTCTCCATTTGCCAGATAGAGAGGGCCAAGGGACAATGGATGGAGGTGGTCTGGTGATGTGAGCTGCTTCATGAGACTCTTGTGGATAAGAGTGTAGCTTGCGCCAGTATACACTATGGTTTTTCCAGACCAGGCATCAATACTGATGGGGACTACTAATTGTTGAGGTACTGCCATGAGTGTATTAGGGCTTGTAGTGGTTGAGGTTTACTTGGTGGTTGATTGTGACTTGTGCGTTTTTGTGGCAGCCACAGAGTTGTTGGAAGGTTGACCATTCGATTTAGGAGATTGGTAAGGATTTTTTCCGCTGGTGGAATAATGTTGACCAGATGATTGGTGTGATGGTGGAGAGGCATAGTGAGGGCAGTTGCCTGGTGGATGATGTCTTCTACATCTCCAACACTGAACCGGGGGTATATCAGCAGGTCAGTTAGATGAGGGTCTTTGTGACATGGATTGATACTTAGGGCCTGTTCGACCTTTATATCAAAGCTGTTGCTTATAATCCTTGTCTAGCTGATGTCCCAGTTTGACCATTTCCTCCACGGTGTTCTTCCGACTGCAACTGGCTGGCAAGGTAAGGCTTGATATTCTTAAGGATCATTTTTACCATCTCACTCTCTGTTAAGTCTGGCTTCCATCTTTTACAGAGAGCTCTGCAGGTGAATGTGAAGTCTCTTATAGTCTCTTTATCTCCCTGAGTTCTAGTACGGACACTTTAGGCCAGTTCATTTTCAAAATCCTTGGAAAGGAAAGCAGAGAGGAACACAGACTCAAACTCATTCCATGTGGTTATTGTGGAACGTCCGACTTTCTACCAATCACATGCTGTGCCATCCAATACAGTATGGAAGGTAGCCAGGATGTCAACATTTGTCAGGGAATGTAGTGGCAAAAAATCCTGACATCTGGTTAAGTAGGGGGTCAGCATCATCTGATGGCCTTCCAAAAGTGGGAAAAGTTCATTTAATATGATCACTTTTAACCATAGAAGTTGGAAGAGGGGTTAGAGCAGTCACTGATGCCAGGGGAGAAGTAAAGGTGGACGATGCACTTAGCTTTTGTTTATCCACACTTTCCTTTTTGTAAATTTTAAATCCGTCCTCCATTTCATTTTTTAGCTCCTTTAAACAGGTGTAAAATTTGTCAGTTTGTGTGAAGCACTGATGAAGTTCTGTAGTAATGTGATCATGGCTTCTTTGAAACAAGTGTTGGACAGCTCTGATGTCCTGTTGAACCTCAAACACAAAGGTAGATTCCACTTTTTGAAGTTCCTCTGAAATCATAATTCTCATGGCTTTAGTCAGTTGATCCGCCTCAGACTCCTCTTGTTGCTTGGCTGCAGTTGTGAAAACCTGATGCTTTTTATCCTCCATTTTGGCAGCAAGGTTTGCGATTTGGCTCTCGTGGTGGGAAAAGTTGTTTTTACTTCCTGGGTGACTTTATTAACTGTTCTCTCCTGTTTTTTTCATGAATTCAAAAAAGGTATCCCAGTTCCCTTGTACCTGAGCAGTAAGATGATGTATTTCCTTTCCAGGAGTTGGAAAGATGCCGGGCAGGTCATGCTGTTCCACTGAAGAGGGAGGTAAAACTTCAGATAAAGTGCAGATTTGCATGTGGTCTGGTTCTGGTGCCCAGGTGAAGGCTTGCACAGCAGTGCTGCCAGCTAGAGCTGAGGTAATTCACACATGGGTTCCTGGATAGGTGGGGCTGAGCTGAGTAGGGATGTCATAGAAGGCGGGGACACAAGGAGGAGGACCCGGAGGAATCAGAAGTTGTGGTGCAGGTGGCCAGACTGGATTTGAAATGTCCGGAGCCTCAATTTCCACCAAAGTGATTTGGTGAGGTAGAGGGGGAGCAGCCATGATTCAATCTTGTGTTGATGTAAGTTCATTTGGTATGTAAAATGTTGTGTAAGATGTTAGTAAATGAGTGAATTGCCAAATTGCAATGTGTGTTTATATTTGGGGCAATCAGGGGTTATAAACAAAAACAACAAATTACAATATTTTACAAATGCTCAATCAGCACACTTTTCCCGACCACACATTTTTAAACCAAGTCCACACGGTCGGTCCCAACTGGTTTTCAATTAATAGGTTACACTTCCATTAACGTAACTGGTTGTTACCTGGAAGCTAACACTCAATTACCACAATCATTCAATAAGTTCAATATCATGGGTTTACAAAAATATCTGACTGACAAATTTTTTTCCCAAGGTTCACAAAGTTTAAACACACTCTTCCCACATATTATAAACACTGTGGTGATGGGGGTGTGGTCGTGTGTCTGTCTGTCTGCGGGAGAGAGGGAGTGGTGTGGCTCATCAAACTGGTTGACATGATTTCTAACAGCTGTTTCTCGTTACAGTGATAGCTGAGAGACGCCTTAAAACAGAGCATGCCAGAGAAGGGAGAGAGGGAACGAGTGTGCAGCGTTGCCAAACTGCTGACATTGTGTGTACTGAAGCTGTTGAGTGTTTGTAAAAAGTTTTTTATTTTCTGAGAGTGAATTATTGAACTGAGTAAAAGAACCAGAAGAGTGCACATGCTGCACATTCCGAGGAATAAAACATTACCTAAAGTGTTTCACTGCTCCCCGTCTCCTCCTTCCCATACCTGAACTTGGAGTTATTGTTACACTGGTGTCGAAACCCGGGATGAGGAGACATGTTATCATCGAGTCCTCACCACTGGGCGAGGTGATCAAGACCCTCGCCGGCATCCAGCAAACCCAACATCAGGCCCTCGTCGAGCTGCGCCTGGAGCAGGAGCAGCGTTTTCAACTCCTGCTCCATGCCCAAGTGGAGGACCGACAGGTGTTCCAGAGTCTGGTCAGACACGAGGGGTTGCTGCTACAGCCCCGGAGCCCACCCCAGCTGTCCAACCGGTCACCTTTGTCAAAATGGGGCCAGCCGACGAATTTGTGCAGATGGGTCCTGTGAAATAATGTCTTGGTGTGTGACGTGCGATGCTATGGCTGGAGAGGCAGTGCCAGGGCCGACTACATCTGGTCTGCGTCAAGATGACACGGGGGGTGGGGGGGCCCATCCTCAGGGAATTCCCTGAGGAGGATTTCCCTCTGGAGCAGTCACGCGACGAGTCCTTGAAACAAGAATTTGACAAAGTGAGAGTAATCGATGGTCAACAGCTATGGCCTGATGTCGGACTCACATACCTGTATTTTTCAATTATCAAAGATAAGTTGTTGTGACGAGGAGGAGGGTGGGGCCAGGCCGTGAGTGCGCACGGCCGGCCCCCAATCGGGCTAATCAGCTGAGGAGAGGGATAAAGCCAAGCCAGATGCGGCAGCTGCGTGTGGCTCTCTCCCGAACTGCCACATCCAGCTTGGCTTTATCCCTCTCATCGGCTGATTAGCCAGATTGGGGGCCGGCCGTGTGCACTCACAGCCCTACCCGCCCTCCTCCTCGCCACAGTTGTATCGAGTGACGCAGGACACTCAAACAAAAGAAAATATAACCCAGTTATTAGTCCCAAAGAGCCGTCGGGAAGTGCTTTTCCAGGCGGCTTACCATAATCCAATGGCTGGCCATTTAGGACAGGAAAGAACACTTAACCATATAATGGCCCATTTTTTTTTTTTTGGCCGGGCATTCATGGGGACATTCACAGGTAGTGTGTGGCGTGCCGTGAATGTCAGTTGGTGAATCCACCGGCCACCACAAAAGCACCATTGCGCCCTCTACCATTAATCGAGGTACCCTTTTACACCACAGAGTTGGTGGAACGATTTAATAAAACCCTGAAAAACATGATCTGTAAATTCATGCACATGGATGCTAGAAATTGGGATAAGTGGCTCGATCCCATTATTTGCATTGTGAGAGGTCCCGCAAGCCTCCATATGGTTTTCCCCATTGGAGCTGCTGTATGTGCACTGGCCGCGTGGCATGCTCAACATCATGCGGGAAGCTTGGGAGGAGGGACCTTCAAACAGTAAAAATGAAATTCTGTACGTTCTTGATCTTAGAGCAAAACTCCACATTTTGGGTCAACTAACACAGGGGAATTTGCTCCAAGCTCAGGAACGTCAAAGCCGGCTGTATAACAGGGGCACTCGACTACTGGAATTCGCACCGGGAGATAAAGTGCTTGTATTACTGCCCACATCAATCTCTATATTACTTGCCAAGTGGCAAGGGCCCTGTGAGGTCAAACGGCGAGTTGGAGATCTCTATTATTAGGTTAAGCGAACGGATAGGGGCGGAGCACATCAAGTTTACCATCTCAACCTCCAAAAATCATGGAGGGAGGCAGTCCCTGAGGCCTTGGTGATGGTAGTTCCCGAGAGGGCAGAGCTCTGGCCAGAAGTGACGCGTAAACCTAATCAGTTCACCCCGGTCCTGTCTGGAGACCACCTCTCATCATCACTGCTCACAGAGGTAGCCAAGTTGCAAGCTGAATTCGCGGATGCGTTCTCACCTCTGCCCGGTCGCACAAACCTCAGAGCACCACATCGAGACCAACCCAGGGGTGGTGGTTCATAGCTGCCCCATCACCTTCCCGAACACAAAAAAGGTAGATCAGGAATAATTAGAGGCAATGCGCGTAATGGAGATGGGCGTAATAGAAGGGTCACACAGCAATTGGGCCAGCCCGGTGGTTCTGGTACCTAAGAGCGACGGGACAGTCCGACTCTGTGTGGACTATCGAAACGCGTACCCAACCGGATTGAGACCGGATTGATGAATTGCTCGATCGGTTGGGTGCGGCTCAATTTTATTCGACACAGGATTTAACAAAGAGTTATTGGCTCCAATCTCCTGAGAAAAAAAATGCTTTTTCCACACCATTTGGTTTACACCAATTTGTGACCCTTCTGTTTGGTTTGTTCGGGGCCCCAGTCATGTTCCAGCATCTCGTGGACAAAATTCTCAGACCACATACGACATATGCCACCGCTTATCTAGATGATGTCATCATTTACAGTAATGATTGGCGGCGACACATGCAACATCTGAAAGCCATCCTGAGCTCGCTGCAGCGGGCAGGGCTCACGGCCAACCCGAAGAAGTGCGGAACTGGGCGGGTGGAAGTTCCGTATCTGGGGTTCTACTTGGGCCATGGGCAGGTGCGTCCCCAAATTAACAAAACCACAGTGATCACGACCTTCCTAGTGCCCAAGACCAAAAAGGAGGTGAGACAGTTTCTGGGGCTGGCTACTACCAAAGGTTTGTGCCTAGTTTCTCTGACGTCACCAGCCCGCTGACTGATCTCACTCGAAAGGGGGATGTTGCCTCGGCCTGAGTCAGGCGGTGGGTTATATGGTGATGGGGCGTGGTCGTGTGTCTGTCTGTGGAGAGAGGGAGTGGTGTGGCTCATCAAACTGGTTGACATGATTTCTAACAGCTGTTTCTCATTATAGTGATAGCAGAGAGACGCCTTAAAACAGAGGAGCATGCCAGAGAAGGGAGAGAGAACGAGTGTGCAGCGTTGCCAAACTGCTGACACTGTGTGTACTGAAGCTGTTGAGTGTTTGTAAAATGTTTGTTTATTTTCTGAGAGTGAATTATTGAACTGAGTAAAAGAAACTGAAAAGAGTGCATCTGCTGCACATTCCAAGAAATAAAATGTTACCTAAAGCATGTCACTACTCCCTGTCTCCTCCTTCCCATACCTGAACTTGGAGTTATTGTTACAAACACTTTTCCACAAAATAACAAAATCACAAGCACAAAGTTTCAGTGTTTCAGTTCATAGTTTCTCAGTACATTTAGTTTAAATTATTCAACACAATCCACAAACACTATGGGTGTAACGATTCGAATTTCTCACGGTTCGGTTTGCATCACGGTTTAAGGGTCACTGTTTCGGTAAGGTTCAGTATTTGCTTAGTTTAAAATAAAAAATAAAATAAAAACATATTACTGCCAAATCCAAAGAAAAATCTATTTGGTAAACACTTCAACAGGTTTGCCCTTAAATAACAATCATTGTTTTACAACAGTAACCATAGTTTAACCATGGCATTTGTAGTACAATCATAGTAACCTCAATATAAACATGTTACTGTCATGGTTACAATATATAGTAAAATCATGGTTACTATATAGAAAATACACTATTACTGTTGTAAAACCATGATTAATTGTATCAAAACCATGATTTCTGCTCAGAAAACCATGGTGACAGCAGTCATGGTTACTACAATATTACCACAGTAAAATCATGGTTAATTTTTGTCAGGGTCCTTAACTAAGAACAAACAAACATTTTCTCTAATTACTAAATCAACATTTTAACTTAATACCTGCACTAATATGCTAATATGCTACATGCATCAACACTTCAAACTCATCTCAACATATTAAATATTCAGAAGCTGTACATCACTATAGAAGGAATAACCTTGCTATTAGAATGCATACAAGAAGGGATGTTGTGATAATACTGTGAGTATTTTAATCATACATGGAAATCCCACATGAACACCCCAAGCGTTTTAGTTATTGTTTCATGTCTGTCCGAATTAGCACTGAGTGCCTGCTTAAAAATGGAAGGGAGTGTGTGCAGTTTCGGCTCACCTGCGGCTCTTTCCATGGGTGATGTCGGCGTAAATGATTAATCATGTATCAATGTATCACTATAACGGCATCTAAATGCCATTTATCAAAGCGCATTATTGACACTCGTGATAGATTACAGCCATGTGAGGAAACAGGAAGAACTTGCGTGCGCGTTTTAAACAAACCCTCATGCGCATTATTGACACATATTACCAGTATACAGCACTTGTGCCGAGCGATGTCTGCAAACAGTGCCTGTTTTGTAAACGTCTTTTGACCATCGCTGTTGTAATTGACTGCAAAAAGAAAATGTTCCCAGAAAGGAGAAACACAGGGGGCTTCTCTATCAGCGTTTCGTTTTCTCCACTTGCCATTTTCAACTACACACAACTCTTGCAGAACAGTGATGTCATCAAGTTAACCCACGTGAAACACAGGTGGATCGTATCCATTTACAGATCCATTCAGGTGCATTTAGCGGAGGTTGTAACTGTGCCTGTCTGTATGACGCTTTGTTTTCTTGACCAAAACTTGTGCTCCAGATGCGTCATTAAATGTGAGGTGAACAGAACGCGGTGCCAATGTTTCCCAAACCGTGGGTGGTGAATTGTATGGTTCGGTTTTTTACCGAGAACCGTTACACCTCTAACAAACACCTTAAGTTTTCAGGGGTTAGAAAAATCACAAAATCAACTGTTCAAGTCACTTCAGGTCCCTGTTTGGGCACCACTTCTGTAATGGTGGCGTACTCAAAAGGGGGTAAATACAAGTTCTTTTTTATTTATTTCGGGCGCCAGACAGGATTTGGCTAGTCAAAATAAATCTTTTGCCCAGGATAGCTTTAAACAAGCCACCAGTTACAGTGATGAAAGTGACATTGGTTGAGTTCTGGGGAACTGTCACTTAAAAGAAATCTCTTTAAAACAAAGGAGGATAATGACCATTAAAGGACACCAGTGTCTGTAACTCAACTCATTAACACATTTATTCTAAACAATGACCAACAAAACTAAACAATTAAACAATCCAATAAATCAAAAACAATTTCCATAGCAAACAGTTACAATGAGTGTAGGTGTGTGTGAGTGGTGTAGGTGGGAGTAGGT
Organism: Myxocyprinus asiaticus; assembly: GCF_019703515.2. Taxonomy (NCBI): domain Eukaryota; kingdom Metazoa; phylum Chordata; class Actinopteri; order Cypriniformes; family Catostomidae; genus Myxocyprinus; species Myxocyprinus asiaticus. The sequence goes on along the minus strand of NC_059353.1, from coordinate 48,784,534 downwards.
GCATGAAAGAGAGTTCAGTTGCTCTGAAATGAGTGCACTGATGTGCGCTGGGTCAGGAGTGTTTACATGTACCTGAGAGTGAGGTACTGGCTTGCAGGAGCACAGAGGAAAAGTCACAAGAAGGAACTGGGCAGGTCAGAAGACCAGAGTGATCATCTGGTGGAGCATCAACTTAAAACTTTGACTCCAGCACAACTTGACCGCAGAGCACTTCGGCAGGTCAGCAGGCTTCTTGCAGTTTACCGTAACACATGCCACTCCACATTAACTCAAGTAGACCAGTTGCTAATGCCTTTATGGACAACACTTTTTTGTGCTGAGCACTTTTATTCAGTCCTTTTATTGTCTTTGTCTCAATCCTCAAATCAAGTTCCATATGCACAACACTCGTACACAAAGGCAAACTTTCTCCTTACCCTGACTCTGCTTCACCCACACACCTCACTTACTTAAAGAGGCCCTATTATGCTTTTTGGGATTTTACATTTCCTTTAGAGTGTAACATAGCTCTTTGTGCATGTAAAAGGTCTGCAAAGTTACAAAGCACAAAGTCCACACAAAAGGGAGTTATTCTCTCCCACAGACAACACTGCTCAAAAACTACAAGAAACGGCTGGATTGTAGTCCAGCCATTTATTCTGTAAAGTATCTACGTCACTATGTAACACATTTGCATAATGACCGCCTAAGGGCTACTTTGGCCCACCCACCAGGATGAGTTGGGTTAGTGTTGTCGCCATGTCGAGAAGATGCTGTTTTCTTCACTGCAAAATCAAAACCTCTTTGTTTGCACTTCCAAAGGCAGACAAATTGAAGAATCAGTGGTTAAAATTTATTTGAATTATTTAGTACTACAACCACAACCAATGCCAGATTTTCAAGACGGTTACTCCTGAAAGATGGTGCAGTTCCCACTTTGTTGGTACAATCTGGCACTTCAGAATCACAACTGGCACTTGCTAATCAGCTGTGGGCCCACTTTTACCTACAATTGTGTAGAATTATTTAGATTGTTTGTTGTTATTACTATCATGAATAGTGATCAAGTGTGGAGATGGATTTATTTTTACAAACGCTCACTTTTCATCTGCAATCCACGGTAGTGCTCGGTTAACTTGCTATGTAACGTTGTTTTGGTAAGGGTTTACTATTCAGCTGTGGGCCGGCTTTTACCTAAAACTGTGTAACAAAATGGTTGATCTCAAGAGTCTTATATAATTACATAATTACAAGCTGTAATGTTACGGCCGCTATCCACGGAGGTACATGGCTAACTTGCTCATTAACTCTCTAATACACCTGGTAATGAGGGAGTAAGCCTCTGTTCTCTGTTCATATCTCGGGTGAAAAAAGTTCGGCTACTCCCTTTCCAGCAAAAGATGACTAACTTAGATGCACTCTGTGTCTTTTACTTGAAGCTTTGTTAGGTTCACAATAATCAACAGTGTACTTGTAAGAAAGCTACAAAATGTCCTGCTCAAGTCGTGCTTGCGAAGGTGGTTTGGGTCAATCAGCTTGTTCTTCCAAACTTTCATTATTGGATTTGGGCTAGAGCTGGTACGGTAAAAACTGACGCCACTGTTACCAAAGTTACAATAGTGTTTACAGAGCTGGTCACGAAGCTTCGGGAGCTGAAACTCAGTTATGGTTAGGGGCGTTATATTTCCGACACACGCTCTACCCAGTTGACCAATCACCACTCTTTTAGTAAAAAAGTTTAGTTTTTGATTAAGTTTCTTTTAATGATAATAAAACCATTAAAGAGATAATTCAGGTGTCTGGATCACAGTAGTGGAGTGATGAACTCAAAATTGGGTCGCAAGATCGGAATTGCGCCGTGCAAACTGCGTTCAGCTCAAATTTTGAGGCCACGTTTGTGCCACTGCCTGATCTAAACAATTCCTTTAGTAAATCGGGCGTTAAACCATTTTGCATAAACCATAGTTTGTATAAAAACATCCACCCACATGCCTACCAAAACCAGACTGTGTGTGCGATCCCTGCTGCCCATGTCTCTTTACTAACGAGCTGTGACAGGTGAAATACGGACAGAGATTTGCACACACAAACACAGAAATACTCACAAGTCTGGTCTCCCCGTCTCTGTTCCAGCCTCGTCCATTCTGCACATATTTATTTTGACTCTGTCTCTTCTTCTGCCCTCCATCTGCAAACTTGCACAGCAAGGGCTCTGACGGAGCTGCAGAGAGAGAGAGAGACATGAACACTGCATGATATTGACTCCTCTCTTTACCAATCAAGTCAAGTCAGCTTTTATCGTCATTCAACACTGGGTGTACACAGGTGATCAAATTTGCATTTCTCTACTGGTCTTGGTACTAGTATTACAAAAGACAATTTTCAATTTCAATGCATTCACTTTCATTGCATCTGTTAAAGTGGATGGTGACTGAGGCATCTCCTTTTGTGTTCCTCAAGAGTTCCTCATTGGTATGATATCCATTAATGCTGCATAATTGATTGAATTAAGATTAAAATCGCAAAATGGCCTTGCGTGATTACTAAACATTAAAAGGATGCGCTTCTGCATTCAGCGCTTCAGTCAGCGCTATGCGAGCAAGAGGCGCCCTGTAGGTGTCTGGACAGCATTATCCATTGTCCATTGTCCATTACAGATAGAGCTGCAACTAATGATTATTTTGATAATCGATTAATCTTCAATTATTTCTTCGATTAATCGGGTAAATGTATTTTATTACATTTTATTTTTTAGGAAACTTAAATGATAATGGGCGTAAGGATTTGGTTTGGTTTACTGTACTGAACGATTCTACACTCTCACAAAACTTTGAACAAAGCCTGATAAGTTAGGTTTGATTTTTATTATTATTATTATTTTCAGGACATATGCAAAACAGTTCCCTTCCGTTACTTGTAATACTTAAAAAGTATTGTTTATTAAAGAGTAAAATGATCCATCAGGGATGGAGTGGGACAAAAAAATCAGCACAGGAGAGGGCAATGGTGACACCAGAATAGAAATATTAATAATTCTGCCCAGCTGAAAAATACATAATTATGTTAGATACGTATATATGCTTGTTCACTGTCATTGCTTACATACATTTGAAGTATTTTAAATTAATATTGTATGTTTTAAAACCATATTGTCACTGATTACATGTTTCAAAAGTATTCTTTTGAAAGCTTATCCAGTAAAATCATGTTTGACATAGTATAAATTTACTGGTGAAATCAGACATTACATTTGGCACTATCTGGACTATCAAATATCAGGACCCTTAGCACTATTATACATTATATTCAGTATTATATACAATTTAACATAATACAAACATCTGCAAATGCAGTGCAGATTCACTCGTGCTAAAAGTCTCATCCTGGTGCTTATTGTATTACATGCGGTTACATGATGAGAAATGATCTAAAACACTTCAAAAACCGGCACACATGACCATGACATCCATGAAAGCTGCACGATTGATTACAATGAAATTAAAAGCACGGTATGATGTTGTATGAGTTTAATCAAAATGATTGCACTCCCTTTCTCCATTGCGATTGATTTGATTGATGTGGATGTGCGCGCTCGTTTGCTCAGTGAAGTTTAACGGAGACTTGCATGTGGTAAAAGCAAACAGTTTTGCGAAATACCTGGAAATACACACCTGATTTTGAATTCATAACATGTATACATTATAAAACATAGAAAATAGCAGTAAAATGTAAGTTATGCACTGGAGAGAAACGACTCTTAAGCGCATCAAACAACACACGCCCTCTTTCAACGCACCTGATGCAGCAACCGCTCCATATTAAACTGTATGCTTGCTATGATCTTCTTTGCAGTGTTTATAAAGTGTTCTTGTGTGCTGTACATCTTGGGTTGTGTTTTTCACACTTCAATTTGTCTCCAGTTTCATCATGCAACACATTTTAACTGGGCTGTAAAGTGACGTCACTGGCTGAGCTTCTCAGTGCAGGCTGCACATATCCAACTAATTGATAATGAAATTCGTTGTCGATGATTTTCATTATCGATAATCATCGATTTTATCAAATAGTTGATGCAGCCCTAATTACAGCACTATAATACAGAATTTAAATTTGTTCCAAATTTGCATTTCTCTACTGGTATTGGTGCTAGCATTACAAAAGATATTTTTCAATTTCAATGCATTCACTTTCATTGCACCTGTGAAAGTGGATGGTGACTGAGGCATCTCATTTTGTGTTCCTCATGAGGGTGAGTAAATGTCAGAATTTATCATTTTTGGCTGAACTATCCCTCTAAGTGTAAGAACTCTGAGGCTTCGCTGTCTCTACTCACATTCCCACAAAGCTCAGAGAGTAGTCATCTAATTTGGAAGCTGTCTTCATACAGTATAATCCCCTTTTCTTCCTTTCTGACATGGTCAGTGGAGACTATTTCAGTCTAATAATCCAATTAATATGCTTAGAGGCCAAAACAGGCCTGGATTCCACTCCAAGACTCACACAGAAAGAATGAGCACACACAGCTTTCAACTTGCACCACAAAAACTACAAGTTTATTACAATGTTTTCGAATGGTTTTATTGGTAAAATTTAGTGTAAAGTTATCCGTTCAAAAGCTGCTGAATGGCATCAACATAATAGTTTTTATGCCAAATAAATCAACCTGGTCCTATAAAACCACGTTACTATTAGGGATGCACTGATGTATTGTTTTGCTGATATTAATCAGCTAATTATTATCCAAATTAAAATCATTGGCAAATCGGTTATTAGCATGAAAACGGCAATACAAAAAAAAAACAATGGTTTATTTATAATTAATTAGTAACACACTTTGTAAAAACTCTGAGTTCAAATGCACAATCTAGAAATAATAATTGAAACAATATGTAGAAGGGTTGGCACTCCTAAGAACATGTAATATAACTTTTTTTTTCTTTCTTGTTTTCACGTTAATGAGGGAAAAACGGCATAAACGGACATGAGGAAAACCATCAAAAAACGCTTTGAAACCAGCAGACTTTAACTTCTGAGACATCGGTATGATATCATTAATGCTGCATGATTGTTTGAATTAAGATTGAAATCTCATTATGGCCTTGTGCGGTTACTAAACCTTAAAAGGCTGCATTGCTGCATTCAGCGCTGTGTGAGCAAGCGGCGCCCTCTAACGGTTTGGACAGCATTATCTATTATACCACCATAACACAGAATTTAAAAGGGTGTTTTGTTCCTTTGGTTAAATTGTTTTATTTTTCCATGATGTGGTTGACATTTGCGTGGAATTGCCTAACATGTGGCATTGGAAATGAATTTGTAATGTTCTATTACATACTGTGCATACATGTAAAATGTGAGTTCTGTTGTTTTGAACTGCAAAAACAGAAGTGCAAAAATGTTAAAAACAAAATACAATTTTTTATATCAATGATCATGTTATCATATTTTTTATATTTTATTTACCTTTTATTGTGGTTCTCTTAAAAAGTTTGGCCTGTCATGTGTTTAGATCCAATCCATGTTCAATGGCAATTATTCATTGTTTGAACAGTAAAAATGTTTTTGTATCTCTTTGTACACTTTAAAAGCATAATTTCAAAAGTAAAACAGTGATCTGATGACAAAATAAGATAAGTGTCCAAATATCTGTATCATTATCGGCCAATAATAAAATAAAATGTAAAAAAATTGGTATCATATCAGCCAAAGATTTTCATATCGGTGCATCCCTATACCTAGATTTCTGCAAAATGATTTTTACAAGGCTCACTGAACATATCGCAACAGTTACATTGAACAGTAGAGGCCCAACAACAACGTCTTTTATTCACTCTCACACAAATCACAAGTAAAACAGCAGATTATTGATTCATAAACACTTACTTTCGCCACACAGTGCTATCTTATGACATCTAAACAGTTTTAATATGGCCTGTCCTGAAGAGCAAAATGACAATAATTGCGTTTTTCATCTCACATTTGCTTTATCTGAATCTATCGGTTAGGTTTAGGTTCAAGGTTTAGGGTAGGGAGGTCGTTTTTTTTTATTTAAAATTCGATAGAGCATTAACCTTAAAAACCTCATCTGTTTGGGAGAACATATAATGGTGCTGCAAGCGATTTTTTCATGGAAAGGTATGCAAAAAAATGTCCTACTCCCTTTAAGATATTAATGAAATAAGTGTCCTGAGATATCTCACTGGTCTCTGTGACAGCTCTAGACTCTGTAAACAGCAAACCAAAATGTGTCCATGGACATTGACGCTTTTCACCTGTCAATCATTTTGCGCGTTCTCATAGTATTGTAGTTGCAGCAAATTATTGAGGCTTACTGCCATTTTTATGCCATGTTGCTCATAACAGTTGTCAGTTGAGGGCGCTATTTTGCTGCTGTTTTTTTAAACAACCGTTTCTGTCTCAATAAAGCTAATTTGGTATCTTTGGAGTGTGGGGTTTTGGAACGAGGGGGCGTGGCTTATTCAACGGCTCAGTCTCGTGGAAGTAGAAAGGCTGAAATCGCTTACAGCACAGTGGACATTTTACTTCGAGACTGCCGCGATATGTGTAAGGAACCACGTAAAATCATTTGGCGAAATTGTCGTCACAGTCATGTCATTTTCAAGAGATCAGGCTGAATAAATAGTGCTCTTATTACAAAAAATTATATCATTTGCTAGTTTTATTTTCAAAAATGCAACATCTGCAAAATAACTCCACTGCAGTTAGCAACTTTTTGTTAGAAGTTTAGTGTTTTTAACTATTTTCAAAAGTGTAGCTTGACTGTAGTTTAACTATTTTAAATTACGAACAGCTTTGTAACTTATGCAACGTCTTCCAGCTTTTTATCATTTCAGCATTTTGTGTAGCGTGTCTAAATGTACATTTGTGCAATGGTTGTTTGGTATGGCTGAATGGTTCCGCTACATGCCCAAGAGCTTGTTTCCATAGACTTGCAGCCGAGAAGACTCATTACCAGTGAAAGAATGAGTGTGCTCTAACAGAGAGCAGTGTTGTGTCTTTGTACACAAACAAATAGAGTTAAAACAGACGTCACACACATACAAACACACACACCCGCTTACCCATGACTCCGGCTGGTGTTTTCAGAAATTTGCCATTGAAGTGTGAGATGACGGCTTCACATTTCTCTTTCGACTCCATCCTAAAGAATAATATTGTGTTTATTAGTACATATGGATTATGTATTGCAGGTTAGTATTATTAAAACTTCTAATTCACAGTCTCAGAATAAAACTGCTAATATGTGCCATTTTTCAATGCTGGGAAACACGTTAAACTTGCATAAACATTCTTTATTGAATATTAATAATATATTTTCAATGATTTTGCTGGCCGTCTAAAATTCACAACATCGTAAATATTAACATAAAATTTGTCTCACGATCCTTCATTGTCTCATGACTCACGAGTATGAGAGTACTTAGACAGCGATGTTTTTATAGCGTCTTTTTACTTACGCTTCAGCAGCAAAACCGGCTTTGACCTAAGCATGTCCACACTTACACGTTTTCGTATGAAAATTCCATCCACACTGAGACAGCATTTTTGACCACTTTTCGGAAAATAATCTCAGAAGTGGATCCTTTTGAAAACGCTGTCTTCGCGTTGTAGTGTGGACAGTGAAATGGAGATATCTGAAAATGATGATGAATTTTTTTTGTCATGTGACAGTCGAAAGTGTGCCGGTTTTTCACTATGATAGCCTTGTTAAAGATAAACACAAAGCAACATGAGGACAACTGCGCTTCAGACCGTTCATGGAACGTCGATTTTTCGCATGCGCAGTAAGGGGATTTAAGAGTTTTCATTAGTTTCAGTGTGAACGAGCAACTTTTGGAAAATGCTTGAAAAATGTATTTCAATTAATGTGGACGTAGTCTTAATCAATTCAAAACTCAACCACCATTTACCGCTCAAGGCCACATCCACACTAATAAGTTTTCATTTGAAAAATCATTAATTTAATTGAATTAATTTTGCTACATTTTGGTCTCCTCGTCCAAACTAAGACAGCGTTTTTGACAGCAAAAATGTAACTTTTCGAAAACGTTCTCCCAAGTGGATAAATTTGAAAACGCTGTCTTCGCGTTGTAGTGTGGACAGTGAAAACGGAGATAAATGAAAATGATGGCTTATTTTTTTGTCATGTGACAGTCATGTGGTCCATTCAACCCAAAACAATCAAGACGGCGGCCCATGATGAAGCAGCGTTGTGCCGGTTTTTCACTTTGATAGCCTTGTTAAAAATAAACATGAAGCAACACGAGGACATTTGCGTTTCAGACCACACATGGAACGCCAATGTTTCACATGCACAGTAAGGGGATTCAAGAGATTTCAGTGTGAACGACCAACTTGAATACGGCAGTGTGGTGGGAAAGTGCTTAGAAAACACTGTTTTCAAATTTATTTGAATTAATGTGGACGTAGCCTTAATCGATTCAAAACTCAACAATAAAAAGTGTGGTCTCCTCGTCCACACTTTTTGTCCAGCAAAAACTGAGCTTTTCGAAAACGCTCTTCCAAATGGATACATATGAAAACGGCATCTTCGAGTTGTAGTGTGGACAGTGAAAATGGAGATATTCGAAAACAATGACGTATTTTTGTCAAGTGACATTCATGTGATCCATTCAACCCAAAACAATCAAGATGGTGGCCTGTGTTGTAGCACCGATGTGCATTTATCATTGTTATTAAAGAAGTTTCTTTGCACTACAACCTTCACATTACATTCTTTCAAAGGCGTTGGGAAGTTTACTCGGAATTTCTGTGCACGTGGACAATTGCGTTTCAGACCGTACATGGACATTGCCACACGTCTTACATTTTTACCACATGCGCAGTTAGGGGATTTAAGCGTTTTCAGACGTTTCAGAGTTGACGAGCAACTTTTGGAAAACGTTCGAAAACGGCAGTGTGGATGGATACATTTCGAAAAAACGAAAACGGCATTTTCAAATTTATCCACATTAATATTGACGTAGCCTAAGGCAACGCCCTCACTAATACAACTTTTTTCTTTCAAAACAACATTCGAAATCACTCTAGTGCTGCATACTTTGGAAAACAATGACGTTAGGAAACGTAAAACAGTCTACTTTTTACTTTTAACCAAAAACTGATTAATGTGGCCTGTGCTTCCAACATAGCTGTGTTTGAGTTCTGTCTCTTGCATCACTATGAAGTCTCTATATGCAAGTTAAATAATTTAAACTTAAATCAATATTTCGACAGCAATTTTTTAAATAGCGTCTTTGATTTACACTTCAGCAGCAAAACTGTTCATTTCCAAGAATCGGTTCAAAGTGTTTTGCTTAATCAATTAAAACTCAACCAGGCAATCTAAGGCCACGTCATCTCCACTATGTTTCTGATAAATTACGTTTTGTTAATTTCGCTACGTTTTGGCCTTTCGTCCACACTGAGACTGTGTTTTTGTCCAGTTGTCTTCGCGTTGCAGTGTGGACAGGGAAAACATAAATATTAAAAAATGATGATGTATTTTGTCATGTGATCCATTTAACCTAAAAAACAAAGATGGCGGCAGCGCTGTTGTTGCGCATCTATCATTGTTGTTCTGATAAATGTTACTTTGTACAAGCTACGTTTCCAACAAAGCTGTGTTTGTGTTCTGTCTCGTATCACTATGTGTCTCTATATGTAAGCAAATGAAATAATTCAAACTTAAATCAATATTTTATGTCCAATTAAATGTCAAATGTACATTATGCTTATTTATTATCAGGCTCAGACAGAATCTGCAGACTTTTCGCATTTTTTCAGAAGATTTTAATAGAAGTTTTGCAGTTCGGATTGATACATTGTTAATGATACTTAGTTTCTGCACACACAGATTCCATCTGGGCCTGCTTATTACTATGTATTGTAATATTGGTGCAAATAAATGTGTTTCATGTTAATGTTCATGTCATATATACAGTATATATATTTAAGATATTTTCTCATAAAAAAAAAAAAACTAAACATTTTTAGGGGTTTTTCTTTCAAGTGTGCTAAGAATAACCCTTCGGTGAATGTGTTTTGTGTAATAAATTTACCAAGAGAGTTCAGCAAGAGTTTCCAGGCTTTATCGTGTTGATTTGTCAGATAAACAGATATGAAGAATATTTCAAAAGAACTACGTAACTGGTACAGGAGGGACTGAAGTGTTTGTGTTGCTTTCCAGGACGTTTGATTTCTGTGCCCTTATAAATGCGTTAGTCTTGAACCATTGGTAAACGTTAAGTCTAACAGTGCAATCGCTTGAATTATTTTGTTTCCAAACCAGTGTATTGTCTGATACAAAGAAGGCCTCACCTTGCAAATCCGACCCCTCGGCTGGCCCCGTTGGCGTCACGCAGGACGCGCGTGGAGACGACCTGTCCGAAGGGCTTCAGCATACTCTCTAACTCCTGTTCATCCATCGACAGTGGCAAGTTAGAGATGTAAAGATTAGTGGGGTCCTGTTCCTGTTGCTGTAGAGAGAGACAGAGTGTTATACTAGAACTGTATTAAAACACGTACACATAATTTTTCGCAGCATAAGCCGATTTTCTTTCCAGTCGCATGCCAACAATTTGACTCGTCCCTCTGTTTACTTACAAAAAAGCACTTAGTTACTTGGTAAAATAAATGTATCCTTTTCAGGTGGGACTACAAGTAGGACACACTTCTGATTATTGACGTGAACACTGTGAGTGGAGTTTGCTCAGTTTAATCCTTCCCTTTCTGGTATCCTTGGGCGTTTCATCCAAAAGTTACCAGGTTTACCAGAGTTACGTGGTCATGACATTGAAGGTGAAAAATCGGATACGACTTACATCCTTTTGTATTGGAGAATATTCCCCCAAAATTTTTTTATTCGGGTCAAAAAAGACCCAGTCCAATAGATATCCAGCAGCTCCCTTTTTTTAATAAACATGAAATTTGCCATAGGCTTGTTTTTCACATTGAACGCATGCTTTTATAAAATAGCAATTCTTCTGGAAAGAGCACCACCTATATTGCAGTGGTGGTACTGTTTTTCAGAGTAAAAATACAGACCACATCCAAACTAATCCGTTTAAGTTTGAAAACTCTGTTTTAAGTTTCCTATCGTCATTGTCTCCCAAACAATTGCAGTTTTGGAAATTCTGTTCCAGTGTGGATGAGAGGCGTAAACGTAGCAAAATCAATGCATTTTCAAATGAAAAAGTATTAGTGTGGATGTGGCCAGAGTTCATACCTTAAAAAGATTATAATTAGAATACTTACACAATTTAGCTGACGCATAAATTAAAACCTCTACATTATATGAGAGTCTCTATCTTATTTTCATTTCAAGTAAAATGCTACAGTTATTTTGTCGGAGTACGTCCAACTTTTTCTTTCTACCAGCCAATGATGATTGTGAAAGAAAATGTGCCCATAGTATATTGTTGCTACTATAACGAACGCAACTTCCACGTGTGGATAATTGACAGGTAAAACGCTCACTCTTATTTCAATATTTTGATTTTTGAAAAGTGTTGTTAACTTTATGGTTATATTTTGTTATTTCAGCAGACAGCTTGCTTCATACGTTTGGTTAACCAGCATTAAGTTAAAAAGGGTAAAACTTTATAATTCAACTGAACTGTGCACGCTCATTTTAGACATTTATGTGATGTTCTGCACTCTGGCCATGCACGGAATAAATGCACTTCCTTTTAGCGCATTTACTTGAACCGCTCAGGCAATATCAGTATGACCTATTTCAGGTGTGGCTAAAATTACAACTTAAAATCAAGCAGAGCTATAGAAATGTGTCTTCGTTTTGAGATCCTTTTGTGGGGGGATTAGACCCCCCCCAACAACCCCATAATTTGCACTATGATTTTGACAGAATACAAGATTAAGGTTAGTCTTAAATGGGTCAAAAATGGTCGAACATACTGTAACAGTAGGGTTAAACACGCATAATGTTTACATTTTGTGGCTATTCTTTTAAAACAGTCCAGATATCTGTCCCTGTGTACTTCCATTGTAGGTTTCTTATTGTAACCATAAAAAAAAAAAAAAAACATATATGATTTATTTTCAACATTGTACCATAAATGCTGTTGATAAATTTAACTAAACCAATATTTACTTTTCTTTTTGTACAACAGGTGTTATGGGAAATAGAAGGTGCTAATGGTCATACCCGAGTTATACACCTGTAAAGAGCCTCAAATCTTATCATTCAGGTATTTACATACACTTTATCAGTTAACGGCCGAAACACATGGGCGGCAAAAATCACTGGCCTTTCACACCTGTCTATCTGCTATTAAGAGAAACGCCCCAAAACCTACTGAGCTGCTTTGCTGTCTACTGCCTAAATAGTGCCATAACCATAATTGACCCTCTTAAGTGGCTGATTTTAAGTGGCAACACAAATAGCGCATGGGAGACTCGACACAAAATGTATTCCAATAGATTTGCTGTTAGCATGTTGCTAAGCTAATAACACAATATGGGGCAGTCACGTCGTGTCGGAATTACAGTAATTACAAGATTCTGACTTGTCAAAAGCATTCACGTCTTCACAGAACTCGTAATTACAAGCTGTAAACAGAGAATTGTATGAAAGCTCCGACTTGACCATCATGGTGTCATGTAAAATGAACCAAAATGGCAGCAGCCTCAACAGTTACAGGTAATTTACACATATTTCTTTTGATATGCCATTTCACTGTAGCCACTGTTACCTGGAGCACTTGCTTTGTTTCTTAAACGTTTTGCAAGAACATAGAGGTGAATTAATAAACTGATGGAGTGATTAAATATTTTGCTGTCGTCAATGACAAAGCTACACATGGATCCGCTGTAGCATAATCAATTATAATGATTATAATAATTATAATGATTATAATGATCAAATAATTTCTGATATCCGAGTACATGGACAGCTCAGAGTAGAATCTTCAAGTAATTACAGTTATTCGAAATGACGTGAACGCACCACTATTTTTTGCATAAAATTAATAAAACACAGTGTTATATTACGTAAAATAGTGAATTTTTTATATCATCTCCCTTTCCTCCCAATTTGGAATGCCCAATTCCCACTACTTACTAGGTCCTCGTGGTGGCACGGTTACTCACCTCAATCCAGGTGGCGGAGGACAAGTCTCAGTTGCCTCCGCTTCGGAGACCGTCAATCCGTGCATCTTATCACGTGACTCGTTGTGCATGACACCGCGGAGACTCACAGCATGTGGAGGCTCATGCTACTCTCCGCAATCCACGCACAACTTACCACACGCCCCATTGAGAGCGAGAACCACTAATCGCGACCATGAGGAGGTTATCCCATGTAACTCTACCCTCCCTAGCAACCGGGTCAATTTTGTTGCTTAGGAGACCTGGCTGGAGTCACTCAGCACGCCCTGGATTCGAACTCACGACGCCAGGGGTGATAGTCAGTGTCAATACTCGCTGAACTACCCAGGCCCTTTAAAATAGTGCATTTTAACTATTTGCTAATACTTTATTTTTCAATGATGTACAAATATATTTTGCTTCATCATTTATGTCGCAAAGCATAATGGAAATGGCTTCTCCACGCAGGAAACAAGCAATGACATAGCGTCCCTAATGCCAACACTGAGAATGCAATGCATTTCAGAACACACATCCCCAGAAATCGAGGTTGCATAGCTAAATTTGCATTGATGTACCTGCATAGAGCATGTAACTGGCCTTAAAATGCTGTCTACTTAGGTGGCTCACTAGGTTTCTGAACAAATCTTTCTATAAAAATCTCTATCTACCGCTTTCAAAGTCAGGGTCAACACATCTTTGTTGGCAGAACTGTTAAGGATAGTAATGAAGTCAAAGCATTAAAGTACATTCACAGTACAGGAATGTAAAGCACATTAAAAGAGGTTAAAGTGGAAACATGTCTCCCTGCCTCGATTCTCTTGCTAATAAACAGTCAGCATTAATATTAATAAGCTGCTGATTTGCATGCGGCTCTCGGCCACCCCATCCAAACGCTTACTGATTTCCTGCCATAGTTTCCCTTCTGTCAGCAGAAACACACACAGAGAGAGAGCGAGAGAGAGCGAGAGAGAGCGAGAGAGAGAGAGAGAGAGGTTTCCCCCAGGGACAAAACGTCCGCTACATTAATATTCATTAACATCCTACTGTGTTAAATCTCCACCCGAAAGAGACGGAGGAAAAATGAGCAGAACAAAGAGACGACAGAGGAGAGGCGGATCGGATTACTAAAGTAATATGCTGACAGAAAAATGCAGCATAGCACTATTAGTGAACAAAGGCAGAGGCCTGACTCGAAGCTGAATTACCCAGAGAAGGGCGTTCCATCACGGGCGACGAACAGAAGAGGAAACTAGGGGGTGGAGATCATAAACAGCCATCAGGGTCATTCCTGTTACACAGTACATTTTCATGCCACCCTCATACATGCCTTAATATACTAGTATCAAAATGTCAAAAGATGTCAAAATAAACCTCAAGTTGACACCCTCATGTAAGAAACATCAGCTCTTCATTTCCATAGTGTTAATATCATGCCATTGTCTAAATAATCAAGTTATAATTAATAAAGTTTAAGCGTCTAACCTTGATCAGAGCATATTTATGAAAGTCTGCTAAACCCATTTACATACAAATGCCTCCTTAAATTATAACTAGGGTTGGGTTAAAATATCGATCTTTAAATATACGATCACGATATTGATTCTTAAAATACCAAGATCGGTCTTTTACTCTATGTGCAACCCTCTTCAATGTGAGTAAATAATTTGCATATGCAATCAAATTTTGCGCTATGCGACTAAAAATGTTGGTGATCAGCCACCGGCTGGTAAATGTTCAGATTTCACTTGCCGTTAGCTGGGTTTACATCCAACAATTTTTATGCACATAAGAAATCCTGAATGGAAATGCTCGAATAAACTCTCAAAATTTGCATCAAATTTAATGTGCTAGGAGGAGGTGGATTTTCTAGAGTTTCGCATTCGTTAAAATGCACATTAAGCTGATGGAAACAGTTTATTCACAAAACGATGGCGTGTTTTGATCATTTGTGCATGTGTGATGAGTGTGCGATTGCTTGATCTGACTAGCCCAATGAAAGGTCCGATCTTTGTGCAAAGCCCTTGGCATTCGGAAGTGTTTAACCCACAGCTGGTCTTTAAAGTGGGTCCTCACAATCAATCCGCAGAGGCTGGCATCATATGGGCATTGCATCCATTTCAGAGAGTTATATAGGCTATTGCACTTATTCTATGGCATCTCCTGGCAGCATTTAATAAAATGAGGTACAATAGCTCCAATCCTGCAAATAAAACTCTTCCCGAAGCAAGGAGGTCATTCAGCTGCTCCCTCAAGATAATGCACATGACGTAGTGAATGGAAACGTGCAACGATTTGTATTTTCTTTAGTCTTATTTTTAGGAATGCGCTTTAAAAACGCTAAACATTTCGATGGAAACCCAGCTAGTGATTGAGTAGTATAGAGACGAAGAAGTGAGATGGTACCGTGTACTACAAATCAATGTAAATATAAAAGATGAAAATTATTGGTTGTAACCAGTGTTCATTTTCCATCATATTTTTGTTTTTAGTCATTTGATGAAAATGTCCTTTAAAATTAGTCAACATTTCGTCATGCCATTTTCATTCATTTTAGTCAGCTTTACTCTGACTAAAATGGCATATGTAAAAATGTATAAACATATTCTCAATTCAAACATGTATCAAACATATAAAAGACAGGCCACATACAAAATACTGTACAACTGTCCTTGTTGTGAAAACCAAAGCTCCTGAAATAATAGCACATGATGAATATACTGAAGTATTAGCTACTCCAGAAGTTAGAATTTTTCATGCATTAGAGACTTATTGATTTTTCGTGTTTAGTCAATTTAGGATATTGCATTTCATGTAGCGTCTTTTTTACGTAAACAGCGTATTCACAACGCAAGTTATGCAACACAAGTTATGCATATTATGACTGCCGCAAAACTTAGTTCAAGTTCACTTGTTCATTTGCATCGTTGTCTGTGCAGATGTAAGATGTAATATTACATGCATGTTGTGGACATAGTGATTAATCTCTACAAATAAATAGGATGAACTTTGGTGAGGTAATTAAAGGTGCTGTAAGCAATTTTTTCATGGAAAGGTATGCAAAAAATATCACACTCCTTGAAAGATATTAATGAAATAAGTGTCGTGAGATATCTCAGTCTCTCTGACAGCTCTAGACTTTGTAAACAGCAACCAAAAATGTGTCTGCGGTCAATGATGCCTTCAGCCTGTCAATCATTTAGCGCATTCTCATAGTATTGCAGTTGCAGCGAAATTTTTGAAGCTTAAAGCCATTTTTATGCCATGTTGCTTATAACAGGTGTCAGTTGAGGGCGCTATTTACTGCTGTTGCTTTTGACAGCCTCTGCTTGATATCTGTCTCAATAAAGCTCATTTGGTGTCTTTGGAGTACAGGGCGTTGGAAATAGGGGGCGTGGCTAATCCAACGGCTCATTTTGTGGAAATTCTACAACGGCTAAAATCACGTACAGCACCTTTAACCCGTTTTTAAAGCCGTTGTTCAGCGTATGTAAATATGTAAATATTTAATGTGAATATGTTTCTGCCTAAAAAACAATAGTTAATACAGTTAGTGTCGCTATACTAAATACATGGTAAGTGTTTTTAAGAATAATGATGTGTAGATTGAAAGTGTCACCATGGCATCATCATCCCATGTCTGTCTTGTGTTTCGTAGTCTGTCTTTGTGTGAGCGCAAGGTTTCGGTTGTATTCCCTGCTGTGCGCTCTTCGGTCTGTCTTGTTTCATGTCGGGAGCACGGTGTCTGGATCCTGACTTCCTGTCTGGTTCGGTTTCGGTCTATGTCGGGATCCGGACACTCGTGCTCCATGTCTGTCTGTTATTGACGTGGGTGCATCGCACTTACGTCATCTTGGCCGCATGCACTCGTGTCAATTGTTAATCTGTCTCTCGTGAACACGGGTGCGTTGCGCGCCCGGGTCGCGAGCTGTCTTCATGTTGTGCTGAGGTTCGGTCACTTCAGTCTAAGATGTCGGGTGTGTGTATGGCCGACTCTTGCACAGGTGTCCTGTCTTGTTTTTGTCGCCTGTTGCGCTTGCCTCGCGATGTACGCTCAGGTTTCGTTTGGTGTGTGAGAATGTGTGGCATCGCTTTGTTTGGTGTTGCTTCGCATTCTCTCGTCTTGTTTGTCGGTTGGCATGGGCGTATATTGCCTCATTGTCTTGGCGATGTGCGCTCATGCCATTCGGGTGTTTTGTTGTCTTGTGAGAGCACGTGGCTTTGTTTTGTTTCTGTATTGCCGCGTGTCTCTCTGTCTTACGTCATACCCCGCCTCCTTGTTTGCCCATTATTAGTTTATTAGTCACACCTGCCCTGTCTTGTTAACCTGTTAATTTCTCTCCCTATTTTAGTCTCATCATGTTTGCTGTCCAGTGCCAGTTCATCTTGTTTGCAGTCTTGTGTGCTAGTGTTTCCAGTCGGTCCCGTTTCCCCCACCTGGTTCCTGTTTCGGTCCGGTCGGTCCTGTTTTCCCCTGCCCCAGCCTAGATTACCCTTTTTTCCCCTTCAGGGTAGTTTATGTTTATTGTTCCCCCTCGTGGGAGTTTTATGTTGGATTTTTGTGTTTTATTTTTGTATTTAATAAACCTTTATTTTTCACTCTGCTTTTGGGTCCTGAGCCTTTCAATCCATGACTGAAAGGTCTTCTAAATAATGTCTGTGCCTTAATTTTGATGTTTTCTCCTGTTCATCTCGTCAATTTTGTTTAGAATGTCGGGGTCAATTAATACGGTTTCAAACTAGTTTGTTCACCGAAACATTGAGCCTGTTTACATGCACAGCAATATGCGATAACTCCCAAAAATGAGCTTATTTAAAAAAAAAAAATCAGACAAAGCAAGAAAACCATGAGATTTTCTTTTATTAGTTATTCTTTTGCTTTTGACATCAAATGGTTAAGAGGCAACATTCGACCTGTGTCGATCGGTTTATTCTCAAGGTGTTTATGACCTTATAAAGGAAAGCTGTTTAATGAGTTTACATGACCACACACGTTCTCGGCTAATTAAACATAATCGGTGTAAGAATGTGCATGTAAACACACTCATGGATATATTCACAGGGGTTTGCAACAGAAAAGGGCAGCACATAATCAGAGAGAAAGAGAGCTGACAAAATTTAGTCGCACAGATGGGAACCGTTTATTTGCAGTCTGGAGCCCTTAGAAGCATATTAATTTTTTTAAAGTTACAGAGCTCAAAAGAAACTGAATAACTGCATTTCCTTTTTTGTTCCAAAGAGGAAAGAAAGTCGTACGAGTTTGGAACAACATGAGGGTGAGTAAATGATGACAGAATTTGGGGTGAACGATCCCTTTAAAATAGATAGCGCTGTTAAGAATGACAACGTCTACAAAGCATCGTAAATTGCTGGTGTTTTATGGGGGCCGCTGTTGAAAGGTACACACTCTAGAGCAGTGAACACTGCATAAGGAATGAATCGGAAAGCAGATTAAAGTATATGGCTGCATGAGGGTGAGTAAATAGTAAGAGAATTTTAAATCTGGATGAACAAATCCCTTTAAATGTCCCATCCGGGTGTGATTTCTGTGCATGTACGTGCACGTGTGTCACCTGCTAACAGTTTACTCAACATGTAACACGTGACTTCAACTAAACAATAGCATACAATGTGTGCAATGTGTATGGCTATATTCGGAATAGCATACTACCATACTAATTTTGCAGTATGCAGCACGTATATTGTGCACACTATGAGCTTGACTTGACCTTCCATTTCCAGTGTGATAGATGTCAGTAATTAATTTTAGCATTACATTCTTGACTCATTATTTGATCAAGACATTTTTACACAAATTTGATTTAAAATGCAAAGTTTGATGCGTATAGGCCTATATCCAATGACTCTTATGAGCGCAGGGGTCACTGGGTTACTCCTGGGGCTTCCTATCTGATATACTGATGTTGAACCATCTGTTTACATCGTAACCAAGGTGAGAGAAAGACACATCCAAGGACAACACGGCAACATGTCGAGGCCACATAACGAGAGTATGAAAAATCACACAGAACGCACATGAGCGACTCCACGTCTCCTTTAGTGCACAGAGTTCATGGCTGTCAGTTCACTCTGATTTAAAAAGTGTTCATGCATATGTTTCTAAAACACCAACAGGGATAGTTCACCCAAAAATGAAAATTCTCCCATCATTTACTCACCCTCATGCCATCCCAGATGTGTATGACTTTCTTTCTTCTGCAGAACACAAACGCAGATTTTTAGAAGAATATTTCAGCTCTGTAGGTCCATACAATGCAAGTGAATGGTGGTCAGAACTTTGAAGCTCCAAAAAGCACATAAAGGCAGCATAAAAGTAATCCATATGACTCCCGGATTTAATCCATGTCTTCTGAAGTGATCCAATTGGTTTTGGGTGAGAAGAGTAACACATTTTGTTCTATACATCTTGCCGCTGCAGTCAAGATACGATCATGATCGCCAAGGAAACTGCAGATGTCTATAGTGTTAATATGTACTGTGAAAAGTAAATATATTTTAGTCTGTTCTCACCTAAAACCAATTGGATAATTTTAGAAGACATTGATTAAACATAAGCACAACTTTTATGCTGCCTTTATGTGATTTTTAGAGCTTCAAAGTTCTGGCCACCATTCACTTGCATTAAATGGACCTACAGAGCTGAAATATTCTTCTAAAAATCTTTATTTGTGTTCTGCAGTAGAAAGAAAGTCATACACATCTGGGATGGCATGAAGGTCAGTAAATTATGAGAAAATTTTCATTTTGAAATAAAAATAAAAATACAAAAACAAAACATTCTGTCATCATTTACTTACCCCTCTTTTCGTTCCAAACCCATATTACATTCTTTCTTGAAACACAAGGTGAAATATTGAAGAATATCCTGGCTGTTTTAATTAAAAGTCCAATTTAAAATAGAATAATTGTATTTATATTGAACTATTTTTATTGCTAATTCTCAGTACTGAATTAATTATATTTATATAAGCAGCATAACCTGCCTAACTTTTGGAACAGCCTTTGCTTTGGGAGTGTGTCTGATGCCTTAAAATGCTGTCTAGGTAGTCTGCTCACTAGGATTTGGAACAGAGCCACCAATTCACGTTACAGGGAACTAGGGAGTAAATGTAGACACGCCCTGACTGAGACTCTGTTTTAATAGGGCCTTAGTGTCGAGACTACAGAGAATCTGTTACCATGACAACTTCCAATTATTTACTTCCTTTTCTTTAGCTCAGGAATGTAAACTACCTTGTTACCATCTGCTACTTTGCCTCTGGACGCCACCTTCAGTGCTAGGATCAGATAACTTTCAGTTTTACACATTTTGGTTTACATCCAGGCCAGAAAAACAAGCTAAAATCTTTGTGCGTTCTACTTATTTTTCTTCTTTATACGAACACTGGTATCGCAAACATCTCAAGCTATGTCCGTGAAATAAATAAATAAATGCTACAACATAGTTATGAAATTTCTTTCTTTCTTTTGTTTACTGTCTGAATACAAAACATTTAAGGGTGTGGCTTCATCCATAAAAACATAACATACTTGTACATTCAGTCTCGTAAGCACCCGCCTCTGACATCATACACAGTCAACTGATGTCACAGTCATTCAGTTTATTGTGTCAGTGCAGGTGACCATAAGAACAGGTGTGCACTAGTGTGATCTTACCTTTGCCATTTGTGCCTGAACTCCACTGCTTTTCAGAGCGCTGACGGCTTTCTGAGCTGCAGCCGGGCTGTCATAATCCACAAAGCCATACCCTGAGAGAGAAAGAGAAAAAGTCGAGCTTAGATACACCTTAAAACACAAAGCACTGACCCTAGCAGTGTTGTAACGAGCTGCCGTAACAGGGTGACTCTCATGACAACCGTGGCAAAATAGGGCCACCAATGGGGTGCTAGGGGGTCCACAGAAAAAAAAAAAAAAAAAAACTTTTATTTTTAAGAATATCTTGGGGATGTAGTAAAATGGAAATATTTAAAGCCAATTATTTAATTTTGTCTTTATGATAAATCACAATTACTATTTTTTCTCAAACTATAAATGTGTCCCTGAAAGTAAAAATTATCTCATTATTTACTCACCCTCATGCCATCCCAGATGTATATGACTTTCTTTCTTCTGCTGAACTCAAACTAAGATTTTTTAGAAGAATATCTCAGCTCTGTAGGTCCATACAATGCAAGTGAATGATGACCAGAACTTTGAAGCTCAAAAAAGCACATAAAGGCAGCATAAAAGTAATCCGTACCACTCCAAAGGTTTAATCCATGTCTTCAGAAGTGATAGTATAGGTGCGGGTGAGAAAAAGATCAATATTTAAGTCCTTTTTTACATAAGATTTTCCTTCCTGCCCAGTAGGTGGCGATATGCACGAAGAATGCGAATCACCAAAAACAAAAGAAGAAGAATGTGGAAATGAAAGTGAAAGTGGAGATTTACAGTAAAAAAGGACTTAAATATTCATCTGTTTCTCACCCATATCTATCATATCGCTTCAGAAGACATGGATTTAACCACTGGAGTCTTATGGATTACTTTTATGCTGTCTTTATGTGCTTTTTGGAGCGTCAAAGTTCTGGCTACTATTCACTTGCATTGTATGGACCAACAAAGCGGAGATATCTTCTAAAAATCTTCATTTGTAGCAGAAGAAAGAAAGTCATAGACATCTGGGATGGCATGAGGATGTGGAAATGATGAGAGAATTTTCATTTTTGGGTGAACTATCCCTTTAAGAAGCAGATCCTTCACAAGGAAGACCATTACATTTGGGGATCCTTGGCATCAAAAAGTAAAAAAAAAAAAACCTGGTTTAGAAAATCCAAAACAAATACGGATTTTTCAATGACCGGTGGCAACACACTAAAAATATTTTAGCCTATTTTTTATTTTTATTTAAGCATTTCCATTTCATAACAATATTCCATCAAATTGATTTGTGTAATTTTTAACTAAATTAAATTAATAAAATTTATTTTCATTTTATTAAAGATTACTCAAATCAATTCAATGGAATTTTGTTAGGAAATTGAAATGCGTAAATTTAAAATAATAATGTTTTCTAAGAACTCACTAAAATAATACACATATATATGTATATATATATATATATATATATATATATATATATATATATATATACACACATACATACACACACATATATATAATATATATATTACACATACACACACACACATATATATATTTTGAGGTTGTTAATCAATGGTATATGCTTCTGTTGAAGAACTACATTTCCCATGATCCTAAAGAGAAAGATCCACCGATCAGAAAATTGCGGCGAACAAAATGCGTCAAAAGAGCTCTGCATCGACCGCTTATTCCCATGTGAATGATGTAATTGAGTCCAACTCTCAAAACACTTATATAATTGTATATATCTGAATATTTTGCTATAGAATTCAAATATACAGTTTCTAGACTTAAAATCAGCAACGATAAATCAATAGTTTTACATATTTCCATCGCTTTTAATTCAATAGCATCATTCGCAATGCTTCATGGGATTGTAGTTCATTATCTCAATAAAGGTGTTATAAGTACACAGCCTTGTCCCTTTGTCTTCTTGTCTAATTTTCAAATAATTTTTTTGCTTCAAATAAAAGTTTGTAATGTTGTGATTCACCTCAGAGCTGGTTGCTTTACATGGCTTACAGCTCATTTGTGAAGGATTTGATGGAAAGCCTATGCAAAAAATGTATAGGAAAAACACTTCCGGTACCAAGATGGCTGAAAAAGTGGGCGGGCACTGTTGCGTCCTATTCTATGGGAACGTTGGTGGTTGTGGGCTGGGCCAGTTACTGTAGTGCTGGTTTGCAGTCTAGAATGCATCTTATCTCAACCTGTTTGACTAAGTGTGTGTCAAGTCATAGATCACATAGGCCAGAGTAAGAGTAAGAGAGCAGCTCCACTATCAGTGTTTGCTTCCTCTAATGAGAACAATTAAATGGACACGAGGAAGCTGATCCCAGATAAGTGCTGTAGTTCAGCCCCTTCCTTTCACCTCGGCTGCTACATTTAATCAGTGAAAAGGTCAAACCACAAACTCAGCCAGCCTAAAACATCCTGACTAACACCCAAAATATATTTGTGATGTACAGTACAAAGAAATGCTCGTAAAACACATTCTGTTGAGGGTGTTGGTTTATGAACATCTGACGGAACTGTTGTTAATTGTTGTTAAATATCAGATAAAAAGTTCAGGTGTTTGATTTTTCTTAAAGTGAGAGAACTCTTCTATCCCAGCTGCAAGCCGTTCGTAGGTGATTTCCATAAAAGTGCAAACTCGGTGACTCTGTGGTGCTATAAAAACATTTCTGATCAAAGAAAGAGTTATGAAGTGATTCACTGAAACAGACTTAAACCAAACTTAACAACTCTAAAGGACCAGGTATTCTCAGTTTTTCTGCGTTCCATACCAGATCGCGCCCGGTCGACCACGTTGCCTTTCAAAGTATACTCTTTTGACCAGTGTTGTAGTCGAGATCAGCTCATCCGAGTCCAAGTCCTGGCCAAGACCAGAGTAGGTCAAGTCTGAGACAAGACTGTTTTTGAATGTATTAAATATATAGTTTAAACAACTATTGACTCGTTTATCAAATATATCTAATTTATTATTTGCTTAAGCTTATGCTGGTTAAACAATATTACCAGTTGAGAATAAAAATGAAATAAATGCCACATCCTAGGTTAAGTAAACACAACGGTATTACAATTATGGCATGTCAGTGTTTACAAAATGGCAGTGAAATTACAGGTGCAAAGTGCCTATTTGGCTTAGCATGGCAATACAAACTACCAGCTTATGTATCCTATTTTATTCCATTCAAGTCAAGTAAACATTTCTGTTTTACTGTATGTATTAAATATGACAGTGTTTACGCACAAAGTGAATATAAACCTTTACATTCAAGTTGTTACTCAATTGCACTACTATATTCCATTTACTGTAAGTCAAGTAAGCATTTCTGCTTGCTTTTGCCTACAAGCATTCATGTAACTAATGGCTAAAGCATTTCTTTCTTTCTAAAAGACCTAGAGGCTGTTCAGACCAATGCAGTCTCGAGACGTTTTTAAGGGTGAAAGCAACTGAAAAACAGCATGGATGGACGCAGCCCCTTATTAACATGACACAGCACCAATGGCAGTTTCTCAAAGTTATCTAAAAAAAAAAATAAGCGTTCTTTTTGTTCATTTTATGCAACAATTGGTTTATTCTCCATTTTCTGTAATATCCCAATGCCGTTTTACTGAGTGAGAAACTGCTGCAAATTATTCAGTGAAATATCAGTCCAAACAAATCGGACTGAATAGCAAATCGATTCAGACTTTTCTGCTAACCCGTTTGGCCAATTCACTGAAAAGAACCGACTCAATAGTATGATATATTTGTGGATCACTAGTTCTGATTCTACGCAGCCGACAGAAATATTCCACACGTGTCATAACCGCTGATATTGAAGCTTAATTCACTGTATATTTTTTGAAAAGGGACTCGACTAGTTACTGTAGTGCCGGTTTGCAGTCTAGAATGCATCTTATCTCAACCTGTTTGACTAAGTGCGTGTCGAGTCATAGATCACTTAGGCCAGAGTAAGAGTAAGAGAGCAGCTCCACTATCAGTGTTTGCTTCCTCTAATGCGAACAATTAAATGGACATGAGGAAGCTGATCCCAGATAAGTGCTGTAGTGGCTAATTGGCCAATTCACTGAAAAGAACCGACTCAATAGTATGATATATTTATGGATCACTAGTTCTGATTCTACGCAGCTGACAGAAATATTCCACACGCGTCATAACCGCTGATATTGAAGCTTAATTCACTGTATATTTTTTTAAAAGGGAATTGACTAGTCTCGGGGCAAGGTCCGAGTCAACACTTGTTCAAGTCAGAGTCAAAACAGTCCAATTGCGAGTCCGTGTGTCAAGAAATCTGGGGCGCGCACAGACTGTGCTGATGACGAAATTTGCATCATGTATCCTGTGCGCAGAGCGATTAGCAATGCGGACAACGGAAGAACACTGTGGCCTTAACACTGATTTTGCTAATCAGAGACACTTTTAAACCATCTCCGTCTTGGGACCTGGGTAGCTCAGTGGTAAAGACGCTGGCTACCACCCCTGGAGTTCGCTAGTTTGCTAGCTTGAATCCCAGAGCGTGCTGAGTGACTCCAGTCAGGTCTCCTAAGCAACCAAACTGGCCCATTTGCTAGGGAGGGTAGAGTCACATGGGGTAACCTCCTTGTGATCGCTATAATGTGGTTCGTTCTCGGTGGGGCGTGTGGTGAGTTGTGCGTGGTGGGTGGCGTGAAGCCTCCATATGCGCTATGTCTCCGTGGCAACGCGCTCAACAAGCCACGTGATAAGATGCGCAGGTTGACGATTTCAGACGTGGAAGCAACTGGGATTCATCCTACGCCACCCGGACTGAGGCAAATCACTACGCCACCACGAGGACTTAAAAGCACATTGTGAATTGGGCATTCCAAATTGGGAGAAAAAAATAAATAAAAATCATCTCTGTCTTTAGAGGCAGACTGATATATCGGTTTTACCGATTAATCGGTGCTGATAGTTGCTTTTTGGAACTATCGGTTATATGCAAAACTCTAAGCTGCTAGTTTTTTATTTTTTATTCCTACAGTATAACAGCAGCCTCTAACTAAAATAAAAACAAGCACTGACACCTTGTGGGGATTTGTTATATCTAAATCTTGTTTTGATTAGATAAATCAAGTAATCTAAATTGAAACGAGAGCATGCAAATAAAAATGACTATATAGAAATGTGACCCACAGCACATACATCGTGTCTCTAACTTTCTTGTGAATAATAATGTATTTTTTGTATATAAAATCCTTAATATGGTGATAATATAGGCTATAAAAGCTTAAATTGGTAAATAATTAAATACAGAGCATTCTAACTAAGCCATCTCTCTATCATTTCAAAATAAGAGTCCCAAAAAAAGTACATGTATTTCGAGCTTGTACTTAGTTAAAAGTCCTATATTTGGTTCCACAATAGACTGAATCTGGGATTTTTTTGGAATTGTAGCCTCTGACACTGTCCGTCGTAGTAAGGAAATTCTAAGAACAACTTTTAACATTTTATAAATCTATTTTAAAAACTATCCACCGATTATTCAGTTATCGTCCCATTCGACCACCTCAGTTATCAGTATAGGCAAAATCCACTGTCCGTCGACCTCTAGTCTTTATGCTCTAATATTTGGAGTTTCAACACAAGGAATATGAAACTAGTCTAATGACATGAAAACGTAATTTAGAAAAATGAATGGCCAAATAAAAAGTGCATTAAAATCAATGCAATTTAAAGATCACCAGCAAAATCATCACAAATATAGTGTGAACATTCAATATATGTTCAAATCAGTGTCACAAAATAACTTTTACATTAACTGCCCCCGGATTTGATTTCAAAGGGGTTTTTTTTTTTTTTACCTTAATGACGGCATTTTTTTCTAACCACTTAATATATAAACTGTGTCTTATCAACATATACAACAAGGACTATAATAAAATATTAAGATCTTACAAATAAAAAACAGAAGAATAAATTATGAGGGCATTTTTTTAATGTATTAACTTTTTGCCCCCACAGTTTGAATTTTGATGATATTTTGGTCATTTTTGGTGGTATTTTTGCTCCGAGCCCCCCTTAATTTCTGAACATGTTTCAAATTCACCCATTTCAATGTGTGTTGTGTGCAAATCTGAGTTAGTGACCTATAAACACACATATGTGATGTGTGAGTGTTTATATATGCATGTGTTTGTTGGATGTGTGTGTGTGTGTGTGTGTGTGTGTGTGTGTGTGTGCGCACGCCCTGCTTTGCGTCATTGTACTGCTATGCTGACGTGGGTGGATCCGGAAACAAATATCCAGTCAGTCTGTCACTGCTTCCCAAACCCCTTGCTGTTATTCCCGTCCCAGTCTGTGTTTGTTCCAGGGAAGGTCATGAACCAGAGGGAGTAGCTGGCTCTGTTCCTGGGCTTGGCACCTTAAGGGGCAAGACTGCCCTGGAGCAAGTGTCTGAGTCAGAGCTCTGTGGATTATTTATGTGATGAGTAACTTCAGCCAGGCCTAAGCAGAGCAACCATAAACCTGCTTTATGTCTTGGGTTCCTGCAGCAACCTCAACCGTGGGGTTTTAACAGATCCTGAACTGGAAAATGTTCAGCTGCAAATGCAAATGTTTTACATCTGACCGACTGATCGACCCAACCCAGGGTCAAACCGGCAAAACGCAACTTCCACTTTCACATTAATCTGCTAAACACTAGGGCTGGGTGATGTATTGAGTGTTCATGTTAAATCTGTAAAGATTTTGCTAGTGATATAAAATTATTTGGCTATTTATTTGGTTCCCACCATTTTAGACCAATGAATTTCCATTACTTTTCCAGGCATTGATAACTGGACACATATTTTGGAAAACCTGTCACCATAGAAATTTCCATGACTGGAAAACACAATTTTAAATAAATACTATTTTTATATTTGCAGGTTTTCCATGATCACAGAAACCCCATTTCTAAAGGCCGTGATTTTAGACTAGTTTTGTTTTGATAGTGTCTCCAATTTAAACTTCAGTACCTCCATTAAACATTGTTAAAATTAGTGCGATTCAATTGTGTAAAACAGGTTTAAGTGGTAATTTTAAATGAACCGATTCAAAACTCTGATACAAAGACTTATTTGTCACTCACAAATGTTTGAGAAGGAGTCTTACAGGAATATTACAATGCAACACATATTTGACCAAAACATGAAACAGCACAGATTTTAAGCCACATGAATCAGAGGAAAAACATATACAGTACATACCTTTGCATTTGTTTGTGGTTTTGTCTAAGATGGCCTTCGTTGATACGATTTTTCCATATCTGCAAAAAAGAACAAAAATGTGTTCAGAAATGTGTTTTATTTTAAAACACCACCCCCCCCCCAACACACACACACACACACACACACACACACACACAGACAGAAATGGTACTGCTCATACAAGAATTCAGGACATCATACCTAAAACATCTGAGACAGGAAGTTGCTTTAAATACAGATTTATACTACAGCAGGGAGAATTGTACATATTTCGTACAGACACACACACACACACACACACATACATACATACATACACACATATACATACGTATATACATACATACACACACACATATATATATATATATAATGTATATGTATATATATGTATATGTATATATATATATGTGTGTGTGTATATATATATATATATATATATAATGTATATGTATATATATGTATATGTATATATATGTATGTGTGTGTGTATATATATATGTGCATGTATATGTATATTTATGTATGTATGTATATATAAGAGTCCTGGTGGTTCCAAACTTATATATATATCTATCTATCTATCTATCTATCTCTATAGATATATATATATATATATATATATATATATATATAAGTTTGCTAAATGCTAAAGCAGTTTTGTAAGGAAGAATGGTCCAAAATTCCTTCTGAACGTTGTGCAGGTCTAATCCAGAAATGCTTGGTTGAGGTTATTGCTGCCAAAGGCGGATAAACAAGTTATTATATCCAAGTTATTTCCACAGCACTGTGAATGTTTAATGGGATGTGTTCAATAAAGACATAAAAGATTATAACTGTTTGTGTGGTGTTATCTTAAGCACATTGTGTTTGTCTATACTTGTGACTTAATGAAGATGAGTTCACATTTTATGACCAATTAATGCAGAAAACCAGCTAAATCCAAAGGGATCACATACTTTTTCTTGCCACTGTATACACAGTATATATATGTTTGAAAGATATATATATATATATATATTTACGAAATGATATTCGTATGTCATGTGGTGTTGTTTTCTGGTATCGGACCATTTTTAAAACACATGACTGTGGTATTGTACCTGACTCCAATACCAGTATCAGTCTCGGGACATCCCTATTCAGTATTGTCCAGCCTTAGTAGGAATTCATTTCTATATCACAGTTATTGAAAAATGCAAGATGAAAATCAAAGAACTACAACAACATTTATAAGGATGTATTTTAAAAGCCTCGAGTCTGCTTTCCTTGATCTGAACTGAAGAACTCATGCAGAACCTGTAGTGTACACCACAACCCTTTATTTGAATGAACACTAGTTTTCTTGCAACAATATTTAAACTGCTTTTGCCTACGGCTCTGCCACATCCTATGTGCATACAGGACACATGTCAGAGAATCAAGAAAAAAGAATCAACATAGACTTCCAACACAAAAACCATCTTGGACTGTTTGGTCACAAATGATCTCAAATTCAGGACAGGAATAATGCTAAAGCTAGAAATAACACTACAGAAAGAGATGAGAGAGGAAGAAAGGATGAGGGTCTTTGGAGAGAAATGTGACTGATTTATGAGGAGCTTATAAAAACTGCAGTGGAATGCTGTACTCAATCCAGCCTCTCGAGTATTTCACAGCCACCGACAGCACAATATGAAAAAAAGGGTCATTAAGCTCTTTCAATTAATAACCAAATAGCAAAGCCTTCATGAGATTTTAAATCCAATTATAGCGAATGACTCCTAAAGCCTGTGCACGTCTCTTTGGAGTCGTGGTGACCTCATGTTCTGCTTCTCCTGGGAGATGAAGGGTTTCCACCAATTGACCTTATATTAATCAGTTATGATGGCTAACTCCCTTCTGCCTTCCCTGTCACACCGCGAGTGGCTTATGAAAGCAGTATTTCAATCAAAAGCTTTGTGGGCGAAAACAACTCCGTTACAAAATCTAGTGAGGTTGTATTTCTGCCTACAGCTGACTTCTAAATGACCATTTAGACCAGACACGTTCTTGCGCTAATAAACCACGCATTGCAACAAATACAACAGAAACATTAATGTATATATAAGTCAGGCATACGAGGTATCATTTGAAAACGTAGAATGTGAACTTTTCATAGGTAACCATCACTTCTGCATTTGTGTTACTTAAAATAACAAAATAAGGCCTCAAAACATTCACATTGAAAATGAGCGCCCCCTAGAGGTAATGAGGTAGAAATATTTATTTGAAAATAAAAGTCCTTCACATAGCACATAAATGGACAAGTTATATATCAAATGAAAGCTCTCATTCGCAGGAATGCGACTGTACAGTTTATTTTATTGTCCTAATACCAAAGTTTGAAAGATTTTCAAAAGAATCACAAAGTGAAATATGATTTCTGAAAGTCATCAAATACAAACGTCTCTTTTATGTTCTGATAACTGCTGCAGTAAGCACCAAATAGCCAAAAACTTTATATCTGCTTCACCTTAGGCAGTTTGTCTGTGAGTTTACTTGGCTGAATAATCTAGTGTTATATCTTAGATATCCAGAACAATATATACGGTCACGCAGGAAAAGCATGCTAAACAAATCATCAGAAAAATATGTTATCGACTATTGATGATAACATTTTCAAATTGTAAATCATATATATTGTAAATCATTGCAAAGGGGAGGATATCAGCTTTCTAATGACACTTGGATTGAGCTTGTCCACTCAGAGGCCAAGATATTCAATGAAACAACGAGGGTGGTGCATGAACTGAAAATTAGACTGAATGTCTATGGACGAGCACATCTGCGAGGGCTAAAATGCGTTATAGTGCCACCTACATTTCAGATCTGTATATTGTGATGGAATGTGATAGAGAAGAAAATATTTTTTCTAGTGCTTGCTGCCATCTAGTGGAATAAAATAAGACTTTTCAAAGTGAGGTAAAGTGAACAGAACCAAAACTACACGTTTACAAATTTAGGATAAAAAAAAAAAATATATATAAAAAAAAACCACATCATAAGTTTCAAACGCATACAATATTATTTATGAATAATTGGAGTCTTTTTTTTTTCTTTTTTTTTTTTGTGGTTTCCGATAAAATGTGACATTTTTTTTGCAATTAGTCCACAGTATGTCAATGGTAACCTTTTAAAATTAAGAGTTTAAGGGGTTAAGAAACAGATGCTTCACAGACATTTAAATGGAGGAGATATAGATGATATTTTTTTTTTTTTTTAAATACAACACATGGGCAAAAGTATCTTAGACGGCAGCATGATTAATCTGCCTACCTTTTGTGCCAGACTTTGTGTCTGGTGCACATCTATGACACCTTAAAATGCAGCCTAAAGAGGCAGCTCACTAGATTTCGGAACAGACGGAACGCGTTATGAAAACTTGACAAGTGTCATTCATTAATCTCTGTGTCCAGAGAGAAAAACACAACAGCGTTTATGGGCGTTGTTTTGTGCACTTCAGCATCTGGTTTACCGGAAAACAGCGAGGCTATCGAGAGGAAAACTTGTTCTATTAGGCCTCCTCTCCATTAGCTTCTGCTGAAAATCTATTACAATTGAATTGCAGTGTCCTCTCCTACAGTGGAAAAGAAGCTCAAAGACTGATAGAATGTCGACGCTATGAGGAGCACGGCCCGGAGAACAATGTGACTGCTGTTTCACCTGCCATTTCAACCCCAGTCCTGATCCCATTATGGAGGCCGTCCATAGCTCAAGTTACCATCCAGCAGAAGATTATTAATCTCCACAGTCAAGAGCTGAGGGCGATGCTTCATAACCCCGTTTAAGCAAACATCACAGTCCTCTTCTCTACTGTAGCTATAAGTCTGACTCATATACATGTTGAGAGATAAACAAGAGTAGGGGTGTACGACATATGGGTACTAGTGTTACCGTGATTGCAAACATTGTTTGTTAACTGAATATAAAGAATAAAAACTGATATAATTGGAAAAAACTAAAATACTTTTTCATTAAAACTAACCCTAACCCTAACTTACCCTAACCCTGAAAAAAATCAAATAAAATGACCTCACAATCCACTTTAATTAAACATAAAAATGGCATCTAATTTGCATTTTACTGCATTATATACAGCAGGGGTCGGCAACCAATGGCGAGTAACCACTGGCACGCCAGCAACTACAAGAGAGGAGTAGACTATTTCGTTTATATAAATTCCACACATGCATTCCAATCTACATCTTGATATAATAATTCCTTATTATCATGCAACATGTTTTCATGAGCTGAATGGGAATCTAAACAAAAAGTTAAAATATGATGAGACTGCAGTATACCCAACAGACTCGTGCAAGCCATTCGCGCATCACAAGCCGGCAGCGCTTCACTTTCGATTAATCGTGCAGTAAATGCACCCGCTTTGCTTCGGTCAGACTGCACGGATGACAGCCTGTATTCCGTGTTTCATTTGTTTGTTTTTGCTTTCAGAACAACACGTCATGTAATAAGGAAAACACCACTATTAATCCTTGAGATTTCCAACCCATCATACAGGTACACCCACCTTAAACCATGGTCAAATGGGCACAGCCATTGACCAGGAAAATAAAAATTGGCACTCCATGTCAAAAAGGTTGCCGACCCCTTATATACAGTATATCAACATCACATTGCCTATCGGTCACCCTGCTCTCTAGATATCGGTAATTGAACAACTCATATCAGTCAACCACAAGTTAGAACACAGTATAAACTAACCAATCATAAGAATGCAAACCTTGCACAACAAAGAATGTTTGAAGAATGTTCAGTCCCTTG
This sequence comes from Myxocyprinus asiaticus, assembly GCF_019703515.2. Lineage (NCBI taxonomy): Eukaryota > Metazoa > Chordata > Actinopteri > Cypriniformes > Catostomidae > Myxocyprinus > Myxocyprinus asiaticus. The sequence goes on along the minus strand of NC_059353.1, from coordinate 48,751,741 downwards.
GGGAACAGCCCGTTTTGTTTACAGCTAGACAGAATTTCCTTCAGGACACACCTATAACCTGCTCCAGTCTGGATATTTGCAAAGGTGAAAAGGTTTGAAAAAGCATATCTTCTTATTTGCATGAAAATGCGACTTACAGGCGCTATAGTTAAGTGGATTTTTTTGGAGAGTAAAACCCTTACAATCATGCAGTCATCAATAACATAAAAAAATAGAACAGAATGGTGCTTTTAACCTAAAAATATCCCTACCAATGTCTTTAAAGAATATACCACAACCAGATTTTTATTTCACATCCGGTTTGCCATTGTTATGATACCAAGCACGCGTCTTGTTTTCTGTCAGCAGTGCATGAGAATTAACACATAACGCAAATGGATAAATATATGCAAGAAAGGCAAAAACAATCACAAATCAGTATGCAAATATTACAATTATGTCATCGCTGTCGGTTACATCATTTAACATTGATGGGAGTCAATGGAAGACTTTCACAAAAAAGATAGTAAACCAAAAGGTTGAAATTATTACAAAACAATGTTTAATGTTTAAATAGAGTCTATATGTTAAGCAGTTCAGGCTTAAATTAATTGCAGAAATGCAATCCTTTGGGTTAGGGGTTAAGAACAAATCTTATCGAGAAATTATTACGAGTATCAACAAAGCGCTGCCTTACAAACTCTTTTTTTTAGTGTATTATCCTCTTATTTCTCCTTTAAGAAAATCTGTAGCAACAGACAGCAAACTGGACTGATTTCAACAACAGGCTGTTTTCACACCGTGTCGTATGGTGACAGTTTCTAAGCTGCCAAAGTATACATATTCACCATGCATACCATGATTTGTAAATAGAAGTGTAAATATCAGCTTTTGAATCTTTATTTCTACCAAACACCTCCAGACGTTCTGCATTTGAGACCTCTGATAATTTGTACTGGGTTTTATATAAAATATTCACAATAAATTAGCAATTACTTTTTATTAGCAACATCGCTTTTTATTTGGGCATTAAGTTCCCTCAGGACTGCATCATTAAACTTGTTTTGCAATTCTTCTTAGTCTCGCAACTTGACACGAGTGCGAGAGCGCTTAGACTGATTTTAAACTTCAGTAGCAAAAACTGTGTTAAAGCTGGTAAGTTGGACTCATTTTCGTGAATCAGTTCATAATGTCTGTTACAACGAATCAGTTCAAAACTCTGATTCAGTAAGCCAGTTTACATGCACACCAATATGCTGATAACTCCCAAAAATCAGCTTATTTAAAAAAATGTAAAAAAAATACAAAAGTAAGAAAACTGCGTTTGCATTTGATTTGAAATTATCGAGTTATTCTCTGCTTTTGATGTCAAATCGTGAAGAATCACGTGCACAACACATGCGTACATTGGATGAGCCGGTATGAACGCTGGTTGAAGTGTTTACATGCAACGCAAAACCAGTGTGTTATGGGCAAAAATCTTCCCGTGTTGATTCAATTTATTCTTAAAATATTTCTAACCTTACACAGAAAAAGGAAAGTCATTTAATGCGTCTAAATGTCTACACACGCTGTCGGCTTTTTAAGCATGATCGTGTAAGATTGTGCATGTAAACGCACTCGATTCATTTGCATCATCAGTCAAAATGTTGCATCATTCACAACAAATATTCAATTGTTAAGATGTATTGGTGCATATAAATGAAAATGATTAAATATACATAATAAACAGTTAAACATGCCTTTATTGCAGTATTTTCAACTAGATTTTTAAAGCATTTTACTTTTTGCAATTAAACATTTTGAATCTACTTTGTTGCAATGGATGATTAGTCAAATTATGATTTCTCAGATTGTAAAAAGAAAAGGAAAAAAAATTAACCCTTTATGTTCTGAAGGTGTTTTGAAAGGTTTCCTGTTACAGTGGCATCCCCAAAATGAAAGGCTTATAACTCGACAAAAAACAAAAAAAAAATGGATGGTCAAGTGTTTGGTATCAATGCATTCTAAGACTCTCAGCCTAACAAACTGCTGAAAAATACATTTTAAAATGTATCCAAAAATGAACATTTTTTCTTCTTTTTCTGATTTAACATTATATATCTCTAGGTGTAAATAAGGTGGCTCCGAAAAACTGCTTTTGTTTTGTTCCCAATCATGTCAACTGTATCTGAGAAAATGTTTGTGTTGATACGAAAAAGCATTCAAAAGTTCTAGCATTACAAATATAATTTATCATAGTGTCCAAAAGCCTCTCCAAACAAATAAAACATAATAATTGTACATAAGAACTAATTACACATGCAAACACAACAATGACTAAAGGTTTGCATAGCATGCAGACATGATTTTAGTAATGAGATTTCACAGAATGAGTTTCATTCTGTGTCATCTGAGTCATCATTGAGACTGTGTCATGTATTTGGCGCCATCTCCTGGTGGTCACATGTAACATTGTGCTTTGTGTGGGTTATCTAATGATTTATGTATCCGATTACCTTGTGTGTGGGCTTGTTTGAAAGATAATCACCTCCTCTAAGTAATGGTATGTGATATTTTATGTTCTGTTTATTCGTTAAGTTATAAGCAAAAACGTGGCATATAAGCAACACCAACATAATTGTCAAAGACATATACTTAGCTATTACTCGCTATATTTTTGTCTGTGAGTAAAACAAATAGGCTGGCTGCATTCTACTCTTTGAGAGCTTACCAACAACATATAACACATGGCTATTTGATGAGTTTGATGTTTTTACTGATTGCAATAATACTGTATGTTCAGTGTAATTTCTTTTTTTAATTTTTTTATATAAATTACCAAACCGGAACACTTCTGATCTGTCTGCAAATTTCAAAGCACTTGTTCAGTTTTGGTGATAATGCCTACATGCATTGTAAAGTAGAGCTTCTAAGCTTTCAAACGATACCTGTTTTGTGTTGGTCAAAACTGAAGTTATTAATGTTTTGGCAATTTAGTTTTTCTTGTGGGCCCGCCGGAGGAAAGGGTTGACACATTTAGGTCATTTCAGAGCATTTCAGATCTTCAAAAGGCTGAAAAAATATTGAGATTTAGCTATAGCTATAGCAGTCATTTTTCTTACACAATATATATTAAGCATTTATTCCATTGTTGCACGCCCAATATTATATCATATTCTACTTGATACTTAAAGCTCAACATGCCCGTACTATGACATCAATACCTCTGACCTTATATTGTTTACTGAAAGGTTACATCTGAAAGGTCAAAGGACATACCGCTTTAGCCATCAGGATGAGATTAAGCTAAATACAGCTAAGGGTCAGACGATCACACCACTGACCCTGCAGTGAAGAGCCCAACACTAATCCAGTGCTTCAAATGCTCACAGTTGAAGTGTTCACAGAGATGAACTGCGCATGAGTCTGTACACTGGAACAGATTTCTAATTAAAGACATTGATTGAATTCCTTTGAGGACAAACCTGTGAACATCGCAAGACACAAATTCTGAGATTTAACATGTTATTTCCCGTAATCCAAATAAATAAACGTGGATTTCTTGAAGCAGCAAAGTGACATTGGCATCTACACCACACTGAAACGTACTGACCCTAATAGGGATGGGCAGTATGACCAAAATCTTACATAACGGTATGAGTAATTCTATATCACTAACAGGGATGGGACGATATGGTTCGATGTACAATATGATGTTCACGATTCGAAGTAATCTTGATTCAATATAACAACTCTTAAATGACAAAGTATGACATGATAAATGTTTGAGCAAAATTTCTCATCAGAATAAAGTTCTCCAATACATAATATAAATGCTTAAAATCCAAATAAGAGTTTCTCATAAACAGTACTTTTCTCTATAGTAAAAGATCACAAACAAATAAACCTTCAAAAATAATTATATTCAGGCTGATCAGGTGCAGGACAAGCAAAATAACTAAACATTATTATAAATCACATTTTACCTTGTGTAAAAATAATTCTACATTCTATTAATTAATATTATGTCATGAAATTTAATATACATTAATGATATGAGCTGTCATCGTTTGATATAATGTGTACAATTACAAGTATTTACATTGAGATTATATTCATTTGTATAACAAGCCAACCCTCTGTGGACACGTTGGAGAAAGAATCACGATTGGCTAGTACGTTTCAGTTTTTACTCACCAGACTTTTGGCGACATGTATCTGACAATATCTGAAAAAGATATTAAGTTAACCAGGAAGGGGACATCTTCACCTATATATATAGTATTTATATATGACATCACGTAATATAGTGTGTGAGAATGTACACTTTATTTTATATTTTGCTTTTCATCATTTTAATCACATTTAAACTTCTAAAAATCGACAAATTTCATTCACATTTCACATACATTTATATGATGTCGTGAAATTGCATTATTAATAGTGATATAAACGGTTGTCACTCTTTGAAATTTCATACACATTTTTAACTAGATATTCACAAGTTTGAAACCTAATAATGAAAACAGAAATTTTACAAATATAACAATTATTTAAAAATTACTCTATGAAAACTACTTTTGAAAAAAAAAAAAAAAAAAAAAAAATGTATATATATATATATATATATATATATATATATATATATATATATATATAATTTTTTTTTTTTTACCAAACCCCTGCATAAATGCTGCAAGCAACATATTTGTTAAATTCTTTAATATTTACAGTGTTTTTTTTTTGTTTTTTTTAAGTAAAAACATTTCATAACGTATGATTGTCCCTTTAAATATTAATAACACATTACACATTTATTACACTTACTACATTACTACATTTAGTTACATGTTTTTTTGTATATGCACTTACAATTTACATTGAGTTTACTTTAATATGTATAACAAGCACTAAATTTGTACTGTCTCTTTAAGAGAAAAAGTTAACGTGCGCATCTGCTAGCAAGTGTTTACGGTTAAATTAGCGCAGTGCACATTAATGAGAGAGAAGTTACATAGTTGTTTTTACCTCATATTAATATGTACAAGCCAGTGGCTAACAGCAAACACATCTTAGTTGCGTAGCACGGAATTCTGTCGCATATGCAAGCGATTTACTTGCAAAGTGCAAGCAGCAAAATAGTACTGTCTCTTTAAGAGTTCAAAAAGTGTATTTCGGCTCAGCGCACATTAGCGAGAGAACAGTCGTATGGTTTCGTGATATTTCGAAATTCGATATGCTGTCCCATTCCTAATCACTGTAACAGTTACTATCACAATATAGTTATTTTGCTGGAAATTTAAACTAATGGGTGTGGTAAAGCTTATTTTCGAAAAGTACAAAAAGTACTTTGTTGTTTGAGTATTTTCTCTTTATATGCTCTTTATATTACAGTTGCCAAGCATCGGTGCATCTCACCACATTCATATATAACTCAACTGATGTGCAGTAACAGGTGTGCACGTATATCAGCTATTTTTGACAGCTGTGAACAAGGTTTATCAGAATTAAGAAAATTTGTCTTATAATATTAGTTTTACATCATTTGAAGCTGTTTGTGAACTGATGAAGACTTTTCGTTCATTTGTTATGAATGATGAAAAGTACCTTTCATTTGTATTTAAGAATTAAATTCACTGGATTATCCAAAAACAGCCATTGCCACATGGTTTTTAAATATATTAATGATTTTTTTCGTTTAAATTCTGAGCAAAAATAACTATATTGTTATACATACTATCACCATGATATAAAATTACTCATACTGTAATATAATATTTTGGTGATGCCATCCACTCCTGCTTGGAGTCATCAAAACCATTTTCTTTTTCACATTGTATTTTATTGTTGCTAAAAGTCATAATGGTCTGTTTGTCAATCTCTGCACATTTTTCATTCATTTCGCTTGGTAGTTTCGATACTGTGATTCTGCTCTAAAATCACTAAATCAAATGACCCAATAAGACTCAGAGTGCTACAGCATATGCCTCATTTTTTATTGATGGCATTAATCCCAGACCTCTTAGAGGAGATGGTCAGCCTGCAGCCCTTCATACAGAGTAACCGAAATATGAGACTTCATTCAGCGATACAGCCAGGCTGTGTGAGATTACTAAAAAAAATCAGAGCATCTAATGATGCTTTCATTATCCAAATAAACCGAACATATTCCTCGAACATCCTGCATGAGCTCTAGTTCCCAACTTGTTAAATTAATGCAGTAAAATTATATTATATGGGTGAATCTCATAAAATCATGTATAGGTCATATTAAACACCAAAATCAAAAATAAACTAATTTAAATAATTTCAAGAATGAAGCACTAAATTCCCATTTCTATACAGTAATTTAAAAGTAAAACTTTTTACTATTAAAAGCTACATACAACAAATACTACTTGGGCTGGGTAAAAATATCGATTTTCCGATGCATCGCAACCTTTGTTTGAACGATCTCGATATCGATATCGATTCTTAAATCCCAAGATAGATCTTTCACTCTATGTGGCAACCCTCTATAATGCAAGTAAATCTCTCACTATGCGACTAAAAATTTCGATGATTAGCCACTGGCTGGTAAATGTTCAGATTTCACTCACCAATGATTGACTAGTAAAGTGAAGATGTTATTAGCACAGAGGTCCTTTTAGTGCGCCTTGAGAGTAAGGGCCTGTTCACACCAAACCCGCTTTTTCGGTACGAATGTAACAAAGTATTGCAATAATTTAAATAAAGAAAATGCAGAGAGCCAGTATTTTCTTTTATATTAATGTGCATTATTCCATGTGTATTTATATCACTGTACCTAGTGTTATATTATCAAGGTATTATAAAGAGAAGTTGGGTTCTGGAGTACATTTGGAAGATACTCGTAGATAAATACATGTGCAAATATAAATAGGACATATATTTATGCAACAGTGACCTTTACTCATATCACTCACATTAAAAAAAGATAATATACTCCTCAGTTATGCCGAATGCTTTAACAGCATTCAATATATTAATCTCTAACAGATGAAGGTGTGGGCAGGAGGCTGGTATAACAACAGCGCCGCCTACTGTACAAGGGTGAAATCGTTTTTTCATTTCATGTTTCTACAGACTCTGTGTGAATAGACCTTCCGTCAGAGGTTCGTCTCGCAAAATCATCACGGATTTGGTGTGAACAGGCCTTAAGAGTTTGGTTTCAATCGTACACCAAAGACGAGATCCACGGATCCATTTGTCATTGAATAATGTCTTTTTTAATACCCTTTCTGTTTTTGTTTTTTTACACAGTTATTAATTAAAAACAATAAAAAGAAACATTTAATTCTAAATCACAAATGAATGCGCTAAAGAAATCATGCACGTCTTTTCTCGTTATATGCGTTCACTTGCTGATGCCGCTAGTCTTAAAGAGACAGTATCAATTCGGCATGTATTCTACATATCAATGCAAATAGCTGCAAAAGTAAAAATTATGCAAGTTAACAATAAAAATGTAACAAAAATATATATGCAACATAATACTGTTCAAGTCAGAAATTTACATACACCTTAGCCAAATACATTTAAACTCAGTTTTTCACAATTTCTGACATTTAATCATAGAAAACATTCCCTGTCTTAGGTCAGTTAGGATCACTACTTTATTTTAAGAATGTGAAATGTCAGAATAATAGTAGAGAGAATGATTTATTTCAACTTTTATTTCTTTCATCACATTCCTAGTGGGTCAGAAGTTTACATGCACTGTGTTAGTATTTGGTAGCATTGCCTTTAAATTGTTTAACTTGGATCAAACATTTTGGGTAACCTTCCACAAGCTTCTCACAATATGTTGCTGTTATTTTGGCCCATTCCTCCAGACAGAACTGGTGTAACTGAGTCAGGTTTGTAGGCCTCCTTGCTCGCACACGCTTTTTCAGTTCTGCCCACAAATTTTCTATCAGATTGAGGTCAGAGCTTTGTGATGGCCACTCCAATACCTTGACTTTGTTGTCCTTAAGCCATTTTGCCACAACTTTGGAGGTATGCTTGAGGTCATTGTCCATTTGGAAGACACATTTATGACCAAGCTTTAACTTCCTGGCTGATGTCTTGAGATGTTGCTTCAATATATCCACATAATTCAACAATATATCCTTCCTCATGATGCCATCTATTTTGTGAAGTGCACCCGTCTCTCCTGCAGCAAAGCACCCCCACAACATGATGCTGCCACCCCCATGCTTCACGGTTGGGATGGTGTTCTTCGGCTTGCAAGCCTCACCTTTTTTCCTCCAAACATAACTATGATAATTATGGCCAAAAAGTTCCTTTTTTTTTTTGTTTCATCAGACCAGAGGACATTTCTCCAAAAAGTAAGATCTTTGTCCCCATGTGCACTTGCAAACTGTAGTCTGGCTTTTTTTTGGCGGTTTTGGAGCAGTGGCTCCTTCCTTGCTGAACAGCCTTTCAGGTTAGGTCGATATAGGACTCGTTTTACTGTGGATATAGATACTTGTCTATCTGTTTCCTCCAGCATCTTCACAAGGTCCTTTGCTGTTGTCTGGGATTGATTTGCACTTTTCGCACTAAACTACGTTCATCTCTTGGAGACAGAATGCGTCTCCTTCCTGAGCGGTATGATGGCTGTGTGGTCCCATGGTGTTTATACTTGCGTACTATTATTTGTACAGATGAACGTGGTACCTTCAGGCATTTGGAAATTGCTCCCAAGGATGAACCAGATTTGTGGAGGTCCAAAAAAATGTTTTCTGAGGTCTTGGCTGATTTCTTTTGATTTTCCCATGATGTCAAGCAAAGAGGCACTGAGTTTGAAGGTTGGCCTTAAAATACATCCACAGGTACACCTCCAATTCAGTACACCTCCTTTTAGAAGCTAAATGGCTAATTGTCTAAAGGCTTGACATCATTTTCTGATATTTTCCAAGCTGCTTAAAGGCACAGTTAACTTAGTGTATTTAAACTTCTGACCCACTGGAACTGTGATATAGGCAATTAAAAGTAAAACAATCTGTCTGTAAAAAATTACATGTGTCGTGCACAAAGTAGATGTCCTAAACGACTTGCCAAAACTATAGTTTGCTAATATTAAATTTGTGGAGTGGCTAAAAAATTAGTTTTAATTACTTCAACCTAAGTGTATGTAAACTTCTGACTTCAACTGTATATGCAATTTCAAGACATTAATTGATGGAACAGACTGAATTCGAACATTTTTCAAAAGCTAAAATGTGACCAATTGGATGAAAAACAAATGCTAAAATATAGTTTGTAAAATTTATATTTTCGAGTTGTACCTAGAAGGTTCCTTTATAATTAAGAGTATTAGCTGAGAGAGGATTTCTTCAAATATAAGCAAAATGAACATTGTAACAGAAATGTACTTATATGAATCGATATCAAATCGAATCGTAAGGCTTGTGAATCGGAATCAAATTGAAAAATCTGTATCAATACCCAACCTTAAATACTACCATATAATGCCATGCCGTTATAATGTTTAGAAATGTTAGTAATGTTGCCAAAATAATTTCAATGCTCCAATTAAAATAATTTACCAAGCAAAAAGGTACAAAAGAGGTCAAAATTTTCATTAAAGCTGAAGTGTGTAACTTTTTCCATATTAAAATATCTTCCATTCCAGCTTATTATGCAGAGACAACTATAAGAAAGCCATTTGTACATACATTTTCTCTGTGGTGCATAAATTACACACTTATTATAAAAATATTGTTTTATTAAAGAAATTCTTCTTTTAAAAAAAAAAATTCAACCTTCTTAGAAGATATAGTCCCTGACATGTAAATGATAACACAATGTCGCTATTCAATAAAAATTACAATAACAAACCAAGTAGCTAAAAGAAAGCTGTTCAGTTAAAAAATTGAGCCCGACTACTTGACCGACTTTTTATGAAAAAAAGCAAATCATAAAGGTTTGGAACTATATAAGGGTGAGTAAATAATGACAGAATTTTTCATTTTTGGGGAAACTATCCCTTTAATTCATGAAGTGTGCACACACACACACACAAACACACACACAAGGCACTCTGATACTCTGAAGATGAGGGGGATGAATCAACATCTCTCATCAATGATGAATGGTAAAGTGGTACTCACGGCTGGCAGAGTTTGACCAGGTCATGGTCAGTGGTCGTTGGGGGCAACCCACGGATGTACAGGTTCGTTTTGCTGAGCTGCTCCCAGCCGGCAGTGCTGCTGCTGCTACTGCTGTGATTAGTGCTGCTGTTGGTTCCAGGACTGGGCGGAGCCATCGGGTGGGAGGCGTGGCCAACAGGGGGCTGCCGGAAAATGACACAAAACAAACTGCGGTCAGACTGGAAAGACATAAAACAAAACATGCGAGTGAAAACTAAACAGCAGGTTCTCTTTATGGTGGAGTGGAAATAGGAAAACGAAGCAAAAGGGAGAGTATCTTCACAAATGTATAGGACAGAAAAAGCATGACTAGCATGAAATATTTAATTGTAATCAGATGCAGTAAAGAAGCCGTGCGACTCTGGTTATATGCGCTCTACCAAAACACTTCTGTGGGACGCTCGCTGAACTGCCACTTTTCTTAAAGAGACAGTACCAATTAAGCAATATAATATGTGCAGTTTCAAGACATATTTATTGAAGGAATTTTACATTTTGAAAAAGCTAAAATGTGACCAAAATGATGAAAAACTAATAATAAAATAACATTTGTTAGATAAATCTTTTCGTACGTATAGGGCTGGGTATTGATACAGATTTCCCGATTCGACTCCACTTTCGATATCGATTCAAATGGGTATATTTCCGTTATAATGTCTATTTTGCTTACATATAAAAGAAATTCTCTCCCAGCTAATGCACTTAATCATACAGGGGACCTTCTTACTAGGTACATGATGAAAATATTAATTTTACTAGTTATATTTTATTTGTTTTTCATCATTTTGGTCACATTTTAGCTTTTAAAAAATGAACAAATCCAAGTATTCAGTCAATAAATATGATATTATATTGCAAATATTATGCTTTGTTACATGTTTAACTGTATAATTTGTACTATTTACAAGTATTTAAAATGATTGGTCGAACACGTGCTAAAAACTGGTATTGTCTCTTTAAGAAAACCTGCATTTCTGTAAAGAGCGAATGAGAGCGCATGTTAACAAGCGTGGACTCGAATGGCTTTATCTCATCTGTGATAAGAATGTTTCTTTTTTGTTGTTGTTGATCAACAACTGACTGTAAATAACAGAAAGGATATTAAAAAAGACATTACTCAATGACAAATTAATTGCATGGATCTTGTCTTCGGATACACATTACACGGAACAACTTTTACTCTCAACATACAGTGAAAGGATCTCGCTGCTGAATACTTCACCACTACACTACACAATTATTGGTGAGTGAAATATAAATATATACCAGCCTTTTGCCAAATATATACATTTTTAGTTGCATAGCGTGAAATTTGGTTGCAAATGCGAGTGACTTCATCTCACTGTAGTGGAGGGTTGCACATAGAGGTAAAGATCTATCTTGGTATTTAAGAATCGATATCGAGATCATTCTCATGAAGATCACGATGCATCGGAAAATCTGTATTTTTACCCACCCTTAGTAATGTACCAAGATAGAAAGTCTCCAGTATAATTAACAGCATTAGCTGAGAGAGAATTTCTTTCATACCCAAGCAAAATGGACAATATCACTGAAATATCCCCAAATGAATCGAAATCGAATCAAATCGGGATAACTGTATCAATACCCAGTCCAACTTAATACATTTACTAATGTTACCAAATACAACCTTATTACAACCTAAAGTGTTACAAAACATTCTGTCATCATTCACTCACCCTCATGCTGTTCCAAACTTGTATGACTAAGAATATCATGTCAGAGTGCTATTTTGAGATGCTGGTTGGCGCTGTTTTGGCGGCACGAGGGGGACATACACAATATTAGGCAGGTGGTTTTAATGTTGTGGCTGATCGGTGTATGATGTAAAAAGGGCATTGCATAACAACATGAAGACATCATCCAAATGGTAAAGTACGGTGGAGGGAACATCGTGATTTGGGGCTGCTTTGCTGCTTCGGGGGCTGGACCGCTTGCCACCATCGAGGGAAAAATGCATTCCCAAGTTTATCAAGGTATCCTACAGGATAATGTCAGGGTGGCTGTGCGCCAGCTGAACCAAGTTATGTCATGCAGCAGGACAATGACCCTAAACATCGACGTAAATCCACTACAGAATGGCTTCACAAACAGAAAATCCACCTTTTTGAGTGTCCCAGTCAGAGCCCAGACCTTAACCCAATAGCGATGCTGTGGAATGACTTCAAGAGAGCCGTTCACACCAGACATCCTACGAATATGGCTGAGCTGAAGCAGTTCTGTAAGGAAGAATGGTCCAAAATTCCTTCTGATCATTGTGCAGGTCTAATTCGGAAACGCTTGGTTGAGGTTATTGCTGCCTAAGGAGGATCGACCAGTTATTAAATACAAGGGTTCACTTACTTTTTCCACAGCACTGTGAATGTTTAATGGGATGTGTTCAATAAAGACATGAAAGATTATAACTGTTTGTGTGGTGTTATCTTAAGCACATTGTGTTTGTCTATACTTGTGACTTAATGAAGATGAGATCACATTTTATGACCAATTAATGCAGAAAACCAGCTAATTCCACTGTAGATGAATGTTTTCCAAAAGATCTACAAACTTAATAAAGAATAACTCCAAATGTTGGACATCTAGTCTAATATGCAAGTACAAAGACCAAGGGTCAGCTCTATTGGAGAACTTAGTAAACCAAAATCAGTGTGCTAGGGTTAGCCAAACTAACAAGAAAAACAAGAATGTTGAAGCTCTGAAATAAATCTGGTCATGAAGGAAGTGTGTGTACAGAGGATCCACTTCCTGTGTGCACAGAATCTCCTCAGCTCAAATGTTACACTGCTCGTGTTTGTCAGTATTAGGGAGGTGTCCACTGTGAAGATGTATATCTGGCAGCACTGTGATCCATATCTGCAGTGCAGTGTCTTCTGCTTCAGAAAGCTGCTGTCAGCATTAAAGTGGGTCCACAGGGGCTTGAAGCTCTGACCCAGGAGCACAGCTGACAGAGAGCATGCTTTCAGAACATCAAGGAAGTGAACGTGGTGCAGGAAGTCAAAGGATGAGCTTTGTCTGTGGCGTTGATCAACACGTATTAGCTTGACATCTCTGGTGGAGCTAGATATGAGTAGATGTGCAACAGACCCCAAATATTGCAGGTTTATCTCTAATAGGTGAAATGTATACTTCGGTATTCCACGTGCCGCTGCAACTCGTGCAGTGCGCATAACGCAAATTTCGTCATCAGCACAGTATGTGTGGTCTGTAGCCCAGTTTTTCTATATATAAAGCAATCTAACGACCAATTGACGCCAGAGAAAATGAAGCAAACCCCAGAACTTTGGCTTGATCTTTCAACAACGAACACAAAATTCAGTCCAATCTACTGCTATACCAACATCAAATCATTTAGTCATGATGATCCATATGAAACATACATTAAAAAACAGCTTTATCTGAATGTGAAGCCAATGGCAGAGAAAATCTTTGGGAATGTTTGAAAAGGCTTTGGAGGTCAACGCTTTGCTGGCTTCATTCTCCGTACTATAAAAGAGCTCTTGTGTGGTAAAGACATCTCTTCCGTCCTGTGTGTATGGACACAGATGTTCTGAGCTGTGGAGGTCTTCCTGCTCAAGTACCCTCGCTGTTAAACTGTGATTAGCCCTTTGCGCTCTTTTGTGGAAGTAACAAGGAGGAGGAAGTGTTCGGAATCTCTGGAATGCAGCAGTGACACAGTTCACTGGATGCCCATCAAAGAGCGTAAAACTGTCTGCCACTATTTCCACCTATTAAATAAAATTTGTGCTACTCCATTAAATTAACAGAAAGTCCATTGTTTAAATATACTGTCAATTTTTGTTTTTTGTAATTAAACAAAAACTAAAAATGCTACAGTAAAAAACAAAACAAAAAAATCTGGATGGTAGTTCCCTAGTCTCAGCCTCAGAGCTCACCGCCCACAATTTGTTCTGAAACAAATGCATATAGCACGCAAATCTGGAAACCGCTTTCTTGAACCACTTAGCGCAAATCTGACTGCATGGTTCGATGGAACTTCCGTGAGTAGATGCACACACAGTATGGATTATCAGTCCGCCTGCAAGCCGAGTTTTGTTCACAAAGTTCCGCTTTGATACAATGAGCACATTTGAGGATGAAATAATCAGATCATTTCCCAAGTTTACCAGTTTATTGAATATTTTAAAGATATTCAGAGTTTCGTTTGAGGCACGCAACAGAAAGTAAAGCGGATATCCATGAGCAGAGCTGCATTTTCTGCTTTGTCTACTTAGTTATGTCTATGAAATTCTCTGTAATGAGGTTTTATGTGCTGTACATTCTGACACTCAACACATTTTTTGCAATTTTCCAGCATTGCTCACGGTGACTCCCACGCCTTATTATTTATTTCCTCATGTCATGAGACTAGTAGTTCCCTTACAATGTATGGGGAAAAATTATATTTTATTTAACAAGACAATCCATGTAATTGTACCTTAAAACATTGTAAAAAAAAAAAAAAAAGGGGGGGGGGGGAGGGGGGAGTATGATTTACCTTATCGTTAATGGAGAAAATGTTTATAGATTTTGTTTAAACCTTGTACAAGGATGCAAGATGGTGCGGACAAGGATACAAGATGGTGCCGCGGATGGCAGCCTTGATAATAATTATATTTATCACACATTATACATTTGCACATATACAGTGAAATTCTTTTTTTTCACAGTGCAGGGTCAGCCATGATACGGCGCCCCTGGAGCAGATAGGGTCAAGGGCCTTGCTCAAGGGCCCAACAGTGGCATCTTGGCAGTGCTGGGGCTTGAACCCCCAACTTTCTGATCAGTAACCCAGAGCCATAACCACTCAGCCACCACTGCCATCAGTAATCAGTTTTACCAGGGACGAACCTCTGAACATTCAGCAGCACATAACAGACAATCTTTTCCCGGTTTTTGACTATTCTGACCTTCTTCTGGACATTTTAATCAGAGGCGCAACTGTGTTGTTCAAGCGCGCTATGAGACGCAAGCGAGGGAAGCGAGCCGGTGCACTGGACAAGCTTCGTCAGCACAGCTTTCGAAGCCTAGTATTCATCTAGCGAATCTCCACTCTCTTCCTAACAAAACGGATGAACTACATTTCCTCGCCCGTACAAACAAGGACTTTTCAATCTCTGCTACCTTGTGCGTCACGGAAACCTGGCTGAGTGAAGCCATTCCGGACAGCGCGTTACGTCTGCCTTAATCTTAATCTGTCTACATTAATGAAAGTTGGTGTACAGATGTAACAACGTTAAAGATGATGTGCTGTCCTAATTTGGAAGCGCTCTTTATCAACTGTAAGCCTTTCTACTCGCCGCGGGATGGTCAGTGTTGATATTTCTCCACAAGCGTGTTTGATCACAGCGCTGCAACAGCTGGCTGATCAAATCACAGAAACTGAACAACAATACCAGGACCCACTTATTATAATTCTCAGCGATTTTAACAGAGCCAATCTCACCCGTGAACTGCCAAAATACAGACAGCACATTACATGCCCCACCAGAGACAGAAATATACTGCATCACTGCTACACAACATTAAAGGATGCATATCGCTCTGTCCCTAGAACAGCTTTGGGACTCTCTGATCACTGTCTGGTTCATCAATCTGGACCCCACTCACCCTGCCCATTACCTTTTTGAACTGTTGCCTACTGGCCAACGCTTCAGAGCACCAGAACCGTCAGGCACAGGAACAGTTTTTTCCCCCAAGGCTATCCATCTCATGAACAGTTGAAACTGCTCCATTGAGCAATAACTATGTGCAATAACAGCTTAGTCTATTTATATTTATCCAACATATCCTACTTCTTCTGCCATTACATTCCCTTGCACTGTATATAACAGATGTGTATTTCTATATATACTTTATTTTCTATTCACTTTTTATTTTTATTCTCTTTTTTTTTTATTATTATTATCTCTGTCTTGTTGTTGTATGGTTTGTGCACTGGAAGCTTCTGTCACCAAGACAAATTCCTTGTATGTGTAAGCATACTTGGCAATAAAGCTGATTCTGATTTCAATGCCTTAAAAGTTCCATTAATGATAACTTATTTTTGAGGGAAAAACAAATTCCTGGAAATTCCAAAATGCATTTTTATTGCATTTACGGCTCTCAGTAGACTATATATATTAAATAAAGATTCTAAACAAACAAAAAAATGTATTTCATTAATTCATATAATTTCACTGATTACAACAAAATGCCTTTTGTAACTAAACATTGTCATATGGGCTTCAACTAATGATTATGTTTATAATTGACTAATCTAACCATTATTAGAACGATTATTCGACTATTCGGGCGATTATTGCAACGATTAATCATTAGCTCTTAACTGATTATTCAGCTTGTGCCTGAGATAAAAGGTTGTATTAAACGTGCTTACTAACAATAAAGAGGACAAAATCATCTTTTAAAAATACCTCTAAATGACATTCACTGAATTAAAGGGAAAAATACTTTTTATTAAGTTTAATTCAGTAAAAATAATCCTGTTGTTATCAAGTGTTTTGTCTTGTCTTCCATTTAAAATGGTCTAAAAATCCTTAAAACAAGATACATTTACTTGAGAAGCAACGTATAAGATATTTAGACTTGCTTTAAGAGAATAGATCTTAAATATAAGTGTATTTTGTATACAAGTGTATTTTTTCAGTTGTTTATACTTCTGCGAGTGAAGACAAAATATACTTATATTCAAGATCTGTTCTCTAAAATCAAGTCTAAATATCTTATATGCTGCTTCTCAGGTGAATGCATCTATTTTAAAGGATTTTTAGATATTTTCAAATATTTAAATATTTAATATTATATTCAACATTCTCAGATAATATATATATATATATATATATATTCTGCAGTATAGCTCCTAAAATAAATGTACATTGTTTTAAAGGAGTTTTAGATATTTATATTGGAAAACAAGCCAAAACAAAAACAAATCAAAAACGTATTTTGTTGCCGTGTATAATGGGGTGAAGACAACCCTCTCTCACCTTTCTGTTCACTTCAGTCCATCTTTAACTCACAAAAACAAACTCTCTCTTATTAATAAAGCTGCATATGGCCAATTTTCTTCACGATAAGAAATGCACAGTGACACATATATTATGATTCAATAAGTCACGAGCCATCACGTTATAATCTAGCTGCATTAAGCGTGTGCGCTCGAGGGATGAGTGTCCCGTGACAGAGTGTGCCTCAGCTGGGTGCAGTTTCAATCTCTCCCCCTTAGATCGGGACATTCGGTCAACTCATAGAAGAGGCGCTGAACGCACAGAGAAATTACAGTTTCCTTATTATTTGAACTTTAATAAAGCTATAATGCATTAAATAGAACTGCATTAAAGATGTAACGCCGGGGTGTTTCCTTTAAAGACGCTCGACACGCAAGTTTTGCTTCAGTGGAGCGGCAGGTCTAGCTCCACATATTCCGCAACGAGAGTGCTTCTGTTTTTACTTCTGATTTTGTAGAATTCCCTCACACTTTGCGATCTACATCAGCTGAAGCTGTTTGGAAAGTTTCGAGTGCATCTGGACTGTGATCTGTGTAACTCTTCCTCTCCTCGGTCAGTAGTGAACTGCAGTGCTGCTCTCACGTGTCATCATTAGAGTTTAATGTGATCTCATGTTGCGTTAAATGACATCAAACGACTATTCAACAACGAAAATTTTTGTTGACAATTTTTTTTATTGTCGACGTTGTCATTGGGAATTGGAATAAACTGCCTGCACTGTGTGTTTTGCATTGCAGATTCAAAAGAACCGACTCATAGGTGTCATTAGTTCGGGAATCAGACTACACTGGTCGTGCTGTGTTTTGCACTGTAGATTCAAAAGAACCGACTCATTAGTTCAGGAATTGGATTAAACTGCTTGCACTGTGTGTTTCGTGCTTTAGATTTAAAAGAATTAGCTCTGTAGAATCATTTGTTTGGGAATCTGACTACACTGGACACACTGTAGATTCAGAAGAACCGGCTCATTAGAGTTATTAATTCCAGAATCAGACTTCACTGGTCCTGCTGTGTGTGTCACGTTGTAACTTCAGTAACGGGGCAGCGTTATCGCTCAACTGCACCATAGGAAACACTATCAGAGTATTTTAGTATGGTGTTTCATCCGCATCGGCACAATCTGAGTGAAAAGTTTAATTGAAAAATATATGTATTTGAGAATTTTTTAGTATTTGGTATGTCCCCCCACCTTTCGCATGCACTCAAGCTGGCATGAACTCCACAAGTTTGTGCAAAATTTGATTATATCATGTAATCTCGCATGATTTGAGAACATTCCAAAGAGCCTCTTGTGTGCTTTAATAAGGGAGGTCAACATCTGGTCAACATTACCAATGTGCTTACATTTGATCAGTGACCAAGAAAAAGAGTCAAATCTTTTTGCGTCGAAAAACTTATCAAAATTCTAAAACTTCGATGAATTTCCTTGTTTAAATGAAGCAAAATCACACATTTTCAATGTGGTCTAAGACTTTTCGATCCCACTGTATAAATATATTTTTGGTCTGCATAACAGCATTCAAGGTCCAAGAAAACGGAGTCTTTCTGTCATGCCATGACTTCATCTGTTTTTAGAACAAACCTCTCAAAAACAAAGCAAAACATCTCATCTGACCATTGCATCATAGAACAGTCTTCCAAAAAGGAAATGTGGCATTAACTGGGCCTACAAATGGACAAAGAACATCTTTGAGGAAAAGAAACTAACGTTTCCCCTGTAAGGTCCTCTTCCCCGATGAAAAGCAACACATTCCCAGAGTGGAACTGGCTTTTCTTAGGAACTCAAAGCCTGTTTGTAACGCACATCTGTTTGACTATTCAGCTCGGCAGGGAGAGTCTGGCGTCTTATCAGAGCACCACAGACTCAGTCAGCCCATAATATCCGTGCTGGAAATACACTGAACTTCCAGTAACCGCCCTCACCCTACTCAGCGTGCTCGGCGGTTAAACCGGGCTATGAATATATGCATAATCCTCTTGAGTGACTAGCAAGCCCGCCCCCCTTTTCAATCAAGCAGTCAATCTGTAACCGTGCTGCTGATAAATCAAATTTCATCATTAGAAGATGCACTAAAAGCATGCAATTCGCAACACGTAAATCATCAAGGCTTCCGCAGCTTGAAAAGCAACACTAATTCCATTGTGATTCACTGATACGGTCACCTGGTAACATCTGAACTCAGAGTCACCTGCAAAAGGGTGAATGTCACGAAAACTTGTCCAGGATACATTTAACTTCAAAATCAGAAAAACTAAGAAATTATGTTTTGCATTAAGAATAATAATTCTATTTTTGGAGCATTTCGATTTTTTTGCCATTGTGACCATGGCCATGGGGGGGGGGCATTGACCTTTTAGATTTTCCTTGTGCCACTCATAAACTTCTGACACCCACCTCCTCCTTCATTGAAGAGAGAACCACTTGCCCACCCTTAAGATCCAAATGCCCCCCAAAATTTGCATCTTCCCTTCCCTTCATTTTCCCTGATTGTGGCATTATTTTCATGACGATTAAGCACATTTCCCCCAAATTCTCACCTGTAAAAGGGTGAGTGTCACAAAAACATGTCCGGTGGGTGGGGGGGTGTGGGGGGGGCTTGGTGGAGCACTGCCCCCCAAGATTCTTGTGCCTTCCATAAACTTGTGACACCCCCCTCCAGCTCAAATGAAGAGAGAACCACTTTCCCACCCTTAAGATCAAATATATATATATATATATATATATATATATATAAATAATAATAATAAATAAAATTGCATGTCAGTGCCAGCCCTTATTGTGATATTATTTTCATGACGATTAAGCACATTTCCCCCAAATTCTCACCTGTAAAAGGGTGAATGTCAAGAAAACATGTCCAGGTCACATTTAATTACAAAATCAGAAGAAAAGAATAAAGAAATTATGCTTTGCATCACAATTTTGTTTTGATATTTTTGGAGCAATATGACTTTTTTTTTTTTTTTTTTTTTTGGACATTGTGACCATGGCCGGGTAACTTGGTGGAGCATTGCCCCCCCAAGATTTGTGCCTTCCATAAACTTGTAACACCCCACTCCCGCTCAAATGAAGAGAGAACCACTTTCCCACCCTTAAGATCAAAAATCTATATATATATATAAATAATTATAATAATAAATAAAATCGCATGTCAGTGCCAGCCCTTATTGTAATATTATTTTCCTGACGATTAAGCACATTTCCCCCAAATTCTCACCTGTAAAAGGGTGAATGTCACGAAAACATGCCCAGGTCCCATTTCACCCCAAAATCAGTAATGCATGAAGTAAATAAAGGCTATTTTAGAACCACTGAGATTTGTTTACATTGTGACACTGTTTTCATGGCAATTAAGCATGTTTTCCACTCATTCTCATTACCATAATGCATCCAGATGTGTTTTTAGTGTTTTTGTAATTGACATTCATCTAAATGGTGATTCTCATTACTGTAAGTAAGAGCTGATTTTAACGACATTACCTTAAAATAACTGTAATAACATTATTTTCATTTAAATCAACTGAAATCGAAGGCACTACAACAAATAATAATAAGAATGTGTTATTATGCACATGAAATGCACGTGAAATACATGTATGCTTGCATGCATGCAGTGAGATCAGAGACTAGTTTAATGAAGATAATGTCATTTGAGAGCAAACAGGATGCATTAATTCAGCACTGTGACTTTTGACCATTACAGGTTGGGTTAAGTGGATTAACTGCACAGCAGGAAGGTAGGCAGGGCTGTGAATGGATATTCCCATCGGAAGAAAATGTTGTGACGCGCGTGAGACACGTAAAAACTTGATCAAATACAGGCCTATTTATAAACCGGTGGGACGGGTTTGATTAGGAGGGGGAGGACGAGGTGTGATGATAAAATTGTGAATGAGAGCGAGCGCTTTAACACAATAGAATTAAAAGCTAACATAAAGCACACCCATCGGAGGGGGAAGAAATGACAGCTTTTATTTATTCATTAGTTTCATGGTGTTCTATAAAAGGACACTAGTAGTAGTTTTCCATCTGTCAATCATCGCAAGTGCTGCCGAACGTTCCATTCACATGTTACATTGTTACTGTTATTATAAAAGTGCGAAAACGCCATAACAGTTTCCGCAAACAATTAATTTACGCGAAAAATCTGGAATTATGACTTTAAACCCACACTTCCACACTTTCAACAACAAAGAAGGCCACAGTTAAAGTGAAATGTATACATGTGTACCTGTTTACGATAATGCGACGTCCTCACTGGGTGGCCAGAATTCGCAAAAATCATCGTCAACTAGCGAATCTTCGCCGACAGATGAAACAATTTCTTTCAAATGTTTCAGTCTTGTTGTGCGTGCTACTATCCGAGAGATTAGAGCGTAAAGTTGTATATCTGGCTCTATCAAACATAGAAACCGAGCTGTGATGTCATATAGTCCCGCTTTGACGTATCTTTAAGACCGGGGACCAAAATATATGTTGCGGAAGGATGAACAGCATGTATCCCAGAGAACGCTCGCTGTTGTCGGTGTGCCAAGCCCGTCTGCTCCGCGCAGTTCATTGATCTGCGGTGACTCCTCCACTCAACAACACCTCCCACTCTGGAAGCAACCATTGCACTCTCTTCATAGGAGGGATTTGCACACAGCTAACAGTAAATCAATTAAAAAGCTTTTTTTTGGAAGAATATTACTGATTATTTCGATTGTGTGGGCATCTTTATACATTTCTGTTCACTATGAAAATTGTAAAGAGTTCAAATGTATCGAAGGATACTATGTGACATTTCACTGCCCCCCTTTGGATGGCATTGATCGCCTTCGGCTTGCATACTTCACATTCTTGAGTGAGGCCATAAGGTTTTGTGGTTTATGTTCTCTATGTGCTGATTTAACTGTGTTTGAAAGGAGAAACAAGAAGAACTGTAACTGAGATAATAATAATAATAATAATAATAATAATAATAATAATAATAAAATGCCAGTGGTCTATTCCTGTTGACAATAAGTTAACAAGGGTCAACCTATTGTTATGCTGTGTTATTAAATTGTAGAAGAGCTTATGTAAACAGACTTGGGTGGAAGATCTTTGAGTGCAATAGACCTTTTTCACACTCCGGGTTTTGGAAAGTAGAAGTAAACGTTTGCTGGGTAAACTTAGACAGCGATGAATGGGAGACAACAGCAAAAATTATTTTCACTTACCCATTTGCTCCAAGAGCAAAAGAAAAAATCCACTATTATGTTTGAATGACTTTCAATTCAAAAATTCAAAAAAATTATTATTTTTATTTTATTTTTGTCATTCTTCATAATCCCTAAATGGTGATTCTCATTACTGTAATACAGACATTTTTAAAATTATAACAGTGTGTATCCATTTCTCCACTTTAATTTTAATTTTTTGTTGTTGATTGCTTTACATTAATTGTAAAGCCACCTTACTATCTTCAAGGAAAATGCTTTATGGATTTGGTCAACATCTACAGGGACCTGTTAATATACAGGAATGCATCATATTAGTAAAACTCCTATTTTCATTCAGAGAAATGAGTTCAACACAGTGGTTCTATAAATGCAAAGGAATATAAATAGATAGTTGACATATATAATTATACATTTGGCAGGCGCTTTTGTCCAAAGTGATTTACAGTATATTCAACTTGAAATGTTCAAACCCATGACCTTGTCATTGCCCTAATAGTCGACTTGAAATACTATTGGAAAGTTGACATATTTGTGAAATATGACATAAATGTGTTTCACACCGCAGGACAATTTAAAGAAATATTCCAGGTTCAATGCACTTTCCCCTCCTTTTCTTTATAAAAAGCAAGAATCTGGGTAACAGTGTGGCACTTACAATGGAACATACTCTGTTTGAAAGGTATAGCCACAAGACATAAACAATATGCGTGTTTACATGATTTTAGTGTGATAAAATCACTTACTAACCTTTTCTGTGTAAAGTTGTAGCTTGATGATAATGTCAACTAGAGATCGACAGATAGTGGATTTCAGGGACAAAAAAACAACAAAAAAATAATTTTGGTTCATTCTGAGCAAAAATGGTAAATCTGCTTCTCAGCCAAAACACAGTAGCATCAAATCTGTATTATTGCATCATATCTAACAATAATTCAGTGAAGACTTGGAAACAACTGAGAAATGTACTTTTTACCTCTAGTAATGTTTTCCTTGTACCTGGATTAGCTGTGCGTGTATATGTAGTAATTATACATAGTTGTTAATAAAGGTCTTCATTCACAGAATGCGACATCCACAAAGTGCAATTAGGCAAAGAAATTTGTGATGCAGCAGTTTTCTTATGGATCAAAGCACATGTTTCATTTTTTCAGGCAACAGGAAGTGGTGTAGTGCCAAAAATAACTGTGATAAACCCTTTAGCCATTGGTTTCATTAAAAAAATATCAGAACGAAATTAAACGGTTATAACCGGTTACCTGCATTTAAAAATAACGTTTTCACTCCGGAACAATTGAAAATCACTTTGTTCCCGTTTTCGGTTACGTTCTGCAAAAATGTTTGTTCGTTTATAGTTTTTGTTTTTGTTCCTTGAACCGTTTTTAGTCCCTGGCGGATTTTGCCGATATCGATAACTAAGGTGGTGGGAGAGGCCGATAACCAATAAATTGGCCGATAGTAAAAAAAAAAAATTCTTTACTAATGCGGGCAAAGTTTTTTTGTTCTACCAAAATCCCAATAATAACCAGAAAAAAATTACAATTTGTTGCATAACATGGGACTTTTAAGTATAAACAAGCCCAAAACACACCGGGGACTCTTATTTTGACATGACAAAATTATGAAAAAACTATCTGCAACTATCGGCATAGATTTTTGCAGATAACCGACAGTTCCAAAAAGCATCGGTAATCGGTAAAACCGATATATCGGTCTATCTCTAATGTCAACAAACCCTAAAACCCTAACATTACCGTAAAAATTGTTTTAAACAACTTTACAGCTCAAATAATACACAAGTTTTAACAGAAGAATTAATGTTAGTGCTTTTATAAAATTATAAGCTTCACATTTCTGCCTTCAAACCTTCCAAAAATTGGCCCTATTCACTCCCATTGTAAGTGCCTCACTGTAACCTTGATTTTTACTTTTTTAAAGAAAAAGAGGGATGACTGGAAATTAATTTTTGTGGTAATCAACAATATGCCACAAATGCTGTCGATTCAGCTAAACTGTTATGGAACCCGGAATATTCCTTTAATAAAATAAACCAGTTTAAGGACTGAAGACATTCCTTCTGAAATGAAATCTTCCCATGCTGGTCTAGGCTGGTTTGTGCTGGTTAGTGCTGGTTTGGTGCCAGTTTTTTGCCAGCAAAACGTAACTGGTGAAGCTGGTCGACTGATATGGTTTTTCTGGTAATGCTGCGGTTAACCAAGGAAGTCTGAAAGGGTTAAGCTGGTCAAAAAGTCTTGTTGGAACACCAGCATTCAAAATGAAAAAAATATTTTTTCAGCAGTGATGCACATTCATTTATACATTCATCTAAATTTAAACCTAAAATCTTGATATTAATCACAAAATAAAAATGTCTGTGACCACATCATGCATCGATTATCCATTGCATTCTATACAGTATATTTAAACACCATGCAAGTCATGTCATCTTATACATATATAACAACAAAAATAAATGAGAAAAATAATTATAATTTTATTTATTTCTCAAAAGTGCTTTCTCAAAACGCATAACAAGTCATGTCTCTCTCTAACACACTCTCTCTCTGAGGCTGTGGTGAACATGCAGCACCTTCTCTAATCTAAACACTGCATTTCCTGTTGTCTTCTTAAATAACTTCCCCTGAGCTCATCATTTTCGATTTCAGCCCGCTGTTTCGAATATACATTTGATTTTAGGAGCACTGAAAACACCTTGTGGTATCAATAATCCCCAGCTATGCCCAAGCGTGCTGAGACAGCAGTCTTTTGGTGGATAGTTATAATGTAAATAGGTCATTTACATTCCCACCGAGTGCATGGAGTCTTTGCCCTTGGAAATCCTCTCCTTTCCAATTTGTGACAGCGGCTTAGATTAAAAATCACACTGGAAAACATAAACTAGACATTTTGTCAAAATTGAGTTATGACCAAAATCGGGTCTCTTAGACTATCTGGGTTTAGCTCAACTATGCTGGGAATGAAAGCAAACAGAGTGAGACTACTTTATAATCTACATACAGAATCTGAAACTAACTGTTGTATAAACATATACAGTACACAACAAAATTACTGATGTTATTGTTTGAATTGATTATCAGTGGTTTTGCGGTAATTTCCATATCAAACAGATTAACCATTTAAAAAATATATATTAAATAAATTTTACATCACTATCACCGATCTGCATGCATTTTACATTAACATAAGTGTCTGCATAAATGTATTAGAGTAAAACTATTCATCTTTTCTTTAAGATGTAGTAAGGTATAAGACAACAGAAATATTTTGCCGATAGAAAATGGGTGGTAGAATGGATGAAACAGAAATATTTATACTTGAGTAGAAATATAGTTAAACACTGTACTTAAGAATAGTGACAAAGTATGTGTACTTCGTAACTATAAACTCTGTGTATAATTTCAACGTATAGGGACATATTATGTACAATGTTACAATTAGATTATGCATTATTTACAGTTGTTTTTTTGTATCTGATGTTGATTTGATTTTATAAAGCCATAATTGTAACGACTAAGAATGTATTCCTTCATTGTTACAAATTGAGAATTAATAAAATGTTTCACTTTAAGCACTTAAATGGATTATGTTTTTATCTAATTACAAAAAATATGACCTCACAAAGGTAAAAATGCCCCTGAAAATCAATTCCATGAGGCAAATAAGGAATTCCCTTAAAGGGATAGTTCACCTAAGAATGAAAATTCTCTCATCATGTACTCACCCTCATGCCATCCCAGATGTGTAACTTACTTTCTTCTGCTGAACACAAGCATAGATTTTTAGAAGAATATTTCAGCTCTGTAGGCCCATACAATGCATGTGAATGGTGACCATAACTTTGAAGCTCTAAAAATCACATAAAGGCAGCATAAAAGTAATCCAAGTGACTCCAGTAGTTTAAGTCTTCAGAAACGATATGATATGTGTGGGTGAGAAACAGATGAATATTTAAGTCCTTTTTTACTAAATCTCCACTTTTACTTTTGGCATTCTTCTATATTTGTTTTTGGCGATTCACATTCTTTGTGCATATCACCATGTACTGGACATGGAGGAGAATTTATAGTAAAAAAAGGACTTAAATATTGATCTGTTTCTCATCCACACCTATCATATCCACTTCTGAAGACACGGATTTAACCACTGGAGTCTTATGGATTAATCTTATGCTGTCTTTATATGCTTTTTGCAGCTTCAAAGTTCTGGTAAACATTCACTTGCATTGTATGGACCAACAGAGCTGAGATATTCTTCTAAAAATCTTTGTTTGTGTTCAACAGTACAAAGAAAGTCATACTCATCTGGGATGGCATGAGGGTGAGTAAATAATGAGAGAATTTTCATTTTTGGGTGCACTATTCCTTTAAAACATCAGTTAATTTGTGTTAATTACTCAGTGTTTAGTTATGATTTCCTAGGCCTAGCTTTGCCACTTTGCTCAGACATTTGGATGTTTTCAAAAAAGATGAATTGATATGGATTGTAAATGGTTAGGTAGATGGACGGGTGGAATAAAATGCTTCTCTCCTCTCAAAGGACACTCAGGGTCATGTTGTTGACCTTTTCGCACCTTTCGCAATGCTGTGTACATGTTTTTGAGTAATGGTAGCATGTCACAAGCAAATGAACGAATACAACGGGCTGACTCAGCAATAGTCAAGGGTCAGAATGCGAAATTAAACGGGAGGACAAAGGAGGAGCGAGAAAAGGACAGTCATTTTAGATCATTTTAAAGGAATATTACAGGTTTAATACAAGTGGCATAATGATATTCACCACAAAAATGTATTTAGACTCGTCCTTCCTTTTCTTAAAAAAAAAAAAAGAAGCAAAAATAGAGGCAACAGTGAGGCACTTACACTCGAAGTGAATGGGGGCGAATTGTTAAAATACTCTGTATCAGTTAAAGGACAGGCAAGGAGGAGGCGAGAACTGGCAGAACAGTCAACGTAAATTTTAATGTCAAACATAAACTTAAAACAACATAAAACATAAGACGAACACATACACCATGGCCACGTGTGTCTCTCTCTCCCAATCCGGCATCTCCGGCTGCCCCTTATCTCGCTCTCCCGCTGATCAGCTGATTCAGCGCTAGCCGTGATCTAGCACGGCCATGCCCTCCTCCTCGTCACATACTCACTGTTTTAAAAGTATAGTCACAAGACGTAAACAATATGTGTGTTAGCATGATTATAGTGTGATAAAATCACTTATTAACCTTTTCTGTGTATTGTTACACTTTTACAACTCAACGTCGTGAACCATGTAATCCCGCAAAAATGACTATTTAAACAACTTTACAGATCAAATAATACATTAGTTTTAACAGAAGAATAAATGTAAGTGCTTTTATAAAATTATAAGCTTCACATTTCTGCCTTTAAACCCTCCAAAAATTGGCCCCATTGACTTCCATTGTAAGTGCCTCAATGTAACCTTGATTTTTGCTCTTTTTAAAGAAAAGGAGGGACGAGTCGAAATTTTTTGTGGTAATCAACATTATGTCACAAATGCTGTCGATTGAGTTTAACTTTTATTGAACATGGAATATTCCTTTAAAGCAGCGAAATTATTTTGGACCCCGCAACAGATGTGGGTATAAGGATCTGATATCACATTCAAGGGCTCCTGTTTTTAATAAATAATAAAAAATAATAATATATTCGAAATGTTAAAGGTGATTTTTCAGTGTTAAAATACTTTCTCCTATCCCACTTTAATATGCAGATGCAACTATAATTAAGTCATCCGTAGGTTGATTCCTGTGTGGCTCTGTGATACTCTCATAACATTGCTCAGTTTGTTTGAACAGCCCAACCAACCAAACACTGGCTCAACCAAGGCCACAAGTTGTGAGACGGGGTCACTGGACTATCCATTTGTTGTTTACCCATTTGTTTTGGTACTAAGTTAGGTCACCACTTCATATCCAATGTCAAATCGGTTGAGAACTAGTGGTTTAGAACAGCAAGGATGTTCAACAAAATCTAGGACCTTTAGACCTACATGGCAAAAACAGAGGAAAGCAGGCCACAAATCAGTCCTAAATGATTCAGTATGACATGATACAGCTGTCCTTGCTGCATGTGCAGAGAAAATAAATGAAGAAGAAAGCTTTAGCCTCCCCCACACGCTATGAGAGCTGTTATATATCACTCTAACCCACCAACGTGCCAACTCACACACATGTGCATAAATCCATTTCACACATACTGTATATTGTACACACACTGACAGACACATGCACATTTTTCTGTTCCATTTACATTTCTGCATTTGGAGGTGAATTCAAGGTACACATTTTATAAACTTGTGTGTCCCCTGGGAATCAAACCTTTGACCTTGGTGTTGCTAGCATGTTAACTTCTTTTACATTCTGACCCGCACCATCCCATTGTTAAGGCCAAAGTGTACTTAGTTTTTCCGAGACGGCACTTCTCGCGCACAGTGAGCGTGATGCAAATTTCGTCATCGGCCCAGTGCGTACGGACTGTTCGCGTGCATGCAGCCTACTTTCTCTAAACTTGCAGACAGTCCACGTCTGTGCATGTGCCTTGAGTTGACTATAATAGAGAGTATCACAAAGCAGTTGTTGAACACATCCATATGGTCTTGCGGACAAAAGAGCACACTTTGTAAGGTTCGCTCGATTGTCCATGAGACAGGCGGAAATACTAAGTATTCCCTAGCCTTTACCGACCTGTGCCCTACGAAGAGGTGTAAAAACTATAACTGACAATTTAACAAGTAAATGTAGTAAAATTATTATATAAAAAGAGCATAGCAAGATATGATGCAACAACCAAAAACGTTCGTCTGACACATATGTACATACACTAACAATTAAAAAAATAGTGCACACTGAGAACAGCCCCTAATTCTATTTTGGACAGATTGCAAAAATAAAGAATAAAGCAAAAAATATATTGATCTTTTACCCTTGTGTTGTGTTCAACAATTATATTCAGAGTTGGTAAAAACATAAAAAAGGTGAGATAGCTATGTGTTATATATTTTCTCTCCCCCATGTTTCACAGGTGAAGCTGGCATGCATGATCAGTGTTTCCATGGGAACATTGATTGTTCCCAGGGGAACGCTGATCACACCACTAATTAGCATGCTAGCAACACCTGGTTCTCCTCTAATTCACTCCCTACTTAAACCCTTTGTGTTCTCAGTATCGTTGCTGGATTATTGTTTGATGTGAAGTAATTGATCAGACACTCTCTGCCTAATTAGTCTTGTCTCGTGTACCTGTTTGGTTGCCCGTCTCTGTCCACGTGTCGGGAATGTGATTACCTTCAAATCTTCTGGCCGTTATTCTCTGCACCTCACTACGCTTCTATGAAGGATTCCTACGGATCTGCTCCTGACTTCCACAATGCACACACTTGTCTACAAACACACTCTTCACAGATCTGCCCATTGTGCGATTATGGCGCACACTAATTCACAAGACTCCTTCCCTTTACTGCAGCCAGTGCAAGTCTCCAGTCTTCGCCAGCACAGTTAACATTATCATTTATTGTAAATAAATCCTGCTTTTGGGTCCCTTTGTCTCGCTCTCAGACAGAATAATCTAGCCAAGTATGGACCCAGCAGAGGAATCTACTCTTTGCTCCGCCCTCTCTCAGCAGGGAGCCCTGCTGGGACATCAACAAGATCAAATCTCCGCATCTAATCGGGCTCTGGAGATGATGGCTTCGCAGCTCGCTGAGCTCACCGCAGTTGTTCAACAACTCCGCCCACCCTGGTGCTGGTCCCTCTCAGGAAGCACCCTCACCGACTCCAGCATTTCCACAAGTCCCTGGATGTTCAGAGGCTCGTATCACTCCTCCAACCCCTTATTCAGGTGAGGTGGGATCCTGTAGCACATTCCTTCCACAGTGTTCCCTGTTCTTCACATTATAGCCCTCTGCTTTCCCGTCGGAGACGATGAAGGTGGCGTGTGTGATCACACTCCTCACTGGAAGGACCAGTGAATGGGGGACTGCCATGTGGGACAACACACATCCTTGTTGCACCTCTTTTCACGCTTTCTCCATGGAGCACCGCCGAGTTTGAGTGCTCGGCTCACGATCTGGAGGCGGCGAGGGTTTTATCCGGACTGTCTCAAGGAGATCGACGAGTCTCATATTATGCGATCAAGTTTTGCACACTGGCTGCTTCTTATGAGTGGAACGACCATGCCATGTGGGACCAGTTTCTGCATGGGCTTTCCGACGACATCCAAGACAAAATCTATCCTTTGGATCTGCCCCCACGTTTCGATGATTAGGTGGATATGGCTATCCGTGTTGACCAATGCCTGGCCCTATGCCGTAGCCAGTAGGAAGGGGGTTACTGGCGAGGGCAACACCTTTGGAAAAAGCCCTCAGACTTTGTACACTTCTCCCGGCCCGGCTGCAGTATGGACCTACCTGTCACACGGTCTCAGCCCTGATGGATTCCGGAGCCGAAGGGAACTTTATGGACATCGACTTGGCATCCAAATGCCGGCTTCCCATGATCCAGTTGGATGAACCTGTCACCACCCGCACCCTCAGTGGCACGCCCCTGTCTGTCATGACCCAGTCCACCAAGCCAGTCACCTTCGTCTCCGGTAGTCATTCGGAGCAGCTGTCCTTTTACCTGATCAAATCTCCATCGGCACTGGTAGTGTTGGGGCATCCTTGGTTGGTAACGCACAACCCACACATAGATTAGTCAACCAACACTGTTCTTGCTTGGACTCATTACTGTTTGTCTTAATTCTGCTGTCTCCCCTGTCCAGTCATGTGTTTCGTTGCAGGATGAACTGGCGGATTTATCCGGAGTACTGCTGACATACCATGACTTGAGGGCGGTGTTCAGCCGGTCCCGAGCCCCGACCCTTCCTCCTCATCACCCGTATGACTGTGCAACTGAATTGCTTCCTGGCACCTCGCCTCCTCGGATGGCTGTATTCGCTCTCGGCTCCCAAGAGGGAGGCCATGAACAGGTATATCAATGATTCTCTGGCAGCCGCTCTCATCCGCCCTTCCTCATCACTGGCAGGGATGGGGTTCTTCGTGGAGAAGGATGGCTCGCTTAGACAGTGTATTGATTATCATGGGCTGAATGACATCACGGTTAAGAATTGCTATCCTTTGCCGTCGATTTCCTCAGCTTTCAAACTCTTGCAGGGAGCATCTGTCTTTATGAATTTGGACCTACACAATAATAATCACCTTTTCACCGAATTAGGAAGGGGGATGAGTGGAAGACGGCTTTTAACACCCATAGGGGGCACTTTGAATATTTAGTTATGCCTTTCGGATTGGTCAACGTCCCCGCTGTCTTCCAGGGGCTCCTAAATGACATGCTTAGAGACATGGTAGATAGTTTTGTGTTTGTTTATTTTGATGATATTCTGATCTTCTCCCAGAATATCCAGTACCACGTTCAGCACGTCAGGCAGGTGCTTCAGCGACTGCTAGAGAATCAGCTGTTTGTCAAGGCAGAGAAGTGTGCTTTTCATGCACAGTCAGTTCCGTTCCTGGGGTTCATCGTTTCTCCTGAGGGAGTGTACATGGACCCTGCTAAGGTCAGAGCCATCTCCAATTGGCCAACCCCAGATTATCAAAAGGCATTGCAGAGGTTTCTGGGGTTCGCTAACTTTTATCAGAGGTTTTTTAGAAATTACAGCCAACTCACCGTGCCTCTGACGGATCTCACCTCCACCCGCACTGACTTTTGTTGGTCCCTGAGGGCTGAGGCCACATTTTCTAATCAATGTGGTTTCTGACAGAGGCCCCCAATTTTTGTCATGTTTGGGCAGAATTCTGTCAACAGCTGGGGCTACTGTGAGTTTGTCCTCTGGGTTGCACCCCCAGACAAATGGGCAAGCAGACCGGGCAAATCAGGAACTGGAAAAGACCCTGCACTGTATGGCCTCCCATAACCCGTCTTCTTGGAGTGATTATTTAGTCTAGGTCGAGCACGCCCACAACTCCTTGCAGTCATCGTCTACAGGGTTATTGCCCATCCAGTGTAGCCTCGGTTACCAACCCCCTCTGTTCCCCGCTCAAGAGCCCGATGTTCAGGTCCTGTCCATACATGCATTTTTACAGAGGTGCCGACGCACTTGGAAAGCCACCAGAGAAGCCCTCATACGGACTGGCGCTCGTGTTAAGAGGTCGGTGGACCGGCACCGGGCTAAGCCCCCAGCTGTGTGTGCGGGCAGAAGATTTGGTTGTCCTCCAAGGACATTCTGCTCTGACTCCCCTCAAGTAAGCTGGGTCCCAAGTTTATCAGGCAGTTTCCCATCGCCAAGGTCATTAGTCCGGTGGCGGTCCGTCTCAAATTACCACCTTACTTCAAATGTATCCACCACGTTTTTTTCACGTCTCTAAAATAAAACCAGTTTTTAGTTCTAATTTGCATCCCACCACTCCCGTCCCACCTCCTCCAGATCTTGTTGAGGGCTCTCTGGCGTACACGGTTAGGAGACTGATTGAGGTCAGGCGGAGGGTTTCAGTACCTGGTTGACTGGGAGGATTATGGACCTGAGGAGAGATGTTGGGTCCAGGTTCAGGACATCCTGGACCGTGCCCTCATAGATCAGTTTCACCTCCGGCAAGGTAATTTTGCTGGGGACGCCTGGAGGTGTCCCTGGGGAGGGGGGTAATGTCACAGCTCCAGTGAGTATATCGGTTTATTCTGTGTGTTTTATTTTCTCTCCCTCATGTTTGGCAGGCGAAGCCGGCATGCATGATCAGTGTTTCCATGGGAGCATTGATTATTCCCATTGATTTAGCCATTAATTAGCATGCTAGCAACACCTGGTTCTCCTCTAATTCACTCCCTACTTAAACCCTTTGTGTTCTCCGAACCGTTGCTAGATTAGTGTTTGATGTGAAGTAACTTACCTCACTCTCTCTGCCTAGTTGGTCCTGTCTCATGAATCTGTTTGGTTGCCCGTCTCTGCCCGCATGTCGGGAATGTGGTTACCTTCCAGCTTGCTGCACGCTTGTTCTCTGCGCTCACAAATCTTCAACGAAGGATTCCTCGTCTCTGCCCGCATGTCGGGAATATGATTACCTTCAGATCTGCTGGCCATTATTCTCTGCACCTCACTACGATTCTACAGAGGATTCCTACGGATTTGCCCCTGACTTCCACAAGCATACACTCATCTACGAACACACTCTTCACAGATCTGCCCATTGTACGATTACGTCGCACACTCATTCACAAGACTCCTTCCCTCTACTGCAGCCGGTACCGGGATCTCCAGTCTTCGCCAGCACAGTTAACATTATCATTTATTGTAAATAAATCCTTTGAACTGTTCCTCTGCTTTTGGGTCCCTTTGTCTCGCTCTTGCTGTCTGACATATTCATTTACAATGGCGGTCATTTTTGACCAGGAACACAACAGGTGTGACAAAGTGAAATAGAACCATTAAAATTGTAAAAAAACAAAAAAACAATTGTGTGTTCAGATGCCCTGTGTGAACAAAGTCATGGAATTTTATTCAAAAGTTAATCAGTCAGTTTTGACCGCAACACAATATAAGGGTTAAAGTGATGCTTCAGGTTCAATACAAGTGAAGCTCAACTGACAGCATTTGTGGCATAATGTTGATTACCACAATTACATGTTGGGAAAACGTGAATGGGGTAATTTCATAAATATAGCCACATGTATACCATGATTTTAGTGTGATAAAATTGCTTAACCTCATCTGTGTAAAGTTATATCCATTATTACAACTTTGTTGTAACGCCAGTAAATCCCTGATTTTATCACTCTAAAATTATGTTAACATGAATATGTTTACATCCTGAGGCTATTCTTTGTGTGTGTATTTTAATGTTTATGGAATGGCCCCATTTACCATTTTAATTGCCTTACTGTAACCATAAACGAGGGACCTGGCCCAGGGACGAGGGAGGTAATTAACAATATGGCACAAATGCTGTTGATTGAGCTTAAAACCACTTTTTCTACAGTTTATTACGTATTTCATACTGGCACGATAATTGAATGCCACTGAATTATCTAAATTTGGGGGTTTTTCTCAGCAAATATTGATATATGCGATTATATGCAATCAATCGAATTAATTCATCAGTGTGTCATGTGATTAACTCGATTAAATGTTGTTATCTGTAACAGCCCTAGTAAAAACATTTCCCGCTGTTGAACTCTACAGCATCTGAAGCATGCACGTTAAAGTAAGCGTGCAACTGGCCCGGACTGCATTCTCGACATTCTCCTGCCTTCAGCTGTAACTGAGAAAAAATTCAGACTGTAACTTCCTTAAAGAGACGTACAGATCTTTTCTGACAACTTCCTCCCACATTCTTTCTCATTGCTGCCTCACTTCATTTGCACTGTATAAAGAAAATGTTGCAATTTCTGCATTGTTGAAACAGTGCTGCCCTGCCTACCTTCCTGCCTCGGCTGTCGTGCTCGAATCGAAGGCTCCATCTTCTCGGCGGAGGCCACATCGTAGACACAAACAGCAACAGCTGCAAGTTTGTTACTGCTATGAAAGCAGTGTGTTTACATGTGTGCAAGTCTGTCGCACAGGAAGACGCCTGTCTCTTGGCTGCTCAATGAGAGAAAGAGAGAGAGAGAGAGAGAGAGAGAGAGTATGGATGTGTGTGGGGCTATGTTTGGAATGGAATACTAGCTTACAACTAATGCACAAGTGAAACAGAATGCCTTGTGCAATGAACGCATTTCATTGTGGGATACAGTATACTGTGCAGTGTACTAGTGTGCTCTGTTGTATACTGCATGTTTTGGCATGTAGTATGTCATATATTATGTTCATATATCATGTTTATATTTCCAAATAAGTTGATGCTGTTCATTTACTGTGACATACTGATCATTATTACACATCGCTCTGGAATAGATGACACTGATTGGCAAATTGCAGCATTCTGCAATTACAAATTGCTGTATAATGATTGCTAAAATGCTAAATTAACCATTGTCCCAAGCAACAATTGTTGATTGTCAAACAATTGTCAAGTCATTGTTCAATTCCTTTTAGTTATTTATTTGGTAAGTAGCCATGTAATAAGCGGATCCTCTTCGTGTTGTCGTCCTGATAATCACCCTGTTAATATTTATTTTGCTAAAACTTTATTTGCATTTAGTCATTTAGCATTTAAATGTCATTTATTTATTAAAATGTATTATTATTATTATTATTTTGCGACCAGCTGATGGTACATTTTCCTTTATTTGATTTTTATGTATTTATTTATTTATAATTCTTTATTTTTTTCCATTATGTGACATTACAAAATGCTAACCAATTTAGTGGATTTATTTTGTTATTGTATTTTTTTTTTTTTAAGAAAAAAAAAAACTTGTGGAATATAGAAACAAGAAAATTGCTGTGCCAACTTTTATTTATTATTTTATTTTAATTATTTTTTTATTTTTTTTACTAATTAATTTACTAATTATTTGATAGTTGGTTATTTGCATTAGCAAGTGGTTTATTAAAATGTTGTGTAACTTCAGATTGTGATTCACAGAGTTCAAACAGTGTGGCAAAGATGAGAGTGTTACACTCTTTGGCAACTAAAAGCATAAATTAGCCAAAATATGTAATTAATACATCCAGGGAATTTTTTATCAAGACAAACTTTGCTGTTTTGACAAATCTTTGTATGAAAGTTTATAAAAAATAAAAAAAAAGTAAAAAATAAAATAAAAAAAAGTTTAGAATTTTGATAGATAGATAGATAGATAGATAGAAAGATAGATTTTGTAAAATAAGATCCTGAAAATCATGTCTATAATATGATTTTGCATTTGCACGAAACAAAACAACATTTTGCGCAACACTCCTGCGGCCAATGCATGTAATTTAAATTATTACAACGCACTAGACATTTTCTCCAGAGTATATACGGAGACTGAAAAACATTGTCCTCAAATGACGAAAATATGATTATATAACATCTTTTTTGCATCAAAACCTGACTATCACAACATCAATTATGCCGTTGTCTTTTGAAATATTCATATGTAAACTGGTTATCTGCTGAAAATGAGTTTTTATAAATTGCTTTGAGGGAAAGACTGTGACATTGTGACAAGTCAGTTGTGATACTTTCATAAACTCTTCTTTGGAGATTATATTACAGTCTTCATTTCACAGACCAATCAATGAATAAATTACCAGAGATTTTCCTCACTAAAATGTCAGCCTCATTTTGACAGTAGGGGTGGTGACCAAAATCTAACAGCAAGGTATGAGTACATTTATATCACAGCAATGGTATATATCACAATAATGGCTGATTAATTACTTAAATTAATCACATATATAAATATTTGCTGAGAAAGCCCATCAAATAACAATAATTCAATATATAATGATTAAATAATTTTATGCAGTTATATTAAAATAATTATAAATAAAATATATATTATAAAAATAATAATTCAGATAATTAAAATGCATTACATTATTGTGCCAGACGAGTAAAGCATTGAAAAGACAATACAAAAAGTGGCTTTATTTCCATATTATTGAACATAAGCCTATCACTGGCCTACAGTCCACAGCGATCCATTCGTCAATCTAGAAGATAGATAGATTTATTATAAAAGGCTTTTCTAAGACTTTGGTTGCGTCGTGTCATAAACATAGTGTTTTTAGGTCGTTAGTTTTTAGGTTGAAACTTAAAAAAACACGCCATGAGATCCCTGCATTCGGAATTGCGCTCCGTCCAGCTGTGTTTTAAAGCAAGAACGTGTTTTTATCTTGTGCTGTCAAGCAAGCAAGCAAGCATGAGTGTGGTTTGTTCTCGGTTCAGCTGCACGCTGTCTATACAGCTGGAGTTTCGCTTACTGGCCCCTGCTGAAAATAGGTGGTACATCAAGCTTGACTTGGTCCGATGGTAGGAATAATTCTTATTACAGTCCAGGGACAGGATTAATTAGGGTTGTTGAGTTAACACGTTAATTCAGTCTGATTAATTATATAAAAAATAATGTGCTAAAAAAAATGTATGCAATTAATCATGTCCCCAGACTGTAATAAGGAAGATTCCTGAGCTATTCAAGCTTGAAGTACCACCTGTTTTCTGCAGGGGGCAGTAAGCGAAGCTTCAGCTGTATAGGCAATGTGCAGCTTATACAGAGAACAAATCAGCAGCAGACAACACACGAGGACACGCTCTTGCGTTCACAGCTTGATGGAGCGCAAATCTGAACTTAGGGATCTCAAGACGTGTTTTTCTAAGTGTTAAACTACATTTAACTTGACACAGCGACCTAAAAATGGTACATTTATGACACGATGCAAACAAAGTGAGGCGCTCCAAAAGTGCACATCTGACGCAGGTGTACATTGATGCATCCTTAGACAAGCCCTTATAATAAATCTCGGACTGATTGACAAATACAATTGCAAAATGGATTGCTGTGAACTATAGGAAATATATTGTCTTATTTTCAATAATATGCAAATAAATAATATATCGGATTCTAAAGCCACTTTTTGAATTCTCTTATCAATGCTGAACTCCTCTGCTACAATAATGTAATGCATTTTAATTATCTATATCTATATATTATATATTATGTAATTATTTAAACATAACCATTTATCATTACTTAATCATTATATATAGAATTATTGTTATTTGAGGGGCTTTCTCAGCAAATATTTATATATGTGATTAATTACGATTAATTACCATGTAATTAATTCGATTAAAAATATTACTTGATTGACAGCCCTATTAATTATGGTTTTTTTTTGGGGGGGGGGCGTTTTTTATATATATATTTACTCGCACTGAATGCGTGAAATCGTCAGACACTTATCAAAATATTTTAGCAGGAAACTCAATGGAAACTGGTTTACATAATGGATGCACCTATACAAAATTTGTGTGTCCATCGCGATATCTGATTATTAAGAACAAAATCTGCTGATACAGATAGTTTGGTAGTTCTGCTTATATTATGCTACCTTGTTTCAAATCACTGATAATTAATCACACAAGCACAAGTGGCAGGCTAATTGTCCGAAACGTTTTTCCACCCCCTCATTACAGGAACTTATTGGAAATTGTTTTTAAACGATATTGCAGAGAATTGCTTTTATCAACCGATACCAATGTTTAGCCTATATTTTGATTAGGGCTGTCAATGGATTAAAATATTTAATCAGATTAATTACATGGTATGCCAATTAATTGATCGAATTAATCGCAATTAATCGCATTTAATAAATATTTGCTGAGAAAGCCGCTCAAATAACAATAATTCAATATATAGTGATTAAACAATTATAAACAGTTATATTTAAATACTTATACATATATATATATATATATATATAAATAATATTATAACTGTTAATTAAAATGCATTACATTATTCTGGCACACAAGTGAAGCGTTAAAAAAGACAATACAAAAATGATTAATTGCGCTAATATTTTGAAGATGTTATTTTTTATATAATTAATCGCACTGAATTAACGTGTTAAATCAACAGCCCTAATTTTGATAATACAGCAAATTAAATACATTACAAATGAAAGCTACATTTCAAATTCTGACTGAATGAGCCACGTTCGAAGCCATTGTAAAATAGCGATATTTGCATACAGTATATTAATACAACTTAAAATATTAAGTTGTGATGTTGCTTGGAAAGCATAAACATCTCCTCCACGTTTCTTCGTTACTTTCAAATGTAAATGACATTAAGCAGTCCTGCCCACTGATAACTGTGCAGACAGTGTGTATGTATCTATCTATCTATATATATATATATATATATATATATATCCCCACTCAACAATCAACTATTTCCACAGCAAATCTATTTTTACACCATTTAGCATGAATAAATTATAAGTTAGTTTAGTTGCTTTCTGTTAAGCTACATTATTCCTAGTCCACTGCATGTGTTCTAAAGGAAATGCAGAAGAAATGTAATAGTTTTTTTTACTGTTTTACATATATTGTATAATTGCAGTATTCTGACACGACATAAACACAGCATTAGATGCGATGTTGCTTGGCAGCTACGAACAACTACCACTCAAACTGACAAATATCTTATGTATATGGATATATATGTTTTAGTTTTATTGTATTAATATATTTCTTTATTTCTTTTTAATTGTGCAGCACTTTGGGTCAACTTCTGTTGCATTTAAATGTGCTATATATACAAATTTTGACTTGACTACGATGGTAGGTATAAACGGTATCACAAAATCTCTACCGGTTTCTACATATATACAGCGTCACAATGCCCAGCCCTACTTGACAGAAAACCTATTTTTATATTCATATATTTACCTACTCATTTATTGAATAGCCTGTTTACACAAACTAACAAAGCCAGTCTATTAATACCCATTCAGTCCATGTGGCTCTCTTTGATCTTGTCAGTAAAGCAGAAGGGCCCTGTAGATTTCTTCGCCTGTGTTTGTGAAATGGGCCCTTGGCAGAGTGCTGTACCGCCGCGGTGGGTATTATTGTGTGCGGGTCCCTTATTTTACTCATGTCAAAAAGTTCCCAGAAAGCTATCATAAGAGAACAATTGGAATTCTTTTAGCTCGGCGCACACATAATGAGCATGCCGTGGCGCTGGTTAATTGTGTACATTCTGCTGCCAGGCAACTCTTCAGACTGTATTGTAAACATTGTATGGGGCTTTTTAAGGCCCTTCACAATGGCTTTGTTTGCAGGCACTGCGTGTAATGTCCAATGGCAGTTAATGCGCTAAAACCCACCCCTCGATCAAAGGCCCATGTTGACACAGCCAGCCCACCTACAAGCTAATGTTTCGCTTGGACAGACTTGAACCAGCCTGGAAACAAACTGGTGGTTTAATTCTTATTTATGTCATAAATTATGCATTTTTTTAACAATTATGCACGAGAAATGATGCAAAACCATGGCTCCATTGACTTTTAAATTTAACATGAATAAATCTGGTTATAGTTTAGTTGCTTTTCATAGTGCTACATAATTCCTAGTCCATTGCATGCATGCATGTATGCATTTAAAAGGAAATGTAGAAGTCATATATTACTATTACTGTAAAAAACTAAATCTGCATAAATTAAAGGAAGTAAAATGAAATACTACAATTATGTATACACACTTTACAATTTAAATAATATATAAATCAACAGTTATGATTGTGTATATGTTTTGCTTTATAGTGATGCAAATTTGCATTGTCATGTCAATCAATATAATATTGAAAAAAAAATTCAGCATAAAAATAGAATCATTTTTTAATTTTCTTCTGATTTTGGTGTGAAATAGGGCAAATAGTCAGGTTTTCTGAGATTCACCCTTTTGATGTACAATTAAACACTTAACCACATCCAAACATGCTCAAATTCAGTATGTACATCATTTTAGTTGTCCAAGTTTTACTTTAGACATCTGTAAACAGGACTAAGAGTAGAGCTCCTTATAAATGTGTTCTACCTCTCTGCCTTTCAAATAAAGATAAAAGCTGTTGGCTTCCAGCCTTGAGAGAAATCAAGCTTCCTTAATAATAAAAAAAAGGCTGTTCTGCCTCCCTTCCCTGTCAAGGCTTATCTTACAAAAGCATCTCAACTTTTCCAGTCGCCTACAAGGGCATGCATCCAAAAATAGCAAAGCAAAACAGCCACCAAGCAAAAAAGACCTAGAACTAGAAATGTAAGTCTAATCACACAAAAAAGAGATATCTAACTCTGCTTATGAAGAAAGAAAGTCACATGGGCCATGTTCACACTGTAGTCACCAACCTGGACCTGGAATCACGTTTCTTTACCTATGTTTTTGCTAAATGATTTTTACGCTGCTCATTGTACGTATCATGGCAGTTTCCTGGTGAAATGAACACTAGAGGCGCTACAACAACAAGGACTTTTATTAAAAGTCAGATTATCATTTCATGAACACTTACTTTTAACCCTGTTCCTCACACAATGCTATCTTAAGACTAGTGGTCAACCGATATCGGTTTTTCAATGGCCGATACCGATATCTAAAGCAGGATGGCCGATGACAGACATAACTGCCGATATACATAATAGAATTAAACATCAGCAAATCAGATGCACACAACAGTTCTAAAGAGAAACAAACACTTATTTTATACAGTATTTGCCGATACCGATATCTACAGAGCAGGATGGCCGACGACTGATATAACTGCAGACAGCGTGGTCACGGTTCCAAAATTTCAGTAGTCGGTACCGATACCAGTGAAATTTCACGGTTCTCGATACCAATTTCAGTACCACAGCATAAATACCGTATGCTAATATGACAATGTGCTATTGAACACACCCGTTTATCCTATTTAAAAAATGACATTTCAATGTAAATAATATATTTAAAGAAATGCGTGTTTCCTTCAAGTGTTTCTCAATCAAGAATGCATTGCAAGGGGGGCCTGGGTAGCTCAGTGGTAAAATATGCTGGCTACCACCCCTGGAGTTCGCTAGTTCGCTAGTTCAAATCCCAGGGTGTGCTGAGTGACTCCAGCCAGGTCTCCTAAGCAACCAAATTGGCCCGGTTGCTAGGGAGGGTAGAGTCACATGGGGTAACCTCCTCGTGGTCGCTATAATGTGGTTTGTTCTCGGTGGGGCGCATGGTGAATTGAGCGTGGTTGCCGTGGTGGATGGCGTGAAGCCTCCACACGCCCTATGTCTCCGTGGCAACATGCTCAACAAGCCACGTGATAAGATGCGCGGGTTGACTGTCTCAGCCACGGAGGCAACTGGGATTCGTCCTCCACCACCCAGACTGAAGCGAATCACTATGCGACCACGAGGACTTAGTACACATTGGGAATCGGGCATTCCAAAT
Source organism: Myxocyprinus asiaticus (assembly GCF_019703515.2). Taxonomy (NCBI): domain Eukaryota; kingdom Metazoa; phylum Chordata; class Actinopteri; order Cypriniformes; family Catostomidae; genus Myxocyprinus; species Myxocyprinus asiaticus. The sequence goes on along the minus strand of NC_059353.1, from coordinate 48,709,530 downwards.
TGGGAGAAAAAGGGGAAAAAATCCCCCCCCCCCCAAAAAAAAAAAAAAAAGAATGCATTGCAAGTGTTTTTAAGTAGCACCCTACTGAAATCTGTTTTATTCTTTACCAAATCACGTTTTCCTTTTTGTCATTATTATTATTATTATTATCCAGAACTCCATGTTTTAGAGTTAAATTTAATTCCATCATCAAAATGGTGACTAATCAATTCATGCTTAAAACATTTATCAAGTGATAAAATATAAATATAACTTTTCAACATGACATTGTTGCATTTTTTTTTGCCAAACTTTTATTCAACAGCAGTCTTGCTTGTGATATATTGCTTCATTATTATTATTATTATCATCATCATTACAGTGAATATGACATTTTACTATACATTTGTAATATATTTCTGTCACAGTTTCTTCCATTTCAGGGCTCTAGCTTATATTTTGAAACGTGCTTTTATTATGACGTATTCTTTGCCTGAAGCTTCACTTTCCAGATAAACAGATCTCGACACAGACTTTTAAGTCACGTCTGAAATCTCATCTCTTTACACTGGCCTTTGAGTCTGACAAATTAAATGTAGGACACAGTTTTGGGGTATTTTGTGTTTTAGATTACTGGTGTTTGTGTATGTGGTAATTTTGAAATGTTATGTAATAAATTGTATTACTGTGCAGCACTTTAGTCAACTCTGTTGTTTTAGATGCTATATAAATAAAGTTGAGTTCATATTAAAGCGCAAATGCTGTGATTTAGTTACATATATAGTTTACATGTGCTACGTGTTTCACAGTAGATTAGTGCTCTGCTCTGTCATCTGATACAATGTGAATGATTCTCAATATGTTTGAGCGGTCAGATTTATGCATTTATTCAAAGTACACAGATCTTCCACACTAAGATTGCAGACTTTAGCAGTTTAATCATTCACACCAGGGACATGTCACGATTTTAATTTGATTAATTGTCCATTTCAGTGTAAGGAGTAACTGAGCATGCGCTCAAAATGTCATGTGTCAGTAATACTGCATGCTGGTACCCGATTGAGTCGGTGCTCGGTACAACCTGTACTGCAGAAACACTGGTATTGTTACATCTTTTTTATTTTAGTATCGACTTGGTACCGAAGTACCGGTACTTTTGACAACACTAACTGCCGTTATACATAATACAATTTAACAACAGCAAATCAGATGTACACAACATTTCTAAAGTGAAACGAACACTTATTTTTATACAATATTTGCTAAAATTCATAAATAATAATAAAAAAAAACCTTAAACACAATTTTTTTTAAATCCATTGAAAAATCTATTGGTAAAGACACAAGGGAAAGTTAGCACTTTATCTGCCAAGTGTTTACAGTTATCAGTCGATGCCGATAATCGCAAAATGGCCAAATATCGGCCGATTAATCGGCCTGGCTGATATATCAGTCCATCACTACTTCAAACATTAAAACACTTTTTCTCCCAATTTGGAATGCCCAATTCACAAAGTCCTCGTGGTGGCGTAGTGATTCGCCTCAATCCGGATGGTGAAGGATGAATCCCAGTTGCATCCGCGTCTGAGATCGTCAACCTGTGCATCTTATCACGTTGAGCATGTTGCCATGGAGACATAGCGGGTGTGGAGGCTTCATGCCATCCACCGTGGCAACCACGCTCAACTCACCACGTGCCCCACCAAGAATGAACCACATTATAGTGATCACGAGGAGGTTACCCCATGTGACTCTACCCTCCCTTGCAACTGGGCCAATTTGGTTGCTTAGGAGACCTGGCTGGAGTCACTCAGCATGCCCTGGGATTCAAACTAGCGAACAACGAACTCCAGGGGTGGTAGCCAGCGTCTTTACCATTGAGCTACCCAGGCCCCCCCTAAAACAATTTTACTATAGCGCATGACTTGTAAAGCGACACATTTTAAAGTTTTCATTACATAACCAATTACATTTACAAGCCATTTGAACTGCACAGTAGCTCAACTGATAGAGCGTTGCTCTTGTGATGCAAAGGACCGGGAAACGAGTCCTGAAGAACACACGAGTCGACACGTGAACCGAAAGAGTCATAGAAGCACCACAAAATGATGTTGTTGTTTTTCATCTCACATTTGCTTTTTCTGACACTATCGATTAGGTTTAGGTTTAAGGTTTACAGTAGGGAGGTAGGTTTTGTTGATTTAAAACTCGGTAGAGCATAAAAACCTCGTGTTTGGGAGAACATTTCACTTGCTTTTAGCGCTACACAGTGGACATTTCACCTCGGAACTGCCGCGATGCATGTAAGGAGCCACATAATATCATTTTGCAATAATGTCACTACAGTCACGGAATTGTCATAAGTGCACACACAGTTAAACTGTTTGCATCATGTTTCTTGTTTACAGCCACAAAATGTTGCTATGGTTGTTTTCAGGAGTGATTTCTGTATTCCAACACATTCAGAACGATAATTTAGGAGATTAACTCCTGCATTTAAACACAGTTATCACTCCCAAAACTTTACACTGTATACGTGGCCATGAACTGGACTAAAATGAAGTCAGTTTATTCTGGCCATTTCATTGTGGTGTGACAGTTTATGAACTCTAACCCTGTTTAGCTGTAAGTATGGTTGTGTTTGGAGTTTCAGGACACTTTTGTATACACTGCTGGACCCACATAAAGTCAATACGCAGTACAACAATGCTCCTCCTGCATCGAACCGTTCTTCCCTGATTAATGTTCATTATGGATAGTTCACCCAAAACTTACAGTTCTTTCATCAATTACTAATGTGGTTTACAAACCTTTATGACTTTCCTTCCTCCGTTGAACACAAAAATCTTAGGATTCTCAGTCACTGGGATAGTAAACCCAAAAATGTAAAATCTGTCACTGTTTTCTTTCATTGCATGGAAAAAGGATGGAATGAAAGTGAATGGAGACTGAGGGTAATTTTTGGGTTAACTATCCATTTATGAAAAGTAAAATATGATGCCTTGCTGAAGACCAGTTCCAATAGAGCTGTTTCTCACTCAAAGTGATTGCATTGCTACAGAAGACATACATTTAACCACTGGAGTCTTTTGGAATACTTTTATGCCACTTTTATCTACTTTTTGGACCTCCAGATTTCTGGTCACCATTCGCTTGCAATGTATGGACCTACACAGCTGAGATATTCTTCTAAAAATCTTTGTTTGTGTTCAGCAGAAGAAAGAAAGTCATACACATCTGGGATGGCATGAGGGTGAGTAAATGATGAGAGAATTTTCATTTTTGGCTGAACTATCCCTTTAAGAGTAAAATATTTTAAGATACTTGGACATTTTGTTCTACAACATAAATTACACACAGTCATACCTCAAACATGAATTCTGAAGCTGACGTGTATTTTGAAAATGTATGCTGCTAGTCCTTATATAGCAACTTGAATTCTGAGGAATCTTCACACAGCTTTTTTCCTTACAACAGCAGTTCATAGTGACCACGACTTTTAAGCTCCAAAAAGGACCGTATGACTCATGCACTATGTGTTAAGAGCATTGTGTGACGAACAGATTAAATTTAAGCTGTTATTCACTGAAAATCTCCACTGTCACTTTTAAATTAACTGCGTACGGCACCTGTAACGATGCTGGCAGTACTGGCAATGACAATGATGAAGACAATGACGAAGTGTAGAGAGAACCCAAGTGCAGTTTATTTACAAACGTGATAATCCAAAAAATCCTAACTATAAACGTGAAAGAAAACATAAAACATGAACATGGACTTGACTATGGCTTGACTTGACTACAAAGTTACATTCAGTACTTGACAAAGGACAATGGAAAACATGAGGGCTTAAATACAAGACATGGGAGAACATAAACCAATGTACAAACAGAACTCTAACAAGATAATTAAACAATAAACCAATGAAAACATGACACATGAACATGGAGGGAAAACAGGAATCACATGACAAGGGAAACAGGAACTAAACATTTCAAAATAAAAGACATGAATCAACAAAATACATGACAGCACCTGACATCATTGAGCGTTATTAGTTTTTTGTGTCGCGTGATCAAATATTACGGATGTCAAACCTGAAGCCTGGCATCATATTTTCAGAGGGAAAGATTATTAGTGAATAATGACTTAAATTTTGGTCATTCCTTATATAAAAATACAAATATCGTAGCACATGAGTACTACTTTTATTGTGTCTTTCTGTCTTTTTTGAAGACTGACAGTTGTGGTCACTATGAATTGACATTGTATGGAAAAGAGCAGCGCAAAGATTCTTTAAAACTGTCTACTTTTGTGTTCCAATGAAAAATAACGGCATATGGGTTTGGAACAAAATGAGAGTGAGTAAATGATGCCAGAATTTTTATATAAACTAACCCTTTCAAATATACATGAAATAAAGTTTTTGGAAAACCCCATGTTTTATAAAATGCCTAAATTGGATAACACACATTAAAATCCTAATTTCTGATTTGCACTGACTCAATACTAAAGAATGTCTATCAATAAACAGCCTGATTTCTGTGGCTTTTTGCTAACACATTAACAGTGTTGGATGTAATGCATTACTAAGTAATTAATTACTGTAACTAAATTACTTTTTCATTGATAAAAGTAAAGTAAGGGATTACTCTTAATTTTTCAGCAATTTACTGACAGTTACTTTTGATGTAATTGCGTTAAATATTGTATAGAGCAAATTCTATATAAAACAATAGTGAATTTAAAATTAAAATTTAACATCTAATGTTAAAATATATGTATTCATAAAGTTCATAAATAATTGTATATGATTTATTCGAAAGAATTAACCCATGTACGTCCATAAACCAGCATCAGTCCTGATCATAACTACCAAATATTCATTCCATATTCAGGATTTTAACCCTTTAAATGCCAGCATGTTTACATAATGCCACTATTGTTTTTTACACACAAACACACACACACACAAATTTCTCAAAACACACATACAAAACACACTCTGACATCCATACCAACACACCCACACAATTTTAGCTGCATCATTTATTCAATTGGCCTGCAGTGCTCCATAATACAGCAAACAGAAAATAGGGAAAAAGCATGTATTTGCTCCATAGGCTAAACACGAGTAAAATGGCGCCATCTGGTGGAAAATTGTAAATGTAAATTTTGAAGCCTGGGCTCCGGAATGAAAGCATAATATCATAGAATTCATGATTTTATGCTTTAATGGCACTGGGATCATATATTGCAGTTGTAATGGGTTTTGATGGGGACATTTTTGTCCTGAAGGTCCTGAGTGTAACTATTTTGTGTTCACAGTGTATTATAGATGTATTATAGGAACTAAGGCTGAAATGTCAAAATCCCCCCCCCCCAAAAAAACCACCTTTGGCAAAATGTATGCCATTGGCATTAACATAGCCAAAATGATTGTAAAAACCAAAATGAAAAAGACAAAAATGTCCCGAAGGTCGCACAAGGGTTAAAAGAACAGTTTCATGCCCATCCTTGTGTTTTTCATGTGGTCGAGTTTGATAAGGGATTTACAAAGTAGTAATAAGTAATGCAATTACTTTTCAAACAAAGTAATTAATACAGTAATCTAATTACACTGCAGAAGATGTAATTAGTAGGCCTAGTTAGTAATGAATTACTTTTTTCGATCACAAACACACAGTTGTGCTGAAGTTCACAGAGCTTTTTGTCAGCCAGAACATATGATGTCATGTCAGAGGAATTCACGATGGCTGAGCGACAAAAAAATAAATAAAACAAAAAATAGTAATTATTATTATAACGCCATAAAACCGACATCCACAGAGTTTAAAACAACACTGTATATAAAGCAGCAACGATTACGATACATATAGGTTTGTATATTTATATTTTACATAAAAAAAATTTAAAAAAGCTATTAAAATATCCGCCCGAAAATCCCATCAGGAACAAACTTATAGCAGCGATTGCCTCTATAAATAACGTAAAATGTGGATTAAATAAGCAACACGGCAGCCTAATCTTTAGATAGCGATATAAAACTGATTTCTCGTACCTTGGTTTGCAGGTAAGGGGGGTAGTAATAGGTATATTGGGGGTACATCTGCCTCCAAACCTTGCCCATGAAGATTAGCTGTAAATTTAGACGTGAAATATCACTCCAGTCCGACACTGACACTTTACTTTCCTTTCGGAGCTCTCGCCCAGATCTGCGCCCGAATCACGGAGAAAAACCCACGCCTACCTCTGCGGTCGACGTCCAGACGCTGCCCGGCACTGACGGACTGGTGGGCGGAGGCGCTGCAGTTGCAGTGGAGCTCCGGTGCATTTAAACTCAAATCTGGTGACATGAAACTCGGGAAGTCTTGTTCATAAACTAGTGAATCAACTGAATACTCAATAGTGTACTCATTCTAAAGCAAAAGGCTAAGGATAGATAGATAGATAGATAGATATGGGACAACGGGGCTAGTTGTCACACAGTGAATATTGTGAATATTTCTCGGGGCGGGTTTATTTTTGAAAGTCAAATTTTGTGCATACCTAAAAAGGCATACCTTTAAGTCTTATATTAATAATAATAATAATCATAATAATAATTTGTAAAAAATGCTATTGAACATTTGCACCTATTTTACCCTGGAAATAAGAGATAAAGTTTATAGGACACATTTATTATCCTATTCTTTACAGAAAAATTTAAACAGAAAAAGATTATGAAATACAGGATGACGTGATTCATTAAACAGCTAAATAAAATAAAAATAAATATTAAGATTTTTAGATGAACGCATTTCAGTTGCACAATAAAATTCAATTAAATGGAGTAATATTTAATAGAATAAAATAAGAAACTATTTAAAGTTGTATTAATTTAAATTTGTTAATGATTGCACAATTCAGTTTGATGGAATACTTTTAAGAAATCCAAATATGTACATTTTAAAATAATGTTTTTGAGTGTTTTTTTTTATTTTCTTTTTGCAGCTACATTATAACAGCTATCAGTCTTTTTTGGATAAGCCTCTATCAACTTTGCACAGTGTGATGGAGCAATATTAGCCCATTCCTCCTTGCAAAATTGCTCAAACTGTACCAAGTTAATTGGGGATTGGCGATGGACAGCAATTTTGAGGTGTCTCCACAGATCTGAGGTCAGGAATCTGACTGTAAATTACATGTGATGCATGTCTTATTTTACAGGTTTCAATATATCTTTACCACTTACCAATATACTTTTATCACTTAATAGTTTTTTAAATTATTATTCTTTGTGGAGGGCCATGATGTTTAATGAATCGCTTTGTATTTCACAATCGTTTTCCATATATAAAATAGGCCAATACATTTTTTGAGTGCATGTGATAACTTGTCCCAATAAAACTGGGACTTTAATTTCATGTGGAATAATTTTATTTTAGAAAATAAAACAATAATTTCACTTAATAATAAAACAACACTTATTCCACATAACTTTTTGATTTTGATCTCTTGTGAAAAGAAATATATCTAAATATTTCAACCCTCAGAGATGGAGTGTAGCAGAACTGCTTATTTAAAGCAATTAAGCAGTACCTGTTTACACAGAACAGTTGCTGACACTTTGAACTGTATTACAACAGCAGGTCTGGTGGAGAAGAAATCGGGTCCCACTTTATATAAGTTGTTTTTAACTACTATGTACTAACATTAAAATACATACAATACAATGTTTGCATGGTGTATATACATGTTGTTCTGCAAAATTACCACAAGATTCACATTTGTTGCTACTGAGATTGAGGTACGGGTAGGTTTAGGGGTAGAGTTAGGGTTTAGATTAGGGTTAGGGTTTAGGGTAAGGGGTTAGGGTTAGGCTAACCCCAACTGATGCAATTAAATGCAGGTCCTTTAACTGTAAATACAATTCAACAACACATATGTGAATGTGAAAAAATATTTTTGAGGCCTCTACTTTGGAGTCCATCCAGCTGCTCATGCGAGTGATGCTTCCTGCTTAGTTTCAGGAGACAGGAAGCATCACGTATGTCTAAGCACCCTGTGAAGAAGGCCTGGACTGAAGCCATGAGAGAGTGAAAAAGTGCAAGCACACATTAAAGATCTTAATTCCCTTAATCTAGACAACAGATGAGAGAGAGAGAGAGAGAGAGAGAGAGGACAAAATAACAAAAGATATAGTCATGTAATTAAGCACACTGTACGCCTGGAAATGAACTGTTCAATGAACAGCTGGCACTTTACAGTTTTGAATGCCACCATTGTCTCAAATGTTTTTATTAATCTCCTAAATGGCACACTGACCCTCTGATGTATACTGCACGCATAAAATGAAAGGGTTGGCTGAAATCGGCAGTTCCAATCTGATTGGCTGCAACACAACTTCTGGGAGTCAGAGGGTAAGTTAGTCAGCCTGGAAACAAAGTCATGTTTATAAGGTACCCAACTGATATCAATGAGGTTTTTAATTTTTTTGAGAAAGAACTAATAACTGGATTTGACAAAGCTTGCCAGGTTTGTGGTACAAAATCTTTGAAAGATATTTCGAGGTTTGTTTGAAGCACTTAGTTGCAAATAAACTATAGAAAAACGTTATATTCTGCCTTGTGTTTGAGTTTATCTATGACATAATCAGGACATATTACATTTGGAAGAACTGAAATTCTGATCACAAAGTCTACTTTGTATCACTTTGTTATACTTATTAGATATGCACCCATCATCTGTAACTCTACCCTTTGTATGTGTGTTCATAAGCAGTAATTACACAATGAGATGCCATGTTGCCTTGGATGTAGCGTGGGAAGGGCCTCTTCAGGTGACCTCTGGTCTGTTCATGTCTGTCATGCCCAATTCATTACCTGCTGCTCCTCTATCCTGATACACACTTCCAGATGGAGCTGTGTGACATGTCATCTATCAAAAGAAACACTCTTTCCAGGGGTTAAAACAGAACACACACACACAGTCATAAACACTAATTTGTAGTATATTCGGTAAAAAAAAAAAAAAAAAAATGCTAATCTTGTTTTTACCCATCAGGAATTGATTAAATCGTGAAAAGTGTCCGTTTCATACCAGAATGGAGACAGATGATTGGATGGGAGAGTTTGGAAAGCAAGAGGGATTCGTGATGTCATCCAAAAAGGAAAGCTGTTTCAGAGGCGGAGCAAGTTATTACATTCGATGAAAGATTATTGACTTTGTAATAACGTGAGCTTGTTAATCGTCCAAGAACGTGTGCTTAGAAAGTAACTCGATTTTAGTTTCAGGTTGACTAAGTATTTAAGGTATAATTCACACAAAATGAAAATTATCTCATCATGTACTCACCCTCATGTCATCCCAGATGTGAATGACTTTCTTTCTTCTGCTCAACACAAATTAAGATTTTTAGAAGAATATCTCAGCTCTGTAGGTCCATACAATGCAAGTGAATGGTGACCAGAACTTTGAGGCTCCAAGAGCACATAAAGGCAGCATAAAAGTAATCCATAGTACTCCAGTGGTTTAATCCATGTCTTCAGAAGTGTTATGATAGGTGCGGGTGAGAAACAGATCAATATTTAAGTTCTATTTTTACTATAAATCTTCACTTTCACTTGCATGTTCTTTTTCTTTTGTTTTTGGTGATTAGCATTCTTCGTGCATATCACCACCTGCTGGGCAGGGAGGAGAATTTATAGTAAAAAATGACTTTAATATTCATCTGTTTCTCAGCCACACCTATCATATCACTTCTGAAGACATAGATTTACCCACTTCAGTCTTATGGCTTACTTTTATGCTGCCTTTATATGCTTTTTGGAACTTCAAAGTTCCGGACACTGTTGGCTTGCATTGTATAGACCTACAAACCTGAGATATTCTTCTAAAAGTCTTCGTTTTTGTTGAGCAGAAAAACAAAAGTCATACACATCTGAGATGGCATGAGGGTGAGTAAATGGGGAAATACAAATAGACACAAAAGAGACAGTTGTTAATGTGGATAGCGTATCTCAGATCATTTGCTCTGGGAAGAATTTGATGAGAAATGTTATTAAAATCTCTGACTTTTGATTGCAGAGCACATTTTGAGACATTTATTAGATCTTTAGAGGATTACGGGAGGTTTTTATTGTTTCCATTTGTTCTCAATTTAAACTCACTGCTGTAGAAGAAACAAATGAGATATTAAAGAGATCTCATTTGTGATTTTTCTATACTTTTTCCAGCTTTTTATCCATTAAATGATTTGTGGACAGTGTTTATGTACAGAACATTGATGTAGAAAATAAAGGTATATGCTGCGACATATTAAGTGTCAAAGTTCACATAAAGTAACGCGTCAGTGAACGCATGTAGTTTTGAGGACTTTCCATTCTGCTGATTTGTGTTTTGTGTTGTCATGGCATTCTTCACAGGTCTCATTCTGTAGCTTGTTTTTCTCTCTTGTCCATCAACTCAGTGACCTTTCTGATGAGCAAGCCTATTGGTCAGCCTGCTCCATAGACCACACCCCCAGGTAGTTTAGAAAACAGCAGCAACATTTTCTAACAATAGAACAATGTCAATAACGTTTTAACAATCTGTGCACACAGTTAAGATTTGGGTGATTACTCTTAAGAAGAAAAATCCCCAACCGAAGGACAGACTGTTATCTTGAGTTTAACTTTCACAAAAATGACTCTTTGTGTGGAAAATGGCTTAACAAACCAGACCACCGTTGCAGTCATTACAGTATGTAGCAATTTTTTCAAAGTACACAATTGTTTCAAACAGAACTGTTTCCAATCACTTCCCCATCCTCCAATGGTCAAACAGATAGTCCCGCCCTAAACTTACATCATATGTTGAGCCAGTGTTGCTGTGTCACACTGGTTGGGATGCTCAGACTTACAGAATAATATTTCGATTGCACCACTGAGCTACAGTTCTTACATATTTAGGGTAAATCAACCTAATAATGGTTTACTTATAGTTATATATGCATATAAAACTGGGATATGATAAAGTGTTTTAAAATCGAAAAAGTTGTACACTTCACCTTTAAATCTCTTTGGATACAAAGCCTCAGCTACATTACAAATAACAGAATAATTATGGTGACTGTAGCTAATTATGTTTTCTTCTCAAATTTCTTTTCTGTCAATCACTGATGTGAGCATTGCTTTAAAGCATGTTGGCACAGAATGCACTATCATGGCACCAAGAAGTGAAACTTCTGAGCAATATGATGTTAGTTGCGTGAGTCATTTAGAGAAATAGAGTTTAAAATCGGAGCCAAATGAGCCAGTTCCCGAAATATTTTTGTTCTCTTGGCATTCTTGCATGTTCACCCAAAAAGAATTTAATGTTATTTTCCCTAATACATGAGATCAAATGATTGAGAACTGGTCTTAAATTATGTAAACAAAGACTTTTTGATTAAAGGTGTTTGTGACGAGGAGGAGGGTGGGGCCGGGCCGTGACTACGCACGCCCGGCCCCCAGTTGGGCTAATCAGCCGAGGAGAGGGATAAGTGCAGCGGAACGTGGCAGTTCAGGAGAGAGAGCCGCATGCAGCTGCCATGTGTGTGTTTGTGTTGTGTGTCTTTTTGTTTAAATTAAATATTATTTTGACTGTTCAGCCGGTTCCCGCCTCCTCCTTTCCCCATTTGAACCTTATTACATTGGTGCCGAAACCCGGGAAGGAGGAGGGATGCGCTATATTGGAGTCCTCGCCACTGCCATCCACCCAAAGGAGCAGCCACGGCCATCCGCCGGGGGACGAAGGAGTTGCTGCTGGCCGTCTGGACGCGGAGAAACGGCCGCTATCCGCGAGGGGAGGAGGGGCTCGCTGCCGGCCACCTGGAGCGGTGGAGATCCCTACCGGCCGCCAAAACGCGGAGGGGCATTCTATCCACCAGGGGTCGGAGGACTGGCTCCGGTCCGCCCGGGGAGGAGCGGCTGTCGTCCGCCAGAGGGTGGAGGAGTGATCGAGGACCAGGCGACGGCATGTCAGGGAAACCAGAGAAGGCTCATTTTAAGTGATATGATCACATTGAGTGAGGAACAGACCAAAATTTGAGTCTTAATTCACTGACAATCTTCCTCTTCGCCAATTCGAACCCTTACAAAAATCGAGAGTTCTTGGCGAATTTGCGGCAAACTTGCGGCAAATTGTCCATTGTTGCCAAAGGTTTGCTGCAGGTTCACCACAACCGGTGAAGAGCTACAAACTTCTGGCAAACATTTGTAGGGAATCACAAGCTCATTTGCATGTGAAAATAACGAGTGGCAAATTTGCGGTAAGTTTGCCAGAACTCTAGATTTTTTTGTAAGGGAATCTGGCATGAACGCGACAACTTCTTTGTTTACATAAGCGCAGCACAGTCGCAAACCTGACTTTATTTAAGGAGGAAAAGGTGGACGATGTCTTCCGCACCCTCGTACAATACCTGTGGGGTATAAATTAAATGTTCTAAAACTTTTGGTTTTTTAACAGAGCGGCACTTTTGCCTCTGCATCCTTGCGACGCAAAGATCCATATCAATGGAATCACCTTGCTCTCTGGTGGCGCACAAACATTAGTGTGTAGCTGTCCTTAAAGTGCAGCACAATGTTGTATCTCATTTCATATGCAAAGTGGGTGTTTATATAGAAGACTTAAAGGCACAGTAACAAAAAAACGGCCCATTTAATTCTAAATGTGAGAGAGCAGGTGGAAAAAGATAATGAAAAACTAAATTACAGCTGTTTTTTTGGCACAGAAACACTTGACTAACATTATAAGGGGACCTCAAATAATTATATGACCCCTTTAAGAAAAATTTGATTCTCTATGATATTAGCACTCACATCACATTCTCTCAGGCTCATCTTGTGGGACCGTGAAATGTGATCCTTGAGTGTTTTCTCTGCATTCCAGAGCAACATTCCTCATTAAATCTCCCCTCCCTCGGGACGCTCGAGCTCTCAGTGTTGCCCTTTCTCTGATCCTTCCTAACTGCAGACCTACAGCAGTCTGTTTATTCTGTAGCCTGTGAAACGTGGGGGAAACCAGCCAACGTGCCAAAGATTTACCATCACCTCAGAGGTGTCGCTCTGCAGCACTTTGTGTCCATAATGGGGGAAAGAGGAAGAAACTGAGTCAGAGAGAGAAACACACAGAGTTAAACACAATTTGTTAGTTTTCTTAGTAGTCGACCAATATGTTTATGTATGTATATATATCTGATGCCTACAATTAGAGAGCAGGGTGTCCATTGTATTGCTGATATATTATATGTCATATACCTAGGCTAATACAATGTAAATATAGCAACATGTGTTCAAACTTGTGTCAAGTTTGTAGAAATGCAATCTTTGTGTTCTTGTTGCTTTACTACATTTTATATATATATATATATATATATATATATATATATATATATATATATATATATATATATATATATATTTGCATTCTACAAAAAAAATAAAAAAATAAAATCAAACTTCAAGTGGTGTAACCATATTTTACTTGTACCTTGAATATATGAGAATGTACACAACTTAACCGTTAAAGCTCAGATGGTCATCAAAATCGTCAAAATATTAATAACTTCAGTCTTGACCAACAAAAAATAAGTATCGTTTGAAAGCTTAGAAGCTCTACTTTCCAATGCATGTAGGCATTATGACCAAAATTGAACAAGTGCTTTGAAATTTGCAGACAAATCAGAATTGTTCCGTTTTGATAATTTATATAAAAAAAATTGCACAGCACATATTATTGCAGTCAGTTAAAACATCAAACTCATAAAATAGCCATGTGTCATATGTTGTTGGAAAGCTCTCAAAGAGTAGAATACAACCAGCCTATTTGTTTTACTCACAAACCAAAATTATAGCTTCACGAAAAACAAACAGAACATAAAATATAACATGCCATTACTTAGAAAAGGCAATTATCTTTCAAACGAGCCCACACACAACGTAATCGGATGCATAGATCATTAGATAATTGACAAAAGCACAAAGTACACAATGTGCACACAGCATCTGGCTATCTGGCATCTTGCAATCTGGCTGAGAACACATTAGCTTTCCTGGGTCAGATGACGTCATCGGAATTGATGTAGCATCATGGAATGCCAAACCAATCGTATTGGGTTCAGATCGGTGCATAAAATCATTCATATTTGGGCAGAAAGATATGTGATTGGTGACTGTTGCGTATGGCCACCAGAAGATGGTGCCATGTAAATGACACAGACTCAATGATGACTCAAAGGGCACAGAATGAGTTGTTGGTAGATTTTGGAAATGACACTATTGTTATTTTACTTTATTTCACTTTGCACAATTTCTCATTGTACACTAAAGAAATGCAGTTTTAGTCAAGAGCACACTGAATTGAAATGGAAAGAAATAAACAGAGAAACACAGAGATGAAAAATAAAAGTGTGCATGTTGGCAAAAAACATGTAACTAGGACGAGATTTCAAAGAAACCCAGGGAGGCCCTTTGCTAACACTCTGTGTCCCACCACTTCATAGTAGAAAAGTGTAATCATTACCTGACTTAGAGGACACAAGAGAAACTCTCTGTGCTAAAACATAGTGAGCTGCCTATGTATAAAATGTGATTATGAGATCCCCCTTTTTTGTTTTGTTGCAAAATTGTAAAGCAGCAGCGCATCTGTGGAATCCCACAATGCATTTGCAATGAGCAAGATTCCAGATGAAGCAAGAGAAATGCAGATTATAAAATTATTAATTCAGTACTAAAAATATTGATAAGAATAGCTGAGCAAGATAGTTGTGTGTGGAAGCTAAAAAAAAAAATAGCATGTTAATGAAATCTGACACCACAAAGCGGTAAGGAGATTTAAGACTGGATTTACGAACCATTTTAAGAATAAAATTATTCTAAACTACTATATTTCTTATTTTCAAACATAAAAAAGTCACGAATATTTTGTATTTCCAAAAAGACTCCTTAGAATGTTCAAACATCTTGTTCTTTCTTTTTTGCACTTTGGAACATTCTTAAAAACTTGGTATAATGTATCGTAAGAACTTTGTTTTGTGAATTATAGATTTTCGTAAATCTGGCCTCTAGTTTGCTCAGGTTGTATTCATGGTTAGCACAACCACCAAACTTCACCAGAGATGCTTCTTTGAATTTACACTTTACATATAGGCCTACATATATGGTTGAATCTCACCAAAACATGTCCAGGTCACATTTTACAGAAAGAAAAAAATCTATTATATTTTGCATGTAAAGAAAAAAGGCTTTTATATCAGAATTTATTTATTTATTTGCAATCTACATTACAAATAAGCACATTTTCCTCATAAATTCTTGCTTCTGTAATTCATCCTGACATTTAACTTTGTACGTTTTTTTGTTGTTGTTGTTGTTGTATTCCCTATTATTCTCAGTGGTGATTCTCATTTGATTGTCATTACTGTAATACAGTCATTATACTGTACATTATTCATTAATTGTCTTGAAAATACTGGGCCTCACTCAAGAAACACAAGCTAAACATTATGTAACTATTTTCTATCATAGTTTATCTTTGACACAGGCTAAAGTTAGCATGTTGCATAATTTTAAGATTTACACATTTCAATTTCATAACAAAATTCCATCAAATTTAATTGAGCAATCTTTAAAGGGATAGTTCACCCAAAAACGAAAATTCTCTCATCATTTACTCACCATCATGCCATCTCAGATGTGTATTACTTCCTTTCTTCAGCAGAACACATTTGAAGAAAAGTAAAAAATATCTCAGCTCAGTAGGTCCTTATAATGGAAGTGGATGGTTACACTATTTTTGATGCTCCAAAAAGCACAGACAATCAGCATTAACGTCATCCACATGACTCCAGTGGTTAAATGAATGTCTTATAAAGTGATACGATTGCTTTTGGTGCAAAAAAGATCAATATTTAAGTACTTTTTAACTATAAATAATCGCTTCCTTTAAGCAGCGGTATGCACGTTCACAAGAGGGCTGAGGTCACGCAGTCTCTCGTGTGACGTATTGGCATTGGCATGTTCACGCGAGAAGTAACGCATGCGTGACGCACCCGGAAGACCAGCGCTGTTTACAACTAAGTAGGAAGAACACTGTACAGATGGAACGCCATAAACAAAGTAAAGCAAATTTAAACAAAGATGTCAGAAGATTTCGATTTAAGAGGAGAAGAGGAGATACAAGTTTTGGCACAGCCATATTTATTTGAACCTGGAGCACAGGGAGATGGAGGAGGCTGGACCAACAAGCCTCAGAGAGCTCAGGAGACATGGTGGTGCACATGTAGGCAATGCCAGGCAATGCCAAAAGAGGTATAGTGCGTCTGCTGCAATGAATGGAGCGTTGCCATGCCATCGCTGGAAAGACCACGTGACCTCAGCCCTTTTGTGAACGCGCATTCTGCTGCTTACCGGACTCGATGATTTATAGTTAAAAAGTACTTAAATATTGATATTTTTTGCACCAAAAGCAATCCTATCACTTTATAAGATATTCATTTAACCACTGGAGTCATATGGATGACGTTAATGCTGATTGTCTGTGCTTTTTGGAGCATCAAAAATCGTGTTGCCATCCACTTCCATTATAAGGACCTTCTGAGTTCGAGATATTTTTCTTAAAATGTGTTCTGCTGAAGAAAGTAAGTCATATACATCTTGGATGGCATGAGGGTGAGTAAATGATGAGAGAATTTTCATTTTTGGCTGAACTATCCCTTCAACAAAATAAAATGTATAAACAGTTTAATTTAATTTAATTTAATTTATTTAATTTTGTTAAAAAATTACTCTGGTCAATTTGATGGAATTGAGTTATAAAATTGAAATGCACAAATTAAAAAAATTTTTTTTTTAATTATGTATTTTTTTACACATTTTTTTGTAAATGTGCGGTGAAGTACAGCACAGGAATTATGACAGAAAACACAATAATCGCTTTTCATTAAACCATTGGTCTTTAGTTTGCATTGTTTATACAGAAAGTGCTGAGAGAGGCTGCTTTTGAATGTTCCCCAAACTCAAGCTAAACAACACACACTCACACACACACACACACACACACACACACACACACACATCCTTCTTAATTACAGGGAAGTGCATGATAGTGTATATGAAAGTGTGTGTGCTGATTAAAGCAGGGGTATTGACCTGCAGAAAGGGTGTGTGTGTGTGTGTGTAGTGTGGATGACAGGGTGAAGATACTTGACAAGGCAAACAGGCACAGAGTCAGGCCTGCGGGCAGATGACTGTTTGTTTACAGTTACAAATCACAGCGCTGTGGAGGGCAGAGCTGTCAGCTCATCGATTGAGAAGCTGCTGTCACACAGAGGAGAACAGAGAGCTTCTCAAAAGAGTCTGATGGAGGAGTTCAGTGATGTCCTCGCCAGCACAGATCAAGTTGCTTTATTTGTCATTTGTACAGCTTACACAGGGTTTACTGGCCAATGAAATGCTTACGAAAGCTCAGATTGCAGGATATTGATAACACATGTGCTGTGTAGTTGTAGAGGTATCGATACAAATTTTGATCCAGTTCTGATTCATTTAGGTATTTTTCAGTGATCATTTCCATTTGCTTACATATGAAAGAAGATCTCACTCAGCTAAAATGGTTAATTTTACAGGAGACCTTCTAACTTGGTACATAAAAATATACATTTTGCTCATTTTATTTTATCATTAGTTTTTCACTATTTTGGTCACATTTTAGCAATTTGGTTACATTATAATACATTATATATACACACACATATATATATATATATATATATATATATATATATAGTGCTGGGTTGTAATGTATGTAGGATTATGTAATCAGATTACAATAATCAAGTACTTGTAATTGGATTAAATTACATTTTAAAATACTTATAATCGCACTACAGTTATTTTTAAAGATTACATGTATTAACAAGGCAATGGCAGTAAATTGTTAATAATTTATTGATCATTTTCATATCATCATATTCTTACCCAGAAGCGCAATAGTCTCACAGATGAACATTTTGAGCATGTGCTCCTTTTACATTTCAACAGTCAAATATGCACCTCAGCTAAGGAATAGGTGATGGATTATTACTAAGTAGTAAAGGTTAAAAGTAAGTGTGTCAGAGTTTTGAGCTGTTAGCTTTGACCTAGCAATGTCATTGCTGCTGATTTCAGGTTCATTACTATTTGTTCATGTAATATTTCTATTGTTTTATGCACTTAAAATGAACTAGATATGTTTTAAAAAAATGTTTATTATTTCTTACTACCTCACCAGTGGTGTGCAGCTCACACATTGAATTTAATTGCTTAAAAGGATCTAGTGGTTGCCATCTCTAAGGGTCCTGCCCGCAGGGTACACAATAGTTCAAAGAATGGAATACATGTTCTTCCTCTTTGTACTTTTATGTTAAAATGATTATCCTACTCAAATGTATGTGACATAAAATAAAATAGAATTTGGTGGAAAGTAATCCAAAAGTAATCAGATTACCCCAAAAATGTAATCTATGAGATTATGTTACTGATTGCATTTATGTCATGCAATTTGTAATCAGTGCCTGATTACAATTCACAAGTAATCCACCCAGAACTGTATGTATATATGTATTTATTTATTTATTTATTAGGGATGCACCTATATGAAAATTTTAGCCGATACGATACCTATTTGAACAAAAAAACCATTGGCCAATATCGATATTTTGCCACTTACCTTAGTTTGTCATTATATCACTGTTTTACTTTGGAATTATGCTTAAACAATTTACAAAGAGGTACAAAACACTTGTTCTAACAATAAATAATTTCCATTAAACATGGATTGAATCTGTTGAACACATCACAGGCCAAACTTTTAAAGAGAGCCACAGTGAAAGATGCAAAAAATTACTAAATATGATAACATGATGATAGATATGAAAAAAACATATTATTTTATACTTCTGAAATATTTTTGCACTTCTGTTATTGCAGTTTAAAGTACCAGAACTCACATTTTACATGTATGTACTATATATATATAATAGAACATTACAAATTCATATCATGGATAAGTTGGGTAATTCTACAGAAATTTCAACCACATCATGGAAAATTAAAAGGTTTAAACCAAAGGAACAAAAACCCCTTTTAAATTCGTTATTATAGTAGTATAATGGATAATGGATTATGTCGTCCAGACCGCTAGAGGGCGCCGCTTGCTCACACAGCACTGACTGAAGCGCTGAATGCAGAAATGCAGCCTTTTAAGGTTTAGTAATCGCTCAAGACCATATTGCGATTTCAATCTTAATTCAATCAATCGTGCAGCATTAATGGATATCATACTGATGTCTCAGAAGTCAAAGTCTGCTGGTTTCAAAGCATTTTGAATGGTTTCCCTCATCATGAAGCCTATAGGTAAGTGCCATTTTCACAAATGGTCACGTCTGTTTATGCCGGTTTTTCCGCATTAACGTGAGAACGAGAAATAATAAAAAAATGTATATTACGATTTTAAGATCTTTCAAATGAAGATTGCAATTAATCAGAAAATCTATATTTTTACCCTGCTCTAATAGCAACAATTCATACATTTAACAAAACTGAGAGGTAACTGGTAACCCCAACCCCCCAATAATCAAAACAAGCAAAGTCCAACCCCCCATTATTTATACCATGATCAATGGAAATATGTAAATGCTTCACGCTGCAACCCCCCCAATGTTCAAGTCAAATCTATGCCCTTTGTGAGGTTTATGCTTATAACAAGAGGACCATTACCTTTCAAAGCATATCTCTGTTAGTTAAAATGTATTACAACTCAAAACATTAAAAACGTTTCAAAGGCCCATTTCGTGTGCCTCGCAGCAAAATATCAGATGCATTTGACTGCCAATATTGTGAAGCAATGTACTGCTCTTCATCCTACTAACTTCTAATGCTGCCAAAAAGTTGTGCCAAGTGCTAAACTTGAACCCTTTGACCATGTATTTGTCCCAGTCAGTCTTCAGTTGTCGTTTCAGAAGTCTGTCTGTTCCATCACCCAATTCAACCCTGATTACTGGCTCTTAATGCCCTGATTGACAGCTGCATTGATGATCGTACATGTTGGCTTCAGACGGTTCAACAGGAAACTGAGGATTTGATAGCATCAGCATTGTAGATTCAGATTACTCTGTGCTAGTGTAGGCAGGTGGTTTGGTTGACTGCCAAAGACTGAATGTACCTGGGAGCTGAAATGATTTTAGAATGCTTTGATTATAGTATACAGTAGAGAAAAATATTAAGAACAAACATGGGCTCAGTACCAGAAAAACTAGTGAGCTGCCTATACGGACAAACTTTTAAGGCATCATATGTGCATTTCTAATGAAGGCATTAACCTCATGGTGCCTTATAAGATACCTTATTTGGCCCTCTATATGCTGCACGTTTTATATGTCAGTAGAGTAATGAGAATAGACATTGGAACATACTTTAAAGGTATATTCTAGCTCAATACAAGCTCAATTAACAGCATTTGTGGCATAACCTTGATTAGCACAAAAACTTATTTGGACTAGTCCCTCCTTTTCTTAAAAAAAAAAAAAAAAAAAAAAAGCAAAAATCTGGGTCACAGTGAGGCAAAATGACAATTTTTTGTGGTAATCAACATTATGCAACAAATGCTGTGTATTGAGCTTAACTTGTATTGAACAAGGAATATTCCTAAAGTATAAGTAACTGTAGACTTTATATATAATATAATACATATTTAAATAAACAAAAAAAGCCATAACAAAATTGTTTTATGTCTTACATTCTTTATATTTCATGTTTGTAAATGGAGCCAGAAGCCAGTGAGACAGCATATGCATGCACAAATAAGACCAATGCAACAAAAATATATTCAGTTCATTTGTACAACCTCTATACAATCATTGAGCAGCACTTTAATGGTCATTCGGAAACATTTATGCCAACACAAAAAGAGAGAGCCAGACTAGACAGTTCACCTCGCAATGTACCCCTGTAGCATCATGAATTATTCAGGGTGGCATCTCAGACTGTAGAAGAGGCGTCAGACTCACCTGCTGGAGAGACTCCTGTAACGTTATCAACTGGATCTGCATGTTCACTCAAACTATGATCTCTGCAGTATTTGCAAGGCAGTGGCACTGTATAACAATATCAACAATATTCCTCAAACATTCTTTTATTGGTGTTTGCTAAGGCCTGCATCACTATTACAATTCCTAAAACCACAATCCTTCATGTGCTATTGGAATAATCGTAAATACGAGTTTCCTACTTGGAAGTTGCACATGAACATTCCCTCAAGTTGAATAGAAGTGGAAAACTCTGAGATCATTTTAATATCGGAGTTGGATGGAGACATACAGTATATTTCTAACTTGTCAGTGCAGAATACGGTTTCTGTAGTGAATGATGGTTTTATTAATTTTTCTAAATGCAGCTACTTTGTTGTTGCTGCATGTCGTTCTAACCTGTAGGGGGGTTATAGGGAAAAGAAGCGGCGAGAACCGGCTTGAGAATATTATAGTTTAATAATAAATTTAAACAAAAACACACAAACAAACACATGCAGGGCAGCTGCCTGTAATTCTCTCTCTCTCTTGAACTGTCGTCCCCGGCCGCCTTTATCCCTCGTGCGCCCCATCAGGCTGATTGGGGACCGGGCGTGCATCATTCCAGCCCGGCTCCGCCCTCCTCAGCTCTACACAGCCATAAAAATGTATATATATATATATATATATATATATAGATCAGTAAACTTTTTACAAAGAGAAAATATCAAGTATTTGACAAAGATTAACATAACGGTGTCAAAATAAGAGTTACCCAAGAAATTGGCAAAAATGAAACTGGCATCCATGTTTTTTGCAACTTATGTTAGCCAAGAACCACCTACTTAGACAGGAAAAGCTGTCTAACTGAAATGTAAAGCGATCAATCTCAGTCGGTTTTGTCATTACGTGCCATTTAGGGGCGAGTTTCTTACCTTACATCTATCATCCCACAATAAAAGACCGACATGGGGCAAAAATAATACTAATAATTTATACTTAAACATGATGTACTTGTAATTACGACTTAAGAAGTGTGAAGTAGAATAATTCCCAGAGCATGTGATGGCAGCATTAATTATCACTGGATTTGCCAAAGGTTGCCAGGTTACTGACAGATCTTTTAAAGATCCTTAAAGTTTCGTTTGAGGCATGTAGTAGCACGTAAAGCAGAGCAGAATGGCATAATCGGCTTTGTTTACTTAGTTATGTCTGTGAAACAGTCTGCACTGATGTTTCTCTGCTGTAGTTTGTCTCTCTACGAAATGTTCTGCTGTTTGACCATGTGTTTTCTGGTCAATCGCTCAGGAAGACTGCTGCATCATTATATACATTTTGTTTGCCCCATGTCTGTCTTTTATTGTGGGATGATAGATGTAAGATAAGATAAACCCTCCCCTTGTAATGACAAAACCGACTGAGATTAATAGCTTTACTTGTCAGTTAGACAGCTTTTCCTGTCTAAGTGGGCATTCTTGTCTAACATTAGTTGCAAAAAAAACAAAAACCTTGGCTATGCGGGACTTACACCAAAGTGCCTCAAATAAGTCAGACATAAGGAAACTGGCTCGGCAAATGGCGAGTTTGGGGCGGGACTGCCTGTTTGTCCAAGTAATGATACAAGATGGGTGTTTGAAACTTTGTATTACATAATTATGTTGGCTTGACAAAGCCAACATACTGTTATTCTACTGACTGGTTTAAGGTTTTTACAAAATCCCTAACAAAGACCACAATTTTCAGGAGTAACTCCAAGAGCTGTCAAGCTTCAATCACCAAATTTGGCACAGAGCTTCAGACTGTTCTGACTTAGTGTGCTATGTCTTTTCTAACTGATCAGAGATAAGGCGGTCGCACACCAGACGAGAAGCACCATGCAGCGTCGCAGGTAGGACACGGCACATGTACACAGGGCTTGTCGATGCATTTTAGGTGGCAGACTGAACACACAAGTTACCAAAGGTTTTCCCTTCTTCAAGAATGAACAGAGTGACGTTGATGAGTTTGCAGGTTACTGAATGAAACTGGCGTAACTGAGCAAACTGAATGATTAGAAATGGCTACGTTAACTATGCAATTTCTTTATCTGTAGCATTGAATGGGCTTCATTCAAACGGTCAAACCAATAAACAACATACTTGTAACTAAAAAACACATTGTGTAGGCTACATGAAAGAAACACATACACAATGTGTCATACAGTGATGGCTAGAGTAAATAATCTTTGTCCTTTGATAATGATTGGGTCGAATTTAATGGAAAACTATGCGAGTTACGCTTCGTGGCGTGGCAGAAATTCAAGCAGCCTCAGGAGTCAGTGGAGCAGCGGCGGTATCTATCTATCCATCCATTGATCCATCCATCCATTTTACTGTAACGTCTGTTATTGACCTCTTCAATTCCACCAGCGGGTCCAAAAGGGGGCGCTATGTTGCGAAAAATTCTCTGAATACATAATTCAGGCATATGGGGTATCATTTGAAAGCTTAGAATATTAACTTTTCATATATACCCACTCACTTCTGACTTTGTTACATAAAATAACAAAATAAGGTCTGAAAGCATTCATGTCGCAAATCAGCGCCACCTAGAGGTCATGTGGTAGAAATAATTATATGAATATAAGTCTTTCAAATAGCACTTAAACAGACAAATCATATATCAAATGAAAGCTCTCATTCTAAGGAATGTGACTGTACATATTATTATTATGCCCTTATACCACAGTTCGAAAGATTTTCAAAATAATCACAAAGTAAAATATGATATCTGTAAGACATCAGATACGAGCATCTCTTTTATGTGCCGCTCACTGCTGCTGTAAGCCCCAAATAGCTAAAAACTTTACATCTGCTTTTACCTTAGGGTGTTTTCTAAAAAATTTGCCATTTTTTACTTGTCTGTGACCTTGTTTGAATAATCCAATGTTATATCTTAAACGTCCAAAACAAAATATGCGGTTCTGCAGGAAAAGCATGCTACACAAAACATTGGAAATAAATGTTATTAAATATTGATGATAAAATATTATAAATCATCGCAAAAGGGGAGGATCTGAGCTTTCTAATGACCCCTAGATTGAGCTTTTAGTCCACTCAGAGGCCAAGATTTTCGACGAAATAATGGGGTGGTGCATGAACTGAAAATTAGAATGAATGATATTGGACGAGCACATCTGTGAGAGCTAAAATGCATTAGAGCGCCACCTACATTTCACATCGCCATTTTGTGATGGAAGGAGACTTTTTTTTTTATGTGTGCCAATTTTTGACAATTAGTCCACAGTATCTATAAATGGTTTGCTTTTATATTTGAGTGTGAAAAATTGCAGGCGGCAGCCCAAAATGCCCCAGAGTTGATTAAACGTTCTACCCTCAAGCTTTTACAACTTTTTTAAACTTTCAGACCAGGCTTCCTTAAGCCAATATCAAAGTTTGCCTTGACAAACTTGACCTCTCTCGTTATTTTTGCAGTTCTATTTAGTGCCACACAGAAACTGCACACATACACACTCACACTGCAAAGAGGGTGTTGTGTATGTTTATTCTCATACTTGACATAAAACGAGACTGATGCATGACAAAGCGAATCTGATGCAGCATTTCATTTACACAGAATCAAAGCCTAAAAGTTATGCTTACCTAACTTTAAGAAATGTTTTGCTGCCTTGCAAGCACTGCTATTTCCTTCAGAAAATGCTAAATCCAGTCTTTTTATTTTCTCCAATACAGCCTGATTACTCGGAAGTCTGTATGTGTTAAACTAAAAGCTCACTGGCATTTATAGTAACTAGCATCTACAAGGCGTGTAAAAATTCAGACACATTGAGATCTATAATCAGGTTTCTATAAGGGAATAGCGTTTTTTTCCCTTCAAATAGCAGACTGCCAAGATTGAATGTTATTTCTCTTCAGTGCGAGAGGAGCCTTTAGTAAGATGTCAGTCTAGAAGACAGAAATGCCAAGCATCTGTGGAGTGTGTGTGTGTTGTGTAAATGTCTAAGTCTTAGCTGCTGAGGTGGGGCACATTCTTCATCTCAACGCATATGCATTCTTTCAAAAGTCTTTTCCATGGTGTGGAATGATTTACAACTCATAAATACCCAGTACCCAAAGGAAATCCTACAACAAAAGAGGGAGAATTTGAACAATAAAAATGCATAGATTTATACTTTAAGAGCTGGTTTCCTGAATGCAGATTAAGCAGATTTAGTCACAGACCAAAAAGGATTTTCAATGGTGAATCAATGTTGATAATGTACTTAAAGATTAGGCTTAGTCTGTCTCTGGGAAAATGCCCCTTTTTACTTTCATTTTTAAAGGTGTATTTTAAGTTATTTTTTTCCCTCATTAAAAAACGTTTTATACATAAGTCCATAGTACTTCAGAAAATTGTTTATAGGAATATTCCAGGTTCAATACAAGTTAAGCTAATAAATAATTTAATAATTATAATATATAATAATCATAGGGGCAGTGGTAGCTCAGCGGTTAAGGCTGAGCTACCACTATTTTCAACTTGTTCCTCCTTTTTTTTAAAAAAAGCAAAAATCTGATACAGTGAGGCACTTACAATGGAAGTGAATGGGGCCAATTCATAAACATTAAAATGCTGTTTCAAAAGATTTAAACATTATACATTTTAACATGATTTAATGTGATAAAATCTCTTACTAATGTTTTCTCTGTAAATATATCCAATTTTACAACTTCGTTGCCATGACGACGTAACACTAAAAACCCTGTAATACCATAAAGACTGCCATTTAAACAAATTTAGAGCTCAAATCATAAACATTTTAATAGAAGAATTAATGTAAGTGCTTTTATAAAATTATAAGCTTCACATTTCTGCCTTTGAACCCTCCAAAAATTGGCCCCATTCACTTCCATTGTAAGTGACTTGCAACTTGTATTGGACCCGGAATATTCTTTTAAAATCATGTAAACTCCAGTCAGCAGCCTAATAAAAGCTTTTTTATTTTATTGGCAAGTTGATCACATGACCTGCCAAATACAAATATCTTTTTCTTGTTAATCCCCGTTATTGGACAATTTTACTTGTGAAATAAATTAATCTAGGCTGTCTGCAAATAGCACATTTAGTGCACCTTTGAAACACAGATATAATAAGGCTGTAAATGCTTTTCTGATCACTAATTATATGTAGTGTGAAACATGAAAACTGGATCTTGAAATATTTACAAGGTTGTAACAACTTACATGGCAAACACCTGTCTAAACAATTGCCTAAGGCAGTGCATCTAGCCCTGGTAGTATAGAGAAATTAATGTAAAAAAAAGAAATAAAATTAATAGCAACTGCTAAAAAGCAGGGTGTAAACAAAGCAAAAGAGGGTTGTCGTGCATTCTAAAAAAAAAAAAAAAACTGAAAAAAAAAAATGAAAGAAAGATACGTAGGTCAGAAAAAAAAAACAAGCCTTTTTAAGCATCGGCTGACAGCAAATCTTAAAACCAGCATCACTGCTGAACATAGAGATATGTGTGAAGTCATACATTAATGCAAGTGGGAATGCACACGCACACACACACACACACACGCGCATACAGACACGTGCGCACATGTCTTCTGAATGTGAAGAATGCAGACTCGTTCACTGAACTACAGGTGAGGCATCCTCCAGCAGCATGACAGGTGACGTGTCGGAAATATTTTATTCTGCTAAGCTTCAAACACCTGACTAGTTCAGTTTCTATACCTGATTGGTTTCTAAAAAGGCACAGCACCAATAAATAACAGAGCCATCTTATATTACCATCTGTCTACAGCGGAAGTCAGAAGTTTACATACACTTATGTTGAAGTCATTCAAACTAATTTTTTAACCACTCCACAGATTTAATATTAGCAAACTATAGTTTTGGCAAGTCGTTTAGTACATCTACTTTGTGCATGACACAAGTAATTATTCCAGCAATTGTTTACAGACAGATTGTTTCACTTTTAATTGACTATATCACAATTCCAGTGGGTCAGAAGTTTACATACACTAAGTTAACTGTGCCTTTAAGCAGCTTGGAAAATTCCAGAAAATGATGTCAAGCCTTCTGATAGGAGGTGTACTGAATTGGAGGTGTACCTGTGGATGTATTTTAAGGCCTACCTTCAAACCCAGCGCCTCTTTGCTTGACATCATTGGAAAATCAAAAGAAATCAGCCAAGACCTCAGAACGAAATTGTAGACTTCCACAAGTCTGGTTCATCCTTGGGAGCAATTTCCAAATGCCTGAAGGTACCACATTCATCTGTACAAACAATAGTACTCAAGTATAAACACCACGGGACCACGCAGCCATCATACCGCTCAGGAAGGAGACGCATTCTGTCTCCTAGAGATGAACGTAGTTTAGTGCGAAAAGTGCAAATCAATCCCAGAACAACAGCAAAGGACCTTGTGAAGATGCTGGAGGAAACAGATAGACATGTATCTATATCCACAGTAAAATGAGTCTTATATCAACATAACCTAAAAATGCACATGGGGACAAATATCTTACTTTTTGGAGAAATGTCCTCTGGTCTGATGAAACAAAAATTGAACTTTTTGGCCATAATGGCCATCATTATGTTTGGAGGAAAACGGGTGAGGCTTGCAAGCCGAAGAACACCATCCCAACCGTGAAGCATGGGGGTGGCAGCATCATGTTGTGGGGGTGCTTTGCTGCAGGAGGGACTGGTGCACTTCACAAAGTGAGATGGCATCATGAGGAAGGAAAATTATGTGGATATATTGAAGCAACATCTCAAGACTCCAGCCAGGAAGTTAAAGCTCGGTTGCAAATGGGTCTTCCAAATGGACAATGACCCCAAGCATACCTCCAAAGTTGTGGCAAAATGGCTTAAGGACAACAAAGTCAAGGTATTGGAGTGGCCATCACAAAGCCCTCAATCTGATAGAAAATTTGAGGGAACTGAAAAAGCATGTGCGAGCAAGGAGGCCTACAAACCTGACTCAGTTACACCAGTTCTGTCTGGAGGAATGGGCCAAAATAACAGCAACTTATTGTGAGAAGCTTGTGGAAGGTTACCCAAAATGTTTGATCCAAGTTAAACAATTTAAAGGCAATGCTACCAAATACTAACACAGTGTATGTAAACTTCTGACCTGAAAATGCTGAAATAAATCATTCTCTCTACTTTTACTCTGACTTTTCACATTCTTAAAATAAATTCTGTCTGTCAGTCCGTCCGTCCGTCTTTCTATGTAGATATAATACAGTATATTTGTCCCAAATCACTTATTGTAAACTTCCTGTGTTATGCAAATGTTAGCAACACTGCCATCTAGAGGGAATTGTGAGGACATTACATCTATGATTATGTGGCCCATTTTGTTTACATTTTATATAAATGTTGGTTCAGTTAAAGTTCAGAAGGCAGAAGAAGTTAATGTGCAATGAAATGATCGTTATTTGCAGTTGCTGAAATGCCAGATGAGGACACACAACGAGCTTTCACTGCTGAACGCTGTTATTAGTCAACTGTTCTAACTGCTTTTAAATAGAACATACATTATTGTCATTTATTTTCAAATGCCAGTGGCAAAATGTATTTATATTACTGATCAGATTAAAAGTGTAGCTGAAATGTAGCACTCATTAGTGTGAACGGTGTTCAGAGTTGGCTGACAGGATGTCACCTGATGTTACCTGAGGCAGGCATTCCATTCTGTGACTGTAAACACAGATGGGGAACTCTCAAGTGCCTTTCATTCCAGCTGCAAAAAAGGAAACAGGGACTCTGAAAATTTAGGAAGGCTTTTATATAGAAAGAAAGAAAGAAAGAAAGAAAGAAAGAATGTGAGAAAGAAAGATAAAATAAATGTGGGTAAGAAAAGAAAGATGAAAGAAAGAAAGAACGTGAGAAAGTGTGAAAGAAAGAAAAATAAAGAAAAGTGAGAAAAAATAAAGTGAGAAAGACAGAAAGAATGTGAGAGAAATAATGAAAAGAAAGTTAGAAAGAAAAGAGAAAAAAGAGAGAACAAAATAAACAAATAAAAGAAAGAAAAATGGAAAGAAAGTGAGAAAGAAAGAAAGAAAAGGAAAGAAAGGAAAATAAAATAATTATAACAATTCAGAGCTCTAAATAAACTAGATTTTCATTTCCAGAAGTAAATATACGATTGCTAGAAGGCAGCAAAAATAATAATTTTTAAATAAGATTAAAGTAATGCAAACATGGTGCTATAATGAGTCAGAGCCACCGAAAGTTTAAAGGTGCACTCAGTAACTTTTGTCTTTGTGTCATCTTAAACGTACACTGACACCTAGCGGCTTGGATGCAGCAATTTAAAATCAATAGTTTTCAGTTTCAGATGCCATGTAGTATTCACAGTCAGTCATGATTACTTTAATCAATGAGTGAAAGTGCCCAATAACAGGACGGTTACTGAGATTAAGCGAGTAGTATTCAGCTGGTCGTGTGATTCTAAAATGGCCGCCCCCATGTGAGGACCCTCTCCATGTAGAATAAAACAGCTTTTATAAGGTTACTGACATGACTCCAGTCTTCTTTAATGTGAGCGGTCATGATTACAATTCATGTCTTTAGGAGTTAAACTTTTTTAATGAGGAAAAAAAAAAATACTGAGTGCACCTTTAAATAAATACAAGAAATAAGACCAATCGCAATCTAGTATGCAAATATTGTTGCCACTGATGCAATACAATGGCACCATCACAGCGAGTACGATTTTCAATGCTTACCATTCTGAAACTATAAATCAGCATTAGCGTTTCAAACTTTAATCTTTAGTTTGTTAAAAAGGAGGCTAGCACTCCTGGTCATCAAGTCATCTGAAACAACTTTGAAGTTTTAACTGAGTCAAGTGCCATCAACGACATGCCCTCTCTCCAAAGCCCCGCCCTACAAAAACAAACGAGCAAATCCGGTGTCAGCAAACCGCAAGTCATGAAATGATTGACAGGCGAACAGCGTCTCTGATTGGCTATAGAAGCGCGGGTCGCGCTCCTGTTTCAGACACGCGGCCGCCGTAGTTACGACCATCAACGGGGTAAAGCAATGGCGGAGAGTTACTGTTAATCACAATAAATATTAAAATTGAAAAACGACCCACTGGATACAAAGCAAAGCCTGCATCGTTTTGAGCAAGTGTGATATTTATAACAGGCTGCAGCTGATTGGCTGAGCAGCAGCGGGCGGAAGTTTAAGGCGAGTGGGGATTCCCCGAGGGAAGTTCCCAGCTCATTATAAAACATACAAAATGTACATTTGTACGAATTAGTTCATTTCCTCCCGTTTAACGCGAAAATATACGTGTAGCAGCGTCGCGATGTCCAAACTGCGCAAAAGTATACGTGCTTGGGCTGTTTAGGAGTGAAGGTAAGACTACAGTGAGTGCAGTACACTACTGAGTGCACTCAATTCATCAACTTTACTGTGTGTACTGCAACTATGTAGCTGTTTAACGAGTTGCTTTTGCTTTTAGTTGTTCGATTACATCTCAGACTTCTACCATTAGAAAGTTTGGTTGTAAAACCTTGGTGACGTCACTGTTTTTGCGCTTTTTAATACAGTTTGAATGTAGTATTTACTGTGAACTTCACTATGTTAAGGTTGTGAAAAGGGTTAGCTGTCAAACTGGGTAAGGTTTGAGCCAAAAGTCCAATTATACATATGTGTTTGTTTACAAACTATATAATAAATATATAATAGGAAGAACTGTGTTCTCAGGACAAGAGTATTTTTCCACAAATATATTACCTTTTACATTTAGCCATTTTATGAATTGTATTGGCTACTATTTGATAATTGTTGTGCTGTTGAATTGTTGCTGAAAAACCTATGATAGTTCCCATTGTGACAACTTACCCCAAATAGTGTGACAACATGCCCCTATAAGTTCAATGTGTGTTCAGTGAACTGTCTTGTTTTTACTGGGTGGGCAATACAGAAAAATATATTTACCCTGAGAAATACTGGAGTAAAATGTGTGACCACTAGCCCTGTGTTTCCATGATAGACCAGGACATGTCACATGACTTGCATTAACAGTTTTATATTTCTCTACAAATTTTAAAATAATTTGTTTAGTGGTTACATATTAAATTATCTTCATGATTTCATAAGAGATGGGAAATTTATTTCAGTTTAGGACGGTCTCTAAATATCTGATAACATTATTATTAGTTGCAGTTTATGTAAAAATGACACAATTTCTCAATTTGAACTCATTTAAGAGCCTGCCTAAAACTTAAAGGTTTAAAATAAGATTTTTTTTTCTTTAATAAGAACACAAATAATACTTTCTGAACAATAGAGCAATGCACTAGTTAGCATGTTTAGTAATTTGATCATATTTACCTGATACAAACAGCTAATCATGTGTTTTAAAAAGTTTTTATATATATATATATTAGTGTGTGATTTGTATACACACACACACACACACACACATATATATATATATATATATATTAACAATTAAAAAATACTATTAATTTATATATATATATATATATATAAAAAAATTTGATATATATGTATAAATCACACACAACCACACGTGTGTGTGTGTCTGTCTCTCTCTCTCGCTCTGTTAAAACATCCTTCAGTATTTTATATAGATAAAATACTATCAAATTTTTTAATTGTTGATATATAAAATACTGAAAGATGTTTTAACTAATATATGTATACACACACACATGTTGTGTGTGATTTATATATACACATAAATCAACAAAAGAAAAAAATTTGATATATATAAATAATACTGAAAGATGTTTTAACTAATACACACACACACGTGGTTGTGTGTGATTTATATATACACAAATATAAAAAAAAAATAGTATTTTTTATATATATAAATAAAAAATACTGAAAGATGTTTTAACTAATATACACACACACGTTGTGTGTGATTTATATATGCACATAAATCAACAAAATAATGTTTTTTTTTTTTTTTATAGTATTTTATTTACAGTTGTGCTCAAAAGTTTGCATATCCTGGAAGAAATTGTGAAATTTTGGCATTGATTTTGAAAATATGACATCATGCAAAAAAACTGTCTTTTATTTAAGGATAGTGATCATATGAAGCCATTTATTATCACATAGTTGTTTGGCTCCTTTTTAAATCATAATGATAACAGAAATCACCCAAATGTCCCTGATCAAAAGAAAAAGACGGTGTGGTTGTTTCAATGAGCACAATACGGCGATACTTGAACATAAATGAGCTGCATGGTCGAGTTGCCAGAAAGAAGCCTTTACTGCGCCAATGCCACAAAAAAACCCGGTTACAATACGCCCGACAACACCTTGACACGCCTCACAGCTTCTGGCACACTGTAATTTGGAGTAATGAGACCAAAATAGAGCTTTATGGTCACAACCATAAGCGCTATGTTTGGAGAGGGGTCAACAAGTATTGTGCTCCTTGAAACAACAACACCGTCTTTTTCCAGATCAGCCTGTATTTCTCCTGAGGTTACCTGTGGGTTTTCCTTTGTATCCCGAACAATTCTTCTGGCAGTTGTGGCTGAAATCTTTCTTGGTCTACCTGACCTTGGCTTGGTATCAAGAGATCCCCGAATTTCCCACTTCTTAATAAGTGATTGAACAGTACTGACTGGCATTTTCAAGGCTTTGGATATCTTTTTATATCCTTTTCCATCTTTATAAAGTTCCATTACCTTGTTACGCAGGTCTTTTAACAGTTCTTTTCTGCTCCCCATGGCTCAGTATCTAGCCTGCTCAGTGCATCCACGTGAGAGCTAACAAACTCATTGACTATTTATACACAGACACTAATTGCAATTTAAAAAGCCACAGGTGTGGGAAATTAACCTTTAATTGCCATTTAAACCTGTGTGTGTCACCTTGTGTGTCTGTAACAATGCCAAACATTCAGGGGTATGTAAACTTTTGAGCACAACTGTGTGTATGTGTGTATATATATATATATATATATATATATATATATATATATATATATATATATGAGGTGTGTAAGTAAGTGTTTGTGTCTGTCTGGGATTAGGGCCCGGGACCGCCCCGTTCGGAATGTTACTGAAGGAATGGACAGAAACATCAGTGAGCAGCTCAACAAAGCCTTTGAAGCGTACCGCAATGCATCTATTGAGAAAGATATTGCCAGAAAGGAACTTCAGAACAAGGTTCTGTTTGTGAACAATCAGTTCCATTAAACTTTATTTCTTCAGTTTGGTGTGTGTGTGTGTGTGTGTGTGTGTGTGTGTGTGTGTGTGTGTGAGAGTGGGCAATCACTAAAACAGATCTATTGCAGACAGAGCAGTATCAACGCCAAACTCAACAGCTGGAGAGAAAGATAGAAGAGCAAGCAAAAACCATCACACATCTTAAAGCTCAGCTCGGTTTACTTCAGAAACATACATCAGGTTAGTAATGCGAGTTTTTTTCTCGCTGTGTTTTCATATATTATAATGATTTACTTTGTATACACTGCATAAAGACAGTTTAAGCTGTCTGTAAAACTGTAAGTAAACCTGGACAATACCAATCAAAAGTTTGGACACACCTGCTCTATCTTTATAATGACTATTTTCCTCATTTTTTAGAGTGATAGTAGGGTAATTAAAATCATAACACAAACTGAAGTATGGAAATCATGTAGCGATCATAAAATGTTAAACAAATGTTATATTTGAGCTTTCTCAAAGTAGTTCCCATGTATGCTGGACATTTGTTTTTCCTTCACTATCTGCTCCAACTCATCAATTAATAATAAAAAAAAGTATTTTAAGTGTTAAAAAAAAAAAGAGAGAATGCGTAGGCATAACTTATATTTACAAGTTTATCCAATTTATATTTAAGCCTTTAGATCAAAAGGTGTTAAGATCACGAAAAGTGTCAAATTCTGACTGGCAGTGTATATTATGTCCATGCAAATCTATATAAAGTCAAAGTCAATTTTATTTATAAAACACTTTTACAAACTACAGTGTAGATTAAAGTGCTGTACATTAAGATTAAACACAGTAACATGATGTTATTAAACCCAATGGATTAAAACAATTCCGAACATAAAATGACCGCTACATTTCAAAGGCCAAAGAGAGCAGATGAGAACTTTGTTTTCTTATAACATAAAAGATTAAAAGAGAAATATGATACAATTGATCGGCTTAAATTTCATTAGTCACACTCTTTGAGTTTGTCATTTGTTGTGAAGGCGATGCCGAGTGAAACATTTAAGACAAATAAAGTTCTTTGAGAAAAAAACAACTTTTGCTTAGAAATGAAAAATGCCTTCGGGTTAGAAAAAAAAATGAAAGGTGTTCAACTAATGTGTTATATCCTTACGTGTCTATATATGGTAAATAATAAAAGTATGTAAAATAAATGTCTTTGTATGCACTGTAGTAACTTAAGATTAAGCAAATAATACAAACGTAGAAATAATCAGAGTAAGTGTACCTTTTGCCCATGCAAATTTATGTAAATATAACACAGTGTAGAAGCTTAAACTTCCTTTATCACTCTTTATGCACTCAGTGCTTTTAATAGTGTATCGTAAAGTTAGTTTGTGTGTGACATGGTCTAAAATGTTATAAGAAAACACAGTTCTTCGAAAACTGTTTTCGGATGCATGCTTTCGCTTTGAATTGCCAGTATTGTTAATGTTGATGAGTGTGATTGATATCTGGCCCGGTTCCTTGTTGTACTTTTTTCATTTTTAGGTGAGATGAAACTAGCAGAGTCTGCGCACAGAAAACAGGAAGTAGAGACCTTGTCACCTAGCGATAATCGCTCTGACAACCAGTCCAGTTCCCTCAGGACTAACCCTTTCCTGGTGGGTGTTTCCTCCTAATGTCAATAATAAGGGATGCGACTCTAGTCAATCT
This sequence comes from Myxocyprinus asiaticus, assembly GCF_019703515.2. Taxonomy (NCBI): domain Eukaryota; kingdom Metazoa; phylum Chordata; class Actinopteri; order Cypriniformes; family Catostomidae; genus Myxocyprinus; species Myxocyprinus asiaticus. Next base: position 48,674,636 of record NC_059353.1, on the reverse strand, counting down.
TTAATGTCACAGTTAATAAACAGTTAAAGGGATAGTTCACCCACTTCTCTCTTTTAGGCAGAATGTTAGGGACTGTCAGCCTCAGTCACCATTCACTTTCATTGCATTTTTTTATCCATATAGTGACAGTGAAGGGTGAATGTGAATTCTCCATTTGTGTTCCATAGAAGAAAGTCATACAGGTTTGATACAACATGAGAACCAGCACTTTCATTTTTGGGTGAACTATCCCTTTAAGCAACTCTTTAATACTGTATGTATGTTAGTCTTTGCATTATATAACAAAATATAGAAAGTGGCATTTATTTTAAAGAAACGCACCACAAACCCTTTTTGTGGCAAATTATAAACAATAGACATACTGTTCGAAATAAACGCATCATATTTGGACACTTTCTGGTTGTCAAACGGTAGTGGAACTTGTTCCTAGTTAATCATACACCCACAAAAAAATCACCGGTTTGTTAAAAAATAATTGCAAAAATTCCTCCGAAAAGTCCAGAAAGCATAATTTGTTTGCAGATGCCACTTGCTTTGATTTTATTGTAATGCAATGACATTCAGACATTTTAAAGTGTGCCTTAAGTGTCCAAATACTTTTCTAGGTTTCTTTATGAATATGCACATGCACCTTGTTGGAATATTATTTCACTTTGTTGATTCAGATGTAATTGTAAAAGAAAGGACTTTTCCGACCCTCACCCCCAAACCTCCCAGCCTTTATATTGTGTTATCGTTGTTAACCGCCTGTAAGCAAAAGACGAACCTAATAGCTGAGTTTGCGGGGCTTTGTTAGTTATCCACAGTTCACTCGAGGGTTAAGTTGTGAGAAATGTGCGAAAAAGATGTAGTTCTCTCTCTTCACAGTTTGATATCATTTTTCTTCGCTATCTGTCCATAGTGAGAATGTTTCTCTAATTGAATCCAGTGTGATAATTCTTCTCAATAGTTTTCAGCTTAAACGTGCATGTTTGAACCCACAGGGGGCACTAGAGTATAGCACTTTTGTTGGAGACTCTGTGAATTGAGTTCTCTCTTTTGAAAGGAGGTGTCACATTTTTTAGATGACTGTTATTCAAAGATATAGAAGTAACAGTTTTGAAATGGCTACTTTCTCTTTTTTCTGAACTTAATCTTGAGTAGATAATGGCCTCTAGTATCTGTAGTGGGCTTAACTTGTGTGTTACAGTATAAGATTCTATCACAGAAAGATTCAAACTCTTGAGTCAAAGGTGTAATTAAGGTAGTTGGAAGGTTTTTTTTTGCATTATGCATTTTGCAGTATATTCAGCTCAGTTGAGCATAGCTGGATAAATCAAACTAAACTTGGGTCTGGGTCATATTTTTTTATTTACCAAAAAAAAAAATAAATAAAAATAAATAAATAAATAAATAAATATATATATATATATATATATATATATATATATATATATATATATATATATATATATATATATAAATATTTATAAATATTTATAAAAATATAAATTTGTTTTATTTTTTTATATAAAATATATATATATTTTATATAAAAAATAAATGAAAAAAAATTCATAAAATCTATAATTTTATGTAAAACTAACATTTATTAATATATAATAATTGTTATTAGTATATAAACGCTATATTGATTTCTACAAAACATTTAACATTTGACAATATATATTAATAATATTATTGTTATTATACAGAAAGAAAAAGAAGCCTATTTTTAGGACCTTTAAAATGTTTTGTAATGTCACAATTAATTATGACAATTACGCACATATTCATCCCCAAATTGTATTACCATTATGTAAATAGTATGGTAGTACTTGTTGATCTGAGATAAATATAAATATCATATTACAGTGTCTGTCCTGTAATTCAGTAAAAAAAAAACATTTGAGCAGTTATGACAAATTTTTGGGGGGGGCGGACTGATTTATCATGAAAATATTTCTTAATGGTCCTAAAATGAGTTTTATAATAAATGTGAAATATTTTAAACATACTCGAGATGTTCCGGTCTGCTGTGCTGACAAAGCTGTATTTTGTGTTTTGCTTATTTTAATTGGTAATTCTGTTTATCTTTATTGTTTTTGCGCAGATAAACGAATCCACAGAGTATTCCGGGATGCTTCCCCATACGATAACGTCCGCTTGCGGAATAAAGAGGTACACAATTCATCCATCCATCCATCTTCTATAGCCGCTAGTTCTATATAGGGTCACGAGTAGTGCTGGAGCCTAACACGATTCATTTCACTTTAGAAAATTATTTATTAAAGAAGGATTTTACACTCCAGTCCCACATGCACCCAGACTAAAGATTTGACCCTGAACTAAATCAGCTGATTAACTCAGTTATGTCTGTTTGTTTGAGGTTGGAATTGGCAGATCAGTTCTACTGTTGTCAGATATTTGCTCTTGCAAAGTATATATTGCATAGATTCTGAATAACAGTATGCAAACTAGCAAAACTGATTTAGAGACAACAGCCCTAAAATCCCATGCTTATGTAATACTAATGCAGTTCTGCTGATGTGAGATCAGTTTTTCTGGCATCTATTGCAACTAAAGGGGAGGTACGCTGACCTTAAATCAGCATAAATCTTGCCAACAACAACTAAACAAAGCAAATGGTATTTTAACTTGACATTCTTAAGTGGAAAGGTTAAACTTTTTTTTTAATTATTATTATTATTATTATTATTATTTCTAGATAATACAAATTTAAACTCTCACTTATAAATCAGATCACCTTGACAACCAGAAAGTATGAGAAAACTTTTTGTCTTTACAGTGTGTTAGTAGTTTTATAATTGAAAACCAAATAAACTTTTTTCTGTTTTTAATATTTTGCTTGTAAATAGTGCAGTAATAACAGTGTATATGTATGTATGTATGTATGTATGTATATATGTGTATATATATATATATATATATATATATATATCGACACTAACTGGATATAACTGGATTATTTTATTTTTTTCGTTGGGAAAGACCCAAGCAGTTTTCTTGACTTTTCTTTCTCTTTCGCACAGTGAAGACGTTTTGGACACTCTGCAGGAAATCCAGGGGACTTTCCAGAGGATTCAAACTTTAGCTAGACGACAGAAAGATCACCTGAAGAGAATACACAAAGGAAATGAAAGCGCTAATGGTAAAAGCGTTTTTAGAGCCTCATTTAAAATTTTGGACTAATGTCCTTTATTAAATTATAGCTGTTATACTACCTCACCCAAGTGTGTTTCGTTCCATTCTAATTAAATTAGGTAAAATAAAAACCGTGGCGTTACAATTACATCGCAAATGTCACAACAAATGTGTAATTATCTAACTAGTATTTTAACGCAGCATACTAGTAATTATAAATGTCGCCGTTGACTCCTGCACGCAATTAAAAGCAGAACTACTTGATGCAAAGCCATGATGTAAGGGCTCTTTGCTCCAATGATCTCTGACCTCTGCACAGCATAAAAATAAACTGCGCAGATGAACATGTTCAATTATCACTTTGATAAATGTTGTTTTGAAGCTGCAAACTGTTACACAATTACGTGTCCTCTATGAAATTACTTGGAAAAAAAACCAATACGCCAGTGAGATGTATTTTTGGACGTGGTAGCATGATGGAAAGCATGCATAAAACACAGTGTCTTGCCCTGTGGAAACGTAATTCGTGTAGCTTGTTAAGGCAAGCATAACTATTACTATTGTTCATACTTAGGGGTTAGGGTTAGAGGTTCTAAAAAATCCAAAGTATTAAACTTTTGGTGCATTACGTGTGTGGCTTGTTGAGGAAAGGTGTGCTATTACTTTTCTAAGTGACTGGATTTACAATTTCTGCCCGGGAGAGGATAAAACATGCGACTTGCATTGAAAGGAAGTCCCCCAAGGCATATCTAGGGACTGTAATATCATAGAGACCTGAGGTTGGGCTTTTTTTTTTAACCTTGCAACCAGATAGCAATGGGCTTAAAAACCTCTTGGAACACCTAAAAGGAGCAGTTCACCCAAAAATGAAAATTCTCTCATCATTTACTCGCCCTCATGATATCCCAGATGTGTGTGACTTTCTTCTGCAGAGTACAAATGAAGATTTTTAGAAGAATATCTCAGTTCAGTAGGTCCATACAATGCAAGTCCAAAATTTTGAAGCTCCAAAAAGCACATAAACATAGCATAAAAGTAATCCATAAGACTCCAGTGGTCTTCTGAAGCAATGCAATCGTTTTTGGGTGAGAACCGACCAAAATATAACTCATTTTTTTACTGTACATCTTGACATTGCAGTCTGTAGGCATGATCAATATTTCAAGCTCGATTAAACTTCATAGTGCTTGACACATGCACAGAGCGCTAGATGGCCTTAGGAAGTGTAATCGAGCTTGAAATCATGATCGTCAAGCAGCTTCAAAGTTTTAGTCACCATTCACTTGCATTGTATGGACCTATAGAGCTGCTCCTTTACATACAATGAAAGTGAAAGGTAATTTTATATTGTCAAGCTCTAAAAAGTAACAAAAACGCAATTAAGCACCTTAAAAATAGTTAATACGACTCATATGCTGTATTCCAAGTTTTCTGAAGTCATCTGATCAGGCTTAAAGGGAAAGTTCACCCAAAAATGAAAATTCAGTCATTGTTTACTCACCCCTGTGTTGTTATAACCCTGTATGTGTTTAATACAAAGGGAGAAATTGTGAAAAAAATTTGTGTTCAGTGATTACTACTTCAAGCTTCAAAAGAACACAAAAGTATAATTCAGAAGTCTAATAAATTATTCCATGAGACTCATGATTGTTATGAAAGCATACGATAAGGTTTGATGAGAAACAAACTGAAATCTAATGTATTATTTAGTGAAAATGTTCACTGACCGTTGATCTCCTGTGCGTGTTCATGATAGGGCACGAGAGCAACAGTTCACGCAGCCCCCTCGTGACATTGGGGCGTTCATGCGAAAACTCACTTTGTTTATCTAAAAACTGGTCCGCCACAGCGATAGTGACAACAGAACACAACACAGCTGTTTGTAGTTGAAGAATTTATCCATTTCTATGCCCAGCCTTTTTTTTTGTTTTTCGGTCCGGTGCCATTTCACAGCGGACAGATTTAACTGTGCAATGCCAAAAATAGAAACACGCGATCGATAGAATGTACCGTCGCTCGTCACTGCTGGTTAGGACAAAAACTCTGATTACCATAGAAAATATACCTTTTATCACCTGTCGTTTGGCCTCAGGATAGGACACGGTATGACTGTGGCTGCCTGTAGCCTCCTCTATGTTTCTGTTTGATTTCCGAGTACTCCGTTCAATAAAATAAGGCTGGGCATAGAAATGCATCAATTCTTCGACTACAAACTCTTCAGACATGTTTGGTAAGTTCTGTTCTCTGTTTTGTGTGCAGCTGTGTTGTGTTCTGTTGTCGCTATCGCTGCGACCAGTTTTTAGATAAACAAAACGAGTTTTCGCATGAACGCCCCAATGTCGCGAGGGGGCTGCGTGAACTGTTGCTCTCGTGCCCTATCATGAGCGCACACAGGAGATCAACGGTCAGTGAACATTTTCACTAAATAATACATTAGATTTCAGTTTGTTTCTCACCAAACCTTATCGTATGCTTTCATAACAATCATGAGTCTCATGGAATAATTTATTAGACTTCTGAATTATACTTTTGTGTTCTTTTGAAGCTTGAAAAGGTGGTCACCATAAACTGTCATTGTATGACATCACTGAGCACAACATTTTTTCAAAATTTCTCTCTTTGTGTTAAAAAGACAAAGTCATTTAGGGTTATAACAACACAGGGGTCAGTAAACAATGACTGAATTTTCATTTTTGGGTGAACTATCCCTTTAAATTTAAGTCGTTGTTCACTGATAATCTTCTCCACCTCATTAGCTCTCAAATTTAATTTGTGATTGCGTATGTATTTTATCTTGCTGAGTAGTGATTTGTCATATAACGTGAAAAGCAGTAGTGTGTGGCATCAGTGAAATCTAACCGGTATGACACGTCTAAAGCCATTGTTTTGAATTGAACAAAGTGCCAATGAAATTTTAGAGCATCGGTGGAGGGGAAGATTATCAATGAAGAGCTGTTTCCTCCACAAAACTCTCATGTGACTCCAGAGGAGTTGGAATATAGTCTTATGAACTACTTTTATGGGCCTTTTTAGATCTTGGTACCATATATAAATCACCATCAACTTTCATTGTATGGAAAAGATACAAAACTTTGTGTTCCAAGGAAGAAAGAAAATATTATGTGTCAGGGTGAGTAAGACAACAAAATTTTCAGCTTAGGGTGAACCGTTCCAGATAGATGGAAGTGCATCAGAAAAATCCTATTCTTTTAGCAAACGGAAATATGAGGTAATGCAATTTCTTCTAACAATGATCTCAGACTTGTTGCCCTTGTAAAAATGTTTCTGCATACCGTAGTGTTGAATTATGGATAACAGTCATTGAATCCAAGCCATTCTGTGATCATCATGATTTGATTGCTACATTACTAACTCCACTTGCCTTAATGTGATCACAGACTTTGATCAGGAAGCTTTAAAGGAGAATTTCAAGCTCTGTATTTGATTTTAATTGGCCGGCGGTGCGGTCGCAGGGACTTACGCAGTTGTTATGGTAGTGCAATTCTTACTGCATTGTTTGGTGCTAAAATTGACAGAGTTCCTCATTAATAGTCAGCGTTGCATGATGTGCATATCACTGCTGTGCTTTCTTTGCATTTGCATACTAATGTACTTATATGAGTGAGAGCGAGAGACAGACAAGAGAAATACGAGAAAAAATGAATGAATTTGAGAGTTTTCTCCACCATTTAAATCAGCGCCTTAGGCTTGTCAGTTTCTCTATTAAATGAATGTTCCGGTTTCAATGCAAGTTAAGTTCTATCAACAGCATTTGATAATGTTGACTACCACAGACAATAAATATGAAAATCGTGGTTACAGTAAAGCACATGTTTTCAAATGTAACGCAAATACACATTAACATTGTATGTGTTGACATGAGTGTAGTGTGATAGGATCGCTTACTAACCTTGTCTGTGTAAAGTTATTAGAGGTCAACCGACAGTGGATTTTGCCGATACCGTTAACTAAGGTGGTGGAAAAGGCTGATAACTGATTAATCGGCCGATAGATTTTCAAATATATTTATAGAATGATCAAAGAGTTCTTAATCTTTACTTACTATGATGAGCACAGACATTAAAGCTACAAGAGTCCAAAATGAATCAAACCCAAAAAGCAGTTTATTGTGCAACCAAAATTCCAATAATAACCAGAAGATTTGGAGCATAATATGTGACTTTAACCGGGGACTTTTATTTTAAAAATGTACAGACAGAGTACTGTAAATATTTAATAAATTAAGCTTTTTATAGTCTATAATTTCACGCAATGGTTTATTTATGAGGAATAAAAAAATCAGGGATAAAAAAAATATCTGCATAGATTTTTGCCGACAACGATAGTCCAAAAAAGCAGCTATCGGCACCGATTAATCAGTAAAACCGATACATCGGTCTACCTCTGAAATTTATATTCAATCTTTCAATAGCAACGTCATACGTAAAGTGATGACTTTTGCATTAAATGCACAAGGATTCCAGAAAGAGACCATTTACATAGAGAACTCCATTCGCTGAAACAACATTAGATTGCGACGAATTACGCGTAATCAAAGTTCTTTCCTACATACAGGCTATAAAGAGCCGTTCACACAGCACGCGTTCGGTCTCATGACACAGTTTTAAACATTGGCTTATGTTCAGTGTTGCAGAAATAAAACTAAGAATATGTGGAATTTTAAAGACACTTTTTGTCTTTTTGACGCTTTACTTGTCTGCCACATGAATGTCTTTGAATTATCTTTATTTAAGATCTTTTCTCAGTAAATATTGATGGATGAGATGTGATTATTTACAATTAGGTTTAATCAATTAAGCTGCATTTCATTTAATTATCTTTATTAAATGTTTTAATCGATTGTCAGCGCTTGTCCAAATGCTTTAGTCTTAATTTTGAACAATATGTTTGTTTTATAATTTCAAACCTAATAACTTCTTTTTGCTTTAAAATCGATTTTTTTTTTTTTTTTCTAGGGCTGTCAATTAATTTATCGCATACATAAATATTTGCTGAGAGCCTATCATATAACAGTAATTAAATATATAATGATTAATTCTAAATATTCTAAAAATAATAATACAGATAATTAAAATGCGTTACATTATTTTGGCACACAAGTGAATATAAAAAGTGGCTTTAGAATGCAATATATTGCTTATTTGCATATTATTGAACAAAAGCCAGTCATTGGTCTACAGGTCACAGCAATCCATTTTGCAATTGAATTCATCAGTCAGTCCGAGATTTATTATGTGGGCTTGTCTAAGGACCCGTCAATGTACACCTGCATCAGATGGACACTTTTGGAGCGTCTCGGTTGCATCGCGTTATAAACATACAGTTTTAAAGTCGCTGTGTCAAGTTAAATGAAGTTTGACATCTTGAGATTCCGACCTTCGGAGTTGCGCTCCATCAAGCTGTGTTTGTACACAAGAACGTGTTTTTATCTTGTGTTGTCTGCTGTCGGTAAGTGTGGTTTGTTCTCTGTAAAAGCTGCTCGTTGCCTATACAGCTGAAGTTTCGCTTACTGCCCCCTGGAGAAAACAGCTGGTACTTCAAGCTTGAATTTCTCAGATATGGCGAATCTTCCTTATTACATTTCGGGGACATGATTAATTACATCAATTTTTTAACGCTTTATTTTTTATATAATTAATCGCACTGAATTAATGTGTTAAATCGAGAGCCCTAGTTTTTGTGTTATAATAAAAAAACAAACAAAACAAAAATTGTTCAATTTACTTCAGTGAACTAAAGCAACACAATTCTAGAACATTTTGTCACAACTTGATTTCATTGCGTTCTATTTAAATTTGTAGAATGGAAGTTTACTAAATCCATTTTTTTTGAGTTGGGACTACATTAATACTTTTTGCGGTGTTGATGCAGGAATGATGAAACTGGGCAGGTGATTTCTATTTCCCAGCATGCATTTAGCATGCTAACATTAACATTTACCAGTTAGTACATAAAAAAATAAATAAAAGAGATTTATTTGAGTCATATTGACATGTCTAATTTTGTTGGGTTTACTCAATTCAATTAGACCCCATTTCCACCTGGTATTAAGATGTGTTTCGGGTGATCCGATCACATGTGGTCAGGACTAAACGGGGTCTAAACCGTTTTGTGATCACAAAACGAAAATCAAAAACGAATTTGTCCACATCACATTTGAGGTGTAAACACTAATCCGTCCTGTATGCGTACCGGCAGCAGCGAAGTGCCACCCCTCACCTGTCAATCATCAGCTGTGCTAAAACCATTTATGAGCGGCTTAAAAGGAAATAACCGTCAGGTCGGGAAATTAAAAAAAAAAGCAGATACATACATTTACAATCACAAGAGCTTCACGGATCTTCTTCAGTGTGTCTGATATCTACACAGATGACAAGCACGAACACCTTCAAGCACCTTAAATACAGGTAATACACTAAAATAACGTATAATTCTGCTTGACTTGTTGCGTTTGTGCTTCTGGGTGAAACAGCGCGCTGTTTTTTTAGCTTTAGTTTTGTCTTTTCTGACTTTATTGTGCTTTATTATCATGCAGTAACACACTGATAGAGTGATTGATGTATGTCATCATGAAACAGAGACCCTCCCCTCCAGTCCCGAACACAAGTGGTCACAGGTGATGCAATTAAATGACCAGGTGTGACCACATGTGGTCAGATCATCCAAAACGCATCTTAATACCAGGTGGAAACGGGGCCTTAGGTTCTGTCATAGGTTACATAGTAATTTTAAATTATGAAAATTAACTTGTGTATAAATGTTTATCTTTAAGTGTAGTTTAGGTGTCCAAATACTTTTTAGGGCTGCTGTAAATAAACGTCTTTAAAATATTGTCTCCAGAACAGTTTTCCATGCCCATCCAATGCACGGACGACACGGCGGAACAGGCTGAGGTGCCCTTTTCTGAACCGCTACAACCAGAAGTTGATGACACTTTATCCTCCACATCTCTTGCTTCACGTGGCACCGGTCCGGACGACGGCCTTTTTGATTCATTAAGAGGTCTGAGCGTCAAGTTTCCCCCGAGCCCAGACTCCGAATACGACTTTCTTAACAGTACGCCGGATAAACGAGTGGGCCTGCCCCTGCAAAGACCCGACCTTGGAGACCACGGACACACGTTGAGGGAGGAGTCTTATCCATCATACCCCGCCCCCTCTTCGCCCACTCACACATCCGCATCTTCTGCGGCGCATGAAAATGTACGAGGACCCCAACAGGTAAGATGAGCATTCACACGCAAGATCTGAAATGAACACTCGCCAAGCTCCAAATGCTAGTAAAAATTGACTTCCATGAGTATATAAAACTTAATCGGCGGTTGGTCGAAAACTTCTAAGGGGTTTTTGACACCAAATGCTTTTGCGTTCATTTGCGGCTTTTTTTTTTCTTTTTTTATGTGAACGTGCGCTGCGTCTCACTTTTTTACGTTGTTTTTTTGTTTTTATCAATACTTTTCTGTACTGAATGAAATTTATGCATTAACAACGTTTATCTCGCTTCGTCCACCATCTTGAATTTTTTTTGCCGCCGAGCTTGTCGTAGAATGCATTCTAGGATTGCCTTTCTACGGGAAGGGTATGTGCGAAGCTGCCATAACATTTGGCAAAACTGTGTACCTTAGGGGCTATTTACACCAAACGTATTTTTGTGTCTATTTGCGCTGTTTTTCTATGTTTACATGCGCTAGATGGACGTCTTTGACCGAGTTTTTTTTTTCAGCGTCTTACACTATAGTACCACATTTTTTGACGCTGTGTCGAGTTAAAAAGAACTTCATCTTTTAAAATGTGTCTCGAGACACCTGCATTCTGTTATATATTCATTGCACGCCATCTAGCTTTTTTAAATGCAAGAATGCATTTGGACCACGAATATGTGAAAGAATATGTGCATATACTTACATCATCATACAATTATTGCATAAACCGCCATTATACTACAATAAAATTAACACAAGCTCAGTGCTATATATACTGGCAAAACGCACACATAATGTAAGCCTCACATCTGCACCGGGGTTCAGCGCCATTCCATTTAGGATGTCAATTAGGATGTGCTAAGACCACAGAGAGCTGTGAATCACGTATTACCTCGTCTTCTGTGTTGTCATACTATTACACTCGTTTCCAGACTGTTCTTTTTGCTCTCTTCTAGTTTAAAAGTGTTACAGATAGCTACCTTGGTTCATCTGTTTTAAGAGCATGAAAAAATAAAGTGTTGTTGGCAAACAGACATTTCAAACGGAATGACTAAATTTATGAAGTGTAAATGTGGTGTTATCAAAATGCTCCAAAGAGCATTGATATAATTTTTTCATCATGTGCTGTGTGCAAATGGCCAGATCTTTATATATACCAAGATAACTAACTGATTATAAAGTCTGTTATTTTGGTTGTCATATAGAAATGTGCAATTGTGGAAAGCATTAAAACACGGGATGTGAGAGAAAAATGATGAAATAAAAATAAAAGATAATGGGTATCTCACTAGCAGATGTGTTTTATTTTTAATAAATGGTTGGGGAGTATGAAACACAAGTGTCTTGTTTTCTCAGTGCCCATGCCTGCATTCGGTCCTGCAGTAATAATGATGCTTGTGTGAGACATCTAGACATGCAAAGCCATAATTATGTCAAGGAAAGACATTAGGAATACCATAAGGCTTTTGCACATAGGGCTGGGAGATATAGCAAAATAAATCTCAATATGTTTCAGCCTTCTGACGAAATGTAATATAAATCTCGATATTTATGTATTATTGTTTGTTCCTCTAATTGATTGGGAAGGGGGGAATCATTTCAACCGAACAGATATTGCTGCCAAATAGCTAAAAAAATGTTTAATGCAAGAACTATAACACAGTAAAAAATCTAGCTTTTAATAATCAAGGCATGTTTTCCACAGGGTTATTCAGTGTCACATCAACCAGATTTCAGAAACTTCCTCAGTTGACATATTTTTGATTTTGTTAATACTTTTTCTAAAGAAAGATAAACATAAATGTTGATGAAAGCCAACATATTTAACAGCATGGATCTAAACTGACAGAGTAATCCTTTGCTTTGTAGGTGGGGGGTCAAAATGACAACTGACCCTTTGGTGTTTGGGCCCCTCATGATGCATTCCAGAGCTTTACAGATGTACATTTCTGAAATCCAAAAACTAGATATCAGTATTGCACCATCTGAAGAGCCACATTTGTCACTTACTCTTAAAAATCGAGATTTTGATATTATTGTTTTAATGTGAAATAAATAAAGGTACATTTCTAGTTGTTTTAACATTATTTGTATTTCAGACCTTTGTTTTGTTGGACAAGAAAAACTAGCTTCATATGTACCATGTGACCACATAAGTTTTCGACCAATTTTTGGATGGAGCCACATTGAGAGTCCCATATGATTTAACCATATATGACCTTAAAATGAAGATACAAAAAGCAAACTTTGTTCTAAACCAGAATCTAAAAGGATATTAAGATGTCTATTATACTTCTGGAGTTATAGGCACTGCAACTTTGGAAAGACAACAGAAAAAAAGCATTTTTTCCCATTTTTCGACATACATCATTGGCATGTAATGCAACAAGGGGTGCTGAAGTCAACTGATTTTTTTTTTTAGGTAATTTTTACCTGTAGTTTTGTTCCAAAATCATAGGCAAAAATGGTCCTTTTGACACTCCTCTACAAAATAATGGATTACTCCGTTAATATTTATCCAATGTGTTTCATATTTTGGCTTTCATCATCATTTATGTTTATCTTTTATCAGTAAAAAATTATCAAAAAACAAAATTAAGCCAAGGTCCTTTGGTTGAGTTGACATGAAATGACCCTCGCACTGTTTTTCACTAAATGAACTCAAGGAAGAATATATTTAATTATACATATATGCACTAATGTAACTAAACAAACTAGTAAAAGACGGGCAGTTCCAGCATTATGGATGTGACATTTGCAGTGAATGTGAAATTTAACTGCATATATAAAGCACTCATTACCAGCATATCAAACACATTTTTATATATATATATATATATATATATATATATATAATCATAGACCCCCGCAGATAGAACAGTTTCAGTCTAGACAAGTTTTTTTCCAGTTTCGAATTCTGGAAATTAGCTTACGCAATGTAAATATGTACGGATGTAACAAAAATGGACACGTTTTTGGGAGACGACACACTTCTTAAAAACTGTGAATTGAAATGCACAATCCAGAAATAATAATATCCACAGAATGTAGAAGAGTTGACGCTCCTAAGAGAACATATTCATTGTCGTTTTCACATAAATGGGGAAAAACCGGCGTTACGGACGTGACGGTTGTGAAAGCGGCACTTGCATCTTGAGGGGAAACCATCCAAAATGCTTTGAAATCTGCAGACTATGATCTCTGTGACATAATATTACATTATAATATCCATCAAGGCTGCATGATGAATTGAAATAAGATTGAAATCACCATTATTCCATGGTAAGCTTGACATTTTCGTGGAATTGCCCAGACCGCAATATTTACCTTCACGGAATTGAACTCGCAAAATCAAAGTTTACATTTGAGGCGCTATTAAAACATCTCTGTCTTAAAGGGATAGCCTATCTAAAAAAAGATAATTCTGTCATCGTTGACTCACCCCAAACCTGGTCTTCTTTTTGTTCTGTGGAACATGAAAGGAGATGTTTGGCTGAATGTTAGGGACTGTCAGCCTCAGTTACCATTCACTTTCATTGTATGGAAAAAAAGATGCAGTGAAAGTGAATGGAGACTGAGACTAACATTTTCTGTCCCTTGAGGAGAAAAAAAAAATATTTGAACAACATGAAGTTGAGTAAATTATGACAGAATTTTCTTTAATGAACTAGATGGCCAAATAAAATGTGCATTAAAATAATCGCAGTATTCATGATGCAATATTTATATCGCCAGGGAAATAATCGCAAATGTATCATTAATATACGATGATATATCACCCAGCCCTATTTTCACATAATTTATTTTATTTTTTTAATAATGCCATATTTATCCTGCACTTTGATCATGTTTCCAAGTACCGATGCATGTGGAATAGTTTAATCTTGGCTTTTATTTACCCAACATTATCTAAAGCCAGCTTGTCTCTAATGCTGCCCTCGCTGCTGTCTAATGTCCTCTTGTCTGTGTCCAGCTTTTTTGGACCCCAGACCTCCCGGACATGTCCTCCCAGGCGCCAGGGACAGACGTGCAGCAGATGAACAGCAAAGAGAAGTGTGCCTTTTGCAAGGATGATGTACCCCCAAATCACATGTATAGCCACCTCAATTCACACTTCAAGAACAAAGCTGGCGATTGACAAATGCGGGCAAGGGGCCGCCCGCAGGACTGCGACAGGCTTTATTCGTGGCTTTGTCGTGTAGCGCTCTACCCGTCAGAACACATTTGCTCACGTCCTTCAGTGACACCATGAAGAGAGCGGAACCTTCCACGCTCGTTTATTTAATTAGGAGAACTTTAAACGGTTCATTTTGGGCTGGTTATGTCTTAATTAATCTTTTTAGCTGCATTCTAGTTGGAGGCATTCTGATGACAGTTTACTTTGCGGTAAAGACATGCTTCCTTTTCATTTAAGTAATTTAATTCGAGATGGCAATATAAAAGACATTCATATCTCATGATTGTAAATGCTGTTTATGTGAGGTCAGTCCAATGCTGGGTCATACGAGAATTAAACGTCACACCGTTTTACTTTTAGACGCCCATTAAGTCTCTTTCAAAAGAACAATTTTTGTTTGCATATATTAAGTTAAAAATAAAACAAATTTCTGTTGTCTTTAAAATGAAAATTATGCCATCATTTATTCACCCTCATGTCATTCCAAACCCGTATAACCATAGCCTCCGTCACCATTCACTTTCGTTGGAAAAAAGATGCAATGAAAACATTCACTTTTGTGTTTCATAGGAACAACGTGAGGGTGAGTAAATGATGACAGAAGTTTCATTTTTGGGTAAATTATACTTTTAATGTCAGGCTGTCCCAAGCCATGCTTATAAATGTAGTACATTTGTGAATATATTTACCTTGTCCTGATCATAGTATTTTCAGGCATAAGGGAGACCGGGGCTAGTTGTCACATGGTGAAGTCACTATATGTCACAAGTCCAATTACATATGTTTTTGTGGGTTTCTAACACCTACTTCAAAACGGTCTTAAATTAGAATTATTTTTAACCGAAAGGTAATTTTCATAAATGTTAGGTCAGGGCAGGTTGTCATGTGTTTTATATGTTGTAATATTATAGAATGAATTTACATCTGTTATGGAATTACAGCATCTGCTGGCAAAAACAATGTTTGATGTTTTTGTATGTTACATTTCTGCAGTTTCCTGAATTATTTTACTGTTTAAATTTAGCTGAAAAGCCTAGAAAAGGCTATTTAACGGCAGGTTCCCTTTGTGACAACTTACCCCATATATTGTAACAAAATGCCCTGCTATAAAGGTAAACTTGTGTTCAGTGAACTTTATCTTTTCTCCAGGGAAATAACGCTATAAATGTTCAAAAGCTTTTTATATAGCTAGGACTGTAAGGTTCTGTATGTGTCTAAATTAACTTTCAAAAATAAAACCACTCTGAGAAATAAAGCAAAAAGTGTGACAACTAACCCCAGTCTCCCCTTTTCGCAACATATCTAGTATAAGAAGTTTCAGCAACACAGTAGTAAATTTACTGGCCACTGGATACATTTTCCATTGAATTGTTTTGGAAGTAATAACCCCTAATTGCTTTAATTTGATAACTTAATTTTAATTTGTACCACCTGTATGAGGGAATCTGTTTAGAATAAGAAATAATTCTTAGATAATTATTCCAACTATAAACACCATCTGGTCTATGAAATCACTGCTGCACAGGTATAACAGGTTAATTAAAACTTTGTTACTACACATAGTATCCAACGCAAGCTCACTTTGCAATTACATGCACAATTATTTTGTGATTTATAGTGTATTGTTTTGTGGCCTTCTTGTTAATAGGCTTGTTTTATATGTGTGTTTAGGGCCCTGCCGTTCATCCACATGAATGAACATAAGTGAATAGCGCTTAGATGAATGGAGAAGTATTGACTATACGATATCCACCCCACAGATGGCCCGTCATTAGCTGCTCGAATACCTCTAATACCAAAACATTCCAGCTTTGTTTTTAATCTTCCATTCTCTTTTCACACGCTCATAACACTCTAAACTGCAGTGCACTGGAGAGTATAGATGCGCTTCGGTTTTTAATGGGAGTATCTTAAACCATGTCCTTGATGCTGCATTGGACTGTGTGTGAGGATAATTTGCAGTTTTGTAAAGAAACATAATAATTTTCACTAATTCCAGTGATGATGCGTTAAGCAGAAAGGGTAATGTGTGTAGTGGCACACGTGTTTGCAGTGAAGACCTCACAGCACCCCGGATTACAGCCTGCTAACACACACACACGCACAATAGATTAGCTAGTGGGAAGAAGACGAACTAGTTTTTGTTGTTGTTTCACACTGGCAGACTGGCTCTGCACATGGGAACATTTTGCGATGTCTCATTGATCGACTGATTCTATAAAACTCATAAGTAAAGGATGTAGCCCAGCCGGTCATTACTGCAAGATAAACCCTGATGTGAAGCAGAGGGATCTTTTTGCGACTACTTCATCCCGCTTTTTACATAGCTCCTTGCCAAATAAAAAAATGGGCAGATTTAGGTTTAAACTATGTGAGAAGAAAGAGCACGGAGTGATACGAGAGACAAGATACTAGCATAGTCATGAGGAAAATCGGTTTCCTGGGACAGCGGTCAATTGTGCAGCTTGGGAAACAAATATTAAATTACAGAATGCCAACGACTGACCAATCAAATATTCCAGAGAACCTTGTAATAATCTTTAATAGTGTATATTTATGCCATCTTTTATATTGTGAAAATAGGCCTAATATTGGCTAAATGGCATT
Source organism: Myxocyprinus asiaticus (assembly GCF_019703515.2). Taxonomy (NCBI): domain Eukaryota; kingdom Metazoa; phylum Chordata; class Actinopteri; order Cypriniformes; family Catostomidae; genus Myxocyprinus; species Myxocyprinus asiaticus. The sequence goes on along the minus strand of NC_059353.1, from coordinate 48,657,486 downwards.
TTAAAGAATGACCCATGCAGTTGATTTTTGACTACAGTATATATTCCTGATATAGCACTGCCTCAAGTGCTTTATTGCTTTAATAAAGCAATTACTATTTCATGAAAAGATAAAGATTTAATTGGATTTAATAATATTTTGAGCTTATGCACCAAAGCTACTTGTATGGATAAATTATTAATACAGTATTGTTCAGCAAATTCATTATTAATTATTTTTTCTCCCCAATTTGGAATGCCCAATTCCCAATGCGCTCTAAGTCCTCGTGGTGGCGTAGTGACTCACCTCAATCCGGGTGGCGCAGGACAAATCTCAGTTGCCTCCGCGTCTGAGGCCGTCAATCCGCGCATCTCATCACGTGGCTTGTTGAGCGCGTTACCACGGAGACCTAGCGCGTGTGGAGGCTTCACGCTATTCTCCGCGGCATCCACGCACAACTCGCCACGTGCCCCACCGAGAGCGAGAACCACATTATAGCGACCACGAGGAGGTTACCCCATGTGATCCTACCCTCCCTAGCAACCGGGCCAATTTGGTTGCTTAGGAGACCTGGCTGGAATCGCTCAGCACACCCTGGATTCGAACTCGCGACTCCAGGTGTGGTAGTCAGCGTCAATATTTGCTGAGCTACCCAGGCCCCGCAAATTCATTATTTGTTATCATTCCGCTAAAATATATAATTCCTGAGCATTGCTATGCAACTATGGAGCTACATCAATAAAAGTATTTGAATCTGAAATTTGAAAAGTGGGATTAGATTCAGAAAATTCAGATTTTTAAATTGCAGATTCAAATTTTCAGATTGAGAAGAAATTCAGAACTCCAAATACAAATCTCTCACATTCAGATCTCAAAAATTCAGATCCTAAACAAACTAGGTGAATAACTGTACTTGCGCCACCTAGAGATTCAATTATGCAGTTCTAGCCACAGCTTTCCTGACTAGCCACTGGGCGCCGCCACAGTTGAGCGTGTTTACATGCATGTTCTTTCACTGATTGTACTTAATAAGATGACAACATGTGCAGGGGTGGGGCCAGAAGGGTGGCACGGGTTGGCAGCTGCCACCCTAAAAATGAGCTTTGCCACCCCATCTCGGATCCCGCTCACGTTCTGGAGACGGTGCACAATGGCTTAACCCGTCCGTGTCGCGCATGGTCCATAGCAACATTCCGCCTCCATAGACAAAGCGTTTTTCTGCGTTCCGGATCGGATAGCGACCGATCGACCGCATTGCCTTTCAAACTATACTCTTTTTAAAGCAAGTGAATACAGATGCGTTTGACACATGCGCACTACAGTGTAGTACTCTTTTAGCACAGTCAACGGCAGGCGCAGGCGCCAAAGATGCGCACAGATGAGGACCACTCACCGTTCAAATCTGAACCACGCGCGGATAGTATGCGCAGTCTGTGTGGATGACGAAATTTGCATCACGCATTCAGTGCGCGGAGTGATCTGGAACGTGGTTAACCGAAGTATACTTTGGCCTTAACTCGCCTTATTTCACAGCTTTATGTCATTCACCCGCTCTTTGACGGGTGAAGCACTGTCAAAAACGGTCATCGTGACTCTAAAGTATCGGCACTTTGGAGCCACATGCTTTTTTGACAATTTGTACAAATTTTATACGCTAAAAACGTACGACGATGCAAAAACAGCCGTACGGCGATGCAAAAACAGCCATACGCTATGTATCGTGGAACACTTTCGCGTTCATGAAAAAGGTGGATAATCTAAAAATGTACAGACAATTCCACCTCTAAAAAATTCAAAACAAACAAATCTGCCATTTAAAAAATACAAATGTAGCCTAAAAACTATGCCACAAAAATATTCCGTTTTGTTAAATGCACGTCTAGAATTAAAATGAACAAAGTTTAGATTAAAATACATTTGTCAGTGTTCTAGCTCCATATGCAACAAAAATAACGATCCGCTATTGGTGCAACCCAGCGATATTGCATATTGTTATTTCGCGTCATAACGAAATCAGCATCTAGGACCGAACTATCCATTTTAGAAATGTAGGCTAATATACTGTAAGCAATTAAAATGACGTGCATAACATGTCCCATATGCCTAATCATTTTTCAAACCCCTATGAAGCATAATTTCGAATAATTTTTGAAGTCTCACACGACACATTGTTTTGGTATAGCTAAAACAACACAACAACTGAGACACACGATGTGCATTTTGCTCTGTTTGCAATGCTGAATATTGCATCTCGAAAGCACACAATGTGTTGCGCATAATACACGACCCAACTTGGATAAACAGACCGCTCAAATTCTCTTCTCTCACATCAAACCATGAATTTATTCTAAAAGGCAGCAAATATGAACTCCTATCTCCCTAATGATATCTATCTCTCTCTCTCTCTTTCTCTCTCTCTCTCTCTCTGGAGTCGTGGACAGATGCTTGTACATAATTACGTTGTCAGTGCTCGTTATTTGGAAGAGGAAAGCTGTACTGACAGTTTCTGGGTCCATGTGTTTTTTGTTTTTTTTGTCCTTGCTGTTGACAATTTTTGACAGCATAATGCAGACAGTGCAAGACAGAAATATTGTTGATTATTCAAAAGATCTATAGATTTCGTTTCTGAATTTCTCATCCATTATCTCTAGTAAAGTAGGCCATCTATTCATCTGTTCAACACTTTCTAGATGTATACACGTCGTATTTGGATGAAAGTATGACTGGGAGGAGGAAGAGGAGGGTTAGATTGAGAAGGAGAGGCAGCAGGCTGATTACGAGGTGTCAAAATTGCCAGGAGCAAAAAGGTGAAAGCAATAAGGGGTGAGAAGAGTGCAGCATTCGTGAGGGGCAACTAATTATCCAATTCATTTGTGGAGTGCAGCATTTGAGGCTGAACGCTGACAGATTGGTGTGGAGGAGAGGGGAGGTGTTAGAACAATGAAACCCAGCTCACCCTCATTATTGCCGCATGCTAATCAGCCGCTCCATCGGCACTGCTGCTGCTCCACAGTTCATGGAAAAACAGCAAGTCACCTGCTTCATTCCAATGGGGGGAGTGAGAGAGAGAGAGAGAGAGAGAGAGAGACCCTAACATAAATGTGTTGGCTCAAGTTCCACCAAAGCAGACGAGCTAAAAGACTAGATCTGTCTTGTCTGTCTGTCATAAATCTTTTTGTTCTATCTATCTATCTATCTATCATTTTTTGTCTTATCTGTCTGTCTGTCATCATTCTTTTTGTCTTATCTGTCTGTCTGTCTGTCTATCTGTCTCTATCTATCATTCTTTGTCTCTGTCTTTTCTATCTAGCTATCTATCACTCTTTCTGTATTTTCTATCTATTTATCAGTCATTCTTTCTTATCTGTCTATCTATCATTCTTTTTGTCTTTGTCTGTCTGTCTGTCTATTTGTCTGTCTATCTATCTATCACTCTTTCTGTATTTTCTATCTAGCTATCATTTTTGTCTTATCTGTCTGTCATCATTCTTTTTGTCTTATCTGTCTGTCTGTCTGTCTATCTGTCTGTCTCTATCATTCTTTTTGTCTCTGTCTGTATTTTCTATCTATTTATCAATCATTCTTTCTTATCTGTCTATCTGTCTATCATTCTTTGTCTTTATCTGTCTGTCTGTCTATCTGTCTCTATCATTCTTTGTCTCTGTCTTTTCTATCTATCTATCTATCTATCTATCTATCTATCACTCTTTCTGTATTTTCTATCTATCATTCATTCTGTCTTATCTGTCTATCTGTCTATCATTCTTTTTGTCTTTATCTGTCTGTCTGTCTATCTGTCTCTATCATTCTTTTTGTCTCTGTCTTTTCTATCTATCTATCTATCTATCTATCTATCTATCTATCACTCTTTCTGTATTTTCTATCTATTTATCAATCATTCTTTCTATCTGTCTATCATTCTTTTTGTCTTTATCTGTCTGTCTGTCTATCTGTCTGTCTATCACTCTTTCTGTATTTTCTATCTATTTATCTATCAATCATTCTTTGTCTTATCTGTCTATCTGTCTATCATTCTTTTTGTCTTTATTTGTCTGTCTGTCTGTCTTTATCTGTCTGTCTATCATTCTTTTTGTTTTTATCTATCTGTCTGTCTGTCTGTCTGTCTGTCATAATTATTTTTGTCTTTTCTATCTATCTACTGCAAAAATAAGTTAGCCTATTTTTAAGGTTCACACATTTCAGTTTCATAATAAAATTCTATTAAATCGAATTTTTTAATGTTAACCAAGTTTAAATTAATAAAAGAGAAAATAAGAAAAACCATAATATTTACCTAAAGACTACTCATTTCAATTGGATGTCATTTTTAATTGAAATTGAAATGCGTAAATCATAATATTATTATTATTTTGAGTGAATCGGTCTGTCGGTCTATTTAAGCTAAAAATAATTGAGTTCACTTAAAAATGTGCTTGATGAATTAACATCCAAGTGAACCAAGTTAAGTTTATAGCCTGTATACTTTCATATAAACAGGCTATATGAATACAAAGATATAAAAATGAAAATATAAAATAATGCTGGTGATGTAGAGCACTAATTTATTTAATTAATTTCCATGCTATTTACTGTCAAGCACAGAAATGAGGACATGGATAATGACATTAAATTACCATCATTTGAAACATCTGTTGCTATTTCATTTGTCTAATCTGTCCTCAATTAATGTTTCCTTATGTCCTATAACAGTGTTAATGTGAATTACCTGCAAGGTTTTTAGATTTTTTTTTTCTAGGCCTACTGAGCTATTACATATAATAATAATAATAATAATAATAATAATAATAATGCTTCAACTAGACCTGCTTTTACAAGGACAGATTATAAGAATCATGTTGAATGTTCATTGCTTGTTCCAAAACAACGGGCCAAAGAGTTTGATCAAGTAGGCAATGTCGGCTATCAAAAATTGTTTCACTTCACTTACTACTAATTGTATTCATTTATATTATAAAAATGATATTGTTTTTTTTTTTTCAATTTATTTTAAAACTGCAATTTCAGTGTGATTAAAACATATATTGCCAATACACAGAAAAAGAAAGTTGCTAAAAAAAACCCACATTTTTATTTAGACCAACATATCTGTTCATTTGTAAAATTAACTTTATTATAGGCCAAGTATATTTAAAAACACATTCATTGGATAGCGTTATCCATAGCGGCTAATTACATTATTGTGACATCATAACTTTTACAACATAATATATTCTGCCTGCATCAAGAGAACCGTTCATTTTTGATAGTATAGAATGGAACAGTTACTGAGTTTATCGAAATCGGCATTGCTATGACATGATCAATTATATATACGGTTGCAAAAATGGAATATCTCTCTTTCTCCTCTTTTATTTATTTTTGGTCAAACAAACCATGCATAAACAGTTTTTCTTAATGCCCTGCAGTCCTCAGCAACCATAGTAGTAAATCAAATTAGCTTGGTATATAAAGAAATAAATATCCATAAAAACAAATCTGAAGAAAACATAATAGAAATGTATCAGCATGATCTTGATTATTTCTTTTTGTACAGCCAAATAACCACAAGCAGAGTATAACTCTGTGTCTGCAGCACTGTCAGACTATTGCCAAATAACAGTCTAGAAGAGGAGAGGGGGAAAAGATGGTGGAATTAATATGTAGTGTTAATTAACAGGAAGTCTGAGGCAGTCTCAGCCTCACCACTGACAAAGTTTGATCAGGGGAAGTAGATTCCCACAGTATTGTCTACAACGTTTATAATGACTTCCCTTTAAACACCTAAGAGTGGGAGAGACAATCGTAATGTCAAATGCCGTTATTACTTTGCAGTGCATAGAATACAGTATATTAACGTTTGTATTATTGTGGTGAAATATAGGGTCGGGTATAATTTTTATTCTCTTGTCATATGTCTTTTTTCACATTTAGCTTGTAATGAGAAAAATAACCATAAACTTGTCCGGACTTGACAAGTGCTGCAGCTATAGGTGGACTTTTGAGAAAAGATTTTAGCGGTCAAATATATTCATGTATTTCATATTCTGTTTCTAAATAAAAAAGACATACGTTTTTTTTTTTTGGTTTTTTTTTATATCTTTGCTTATAATTTGCTTATGCACCTATGAGACATTTGCATTGTGGGAAGGGTTGTTGTAGAGTAAGTGCACATCTCAGCAGGTGTCGCAGGTCAGTTGGCCGATATTTTCTAGCCTCGCGATGGCTCGATGGCCGTCTCTCCATATCAGAGTCATGCAGACAATCAACAACTTCCTACAGAAACACATGTGAATGCATGATGGGATGCAGACCAAATGTAAGGGCATGAGAGGATACAGCCACCCTGCAGTTTGCATGTTACCCAACAAGCAACGCAACAGTCCCTCTCGGTTCAGGATGCGACGCGGTTCTTCCTCATGTCAGCCGAAATGTGTTGAAGCGAAAGGCTGCCTTCCGTAGGTCTCTGAGCAGTCCTGTCTGCTTTGTGTTTGTTTCGATGCTGGTTTGCAAGCCCCCCGATTCTGGAGCAAGGATTTGGCAGTCATAACAAGTGATGACAGAGGCATTGGTGAGATGGCACCCAGAACCCCAGAGGACGCTACCGTTTCTGAGGAAGCAGTAGAAAGGAGGGCCTGTGAGCCTGTTAGGCTGGGCTTCATTTAGAAACCACATGAAGCTTGTTAAAGTCATTTCGTTTTGTGTATGGCGTTAGCAACACTAGGGTCATGGGTTCGATTCCAACGTAACACTTACTGAGAAATATAGCCTAAAGCTTGAATGCTCCAAGGAATATTCCAAGTTACGCTCGATTGACAGCATTTTTGGCACAATGTTGATTACCACAAAAAATACTTTTTTCGACTTGTCCCTCGTTTTCTTTAAAGCAAAAAGCAAAAATGGAGGTTACAGTGAGGCACTTACAATTGATCACTTTTTTGACTTCACTAGTTCATTTTAAATGGACCTTGGGTGTGAAAATGCATACTAATACTGCATGTACAAAAGCACAACTACAGAAATCTGAATTATTTACATATACACTCACTGAGCACTTTATTAGGAACGCTATGGTCCTAATAAAGTGCCCAACGTGGTCTTCTGCTGTTGTAGCCCATCCGCCTCAAGGTTCAACATGTTGTGCATTCTGAGATGATATTCTGCTCACTACAATTGTACAGAGTGGTTATCTGAGTTACCGTAGACTTTTTCAGTTTGAACCAGTCTGGCCATTCTCTGTTGACCTCTCTCATCAACAAGGTGTTTCCATCCACAGAACCGCCGCTCACTGGATGTTTTTTGTTTTTGGCACCATTCGGAGTATATTCTAGAGACTTTTATGCATGAAAATCCCAGGAGATCAGCAGTTACAGAAGTACTCAAACCAGCCCATCTGGCTCCAACAATCATGCCATGCTCCAAATCAATGAGATCACATTTTTTCCCCATTCTGATGGTTGATGTGAACTTTAACTGAAGATCTTGACCTGTATCTGCATGATTTTATGCACTGCACTGCTGCCACACGATTGGCTGATTAGATAATCGCATTAATAAGTAGGTGTACAGGTGTACCTAATAAAGTGCTCAGTGAGTGTATGAACCTATTCATATAAAATTATAGATCATATATTTGAGCATACTCTATATGTAAATATTCTTAGCATTTGGGAAAATATGTTACATACTGTATATGAAAATGGCCATTTTTGTAATATTTTCAAATATATATGTTTCATATATGTGCAAGTATTTGACTTCTTTTATATCAGTGAAAACCATGTGAACTGTAAACATATATTTCACATAGGCTATGTGTTTTACATTTATTGCCTGATGTCTGTTTGGTACTCCATATAGTCTCTCATTTGGTAAGGTCATAAAGCTCCATGCATAATAATTGTAAAAACAATGAGCGAAATGCTGTTTTAAATAGTTTAAGATGAAGTATGACACATCACAGGATGTGTCAACTTCCCGAAAGTATTAAAACTATCCATAAATGTAAAAGTAATGTTTCGCCAGAACAAGTGCACTGCAATTCATGTGTCCCAAATGATGCACTATAGGGTACAATGGGGTGAAAGTCCCCCCAGGGTAACAGGTGATTTTATTTTCTCCCAAAATACTAAATGGCAACAAAACTAATGTAGCACCTTCTTAAACACCTGTTTGTTACTATGCATGGCAAAATGTTCCTGATCCACAAGGTCTTCACGTGCAATGTCAAAGTTGATTTTGAGGTAATATGATCTAAGATTAAACAACTTGAGAATCCCTTAAATTATCACATTTATTTTGAGACAAAACACTTATTTGATTTGATGATTAAATCAAATGTATTTCCATGACTGTCCAGTAAGTGTGAGGATAGTATTTGGGGTCACAAGTACACATGTTGCAAGGGCTAAATGCCCCCATATAACACTTTGTTCTTTCTAAAGTGGGGGGAATAGATTTGCTAAGAAGAATGTTCAAAGTGGAGTCACATTGACTGATCCAGTCACAACAGAGATTCATTTGTATGTAAAATACTTGAGATATTATGAAATGCAAAATGTGATTGAAATTGACAGGAAATGGTCGCCCGTTTCAGAAGTGGTTATTCTGAAAAAGTATTATCTTAATTTGTTGATAAACCATCTTGCTGTCTCAAAAGTATTTGCATAAGTTGACAGATTTTGCCATATAACTATTGCCCCTATATCTATATCTATATTTTTTTTATCACAAGAAACCCCTCGGGGGCCTTTTAAAGCAAGTGGAACAACCCTTGCCATCCTTATATCATTCCATAATTTTAATCAAAACAACCTTATGTTAATATATTACATTCCACACAAATTATGTTTCTCTATCAATATTCAATAAAAATACATTTATTTTCAAACTTGATACTCTTGCGACCAGAAAAACGCACATTTTCCTTAACTGGTGCCTTTAGCCCCATTAAGGCCCAAGTATACTTCATTTTTGACCGTTCCGGATCACCTCGCGCCCGGCTGACCGCTTTGCGTTTCTGGGTATACTCCTATGACCATGAGCGAATAGGAACAAATTCGATGCATGCACACTACAACTGCTGTACAGTCAATGGCCAGCACAGGCAAACTCAGTCCAACTCCTATATCTCAAATAATGTATATTCACACAGTTGATGGTAAAGCATTCAGCTCACATTTGCAAGGTGCTGTCTTAAAAGTTTCGCTAGTTGCCACATTCACTGCAAATTACATTTGTTTTGTCAGGCTAGCATAGGCTAGGTAACCCCGCCCCTTCTGCCATTGAGTGAATGAAGTGTCCAATACAACAATCCTATTGTTTACAAAAATGTCAGCGTGTGCACAGTGCGTGGTGGCAGAAAGCCGATAGAATGTTGTGTTAGATTTGACAGAGTAGACAATTAAACGAAAGTACGACACAAAACCATCCTAAATACACAAATATTCTTAGCTATCCAATTATTATAATGATATGAGTTAATAACATATCTGTAATAATGTTTGCTTTATATGTTTGTGAGTTGAAATGATTTCCTCAGTCCAGTTAGCTCTGTTGATGGCTTGAAGCCACAGCTGTCTACGGGAGCCCTCGGAATAATTTTTTAACAATGGAATCCGATAAAAGTTTACTGTTTGCGGATGATTTCTGCCACCACTTCGGTATGTGTTGTGTGGTGACATTGTCAAAGGATTGGTCTATGTTCCACACTGTCATATCAGTTGGAGAAGTAGTACATTATCCGGGTCCTCATAGTAGCATACACTTCTTTCTGTTGTCATTTTACATTTATGCATTTAGCAGACGCTTTTATCCAAAGTGACTTACAGTGCACTTATTACAGGGACAATCCCCCCGGAGCAACCTGGAGTTAAGTGCCTTGCTCAAGGACACAATGGTGGTGGCTCTGGGGATTGAACCAGCAACCTTTTGATTACCACCTATGTGCTTTAGCCCACTACGCCACCATCACCACCACCACCACTGTGTTGTAAACATGCTAATCGCAACAGTATAGAATAGTGCAGAAATGTGGGATGCACCTACAATTAAGAAACAATGCTACAAGTTGTGATTATGACATCACTGACCTTTTAGAAAAAAAATGAAATGGAGTAAAATAATTATATGGAGCATGTTAGCAATACAGCTCTGTTTAATGTTGGAGTGACAACTGTGGCTTTTCTCTTTGCAGATGGAGGGATAAAAAGAGAAATGATAGAGAGGAGGAGGGGGTAGAAAAAGGGTTAAGGCAGCATGAGAGAAACCATTCTCGGCTTAATGACCTAGCCTAGCTGGGCGAGGACGGCAGGGAACATGCTCTTGACTTGTGCCGAATTTGCCAATTAACACCTCGGATAACAGGCAGCCTCGGAACATCAGGCGCGTTGGGAGGAGAGGCGCACATGCACTTTGTTTTTCATTCTTGGCCTGTTTCCTATTGCTAAGAGTCCTATGTTTTAGCATCTTAAGGACTCGAGTTTCATTTATTACTTATATGAAGCCGCATGGTCACATTGAACATAAAGAACCAGCAATTAGAATATGGAATTGCTTAAAGAAATGCTATCCCTACATCTGGAGGAATATTGGCTCTCGCTGTATCATCATATCTAAGAAAGATGCCATGTTATTCTTCTTTCTTTCTTCATATTTCTGCCTACTGATATCGTTCACTATTTTCACACTAGCCCATATGGCCGCTTGAAGCCTCAATTAGATCCACAACTCCCGTTTCCAAGACACTCGTCTCCGTGTTGTCTCTCTCTCTTAGGCCTGGCTCGCTTTCCCGCTCTCTCTCTCTCTCTTTCTCTCTCTCTCTCTCTCTCTTTTGTTGCTCCTATTGAACAAATGAAGACTAACAGACTGATATCATCTTGATCACAAAGTTAATTATTCAAAAATCTAGATCTTGACTCCGCTCTTCTTGGTTGAAGCACCCACTCATCTCCAGCCTATTATTTTCTCACATGTTTATCAGACGCCTAAACAACACCTTGGGCGGGTGTGAATTTTCAAGCCCCCAGTGAAATTCTCACTGGGCACCGTCTCTGTTTTTCCTCAGAGTCCATTTACAGGTAGGAGAAAGGCACCGGTGCCAGGTCCTAATGACTGAAGCGGACTGTCTTAAACACCTTTCGGCCCATGTGTCACACGAACGTCCCTTGCATCGAGCTTCAAGCTGGTAAAACGGAGCGTAATTGAATAAGTCTATGTGGTTACCACTGCGTTACCACTGGATTCACCATTCCACACATCGCTTCGCAATTCATTAGCAGCTATTTTAACAGAATGCGATCATCAAAGGAAAGATAGCCTACATAACTGATAAGTTCACACTGCAGCCAAAGGTGATGTAATGTGTCTAACAAATTTGTGGCTTACTTTTACAAGGATAACACTCTTGAGTTGTGTTTGGATAAGGAACATCGGACTCGGACTCGTGGTTAACACTTTGTTGACATCGATGCCTTAAACACCTCGTTGTGGCCCTGTTTGCATACGCCCGATCGGCTCCGCTTCATCACGGCATCCTTTCTGCTCACCTCTGAGGTTGTGATATCGTAACTTGCCTTTTCGGTCAGACGGGCAGAGAGTATGTGATCCGTGCTATGGAGGTCCACAAACCCGCATTCATTTATTTATGCAGTGTGAAGAAACCATCTGGCCGTGGAGAGATTGAAAGTGGATGTAATCTGGCAGGCGGCGGAGTGAATGACTGACACCTCATGCGGTATTAGTGGGAGGACAAAATCATTAATACTCAGTCTGAACTAGCACAGGCCATTAAATGAGTGACTATATAAGAAGCCGTTCAATTTCTTGAAAGTCTCCCAAACAATGGTGGTTCATTTACATTCACAAAATACTAAGTTAAATAGGCCTACAATAAGATCAAATTTACACTTAGTGAGCTGTGAGATTTCTTGTGGGTTCTTGTTGGCTTTTATTCTCCATGTTTTTGGACTAACAAATAATATTGTCTGTCACAAATAAGTTTCATAGTTTATTAAAGGAATACTCCGGGTTGAATATACAAGTTAAACCAGAGACTATAGAGTTGTCCAGCTTGTAGTCCAAAAACCTGGAAGATAATTCGGCATGGGTTCCCTCAGGATTTTCCTATGGGTTTTTATTATGGGGCTTTTGAACTTATGTGTAAAATAAGGTCTGTGGTAAACATTACTTGACGGTACGTGGACGTTTTGTTCTACAACATAAATGACACACTTTCATAACTCAAACACGACTTTTGAAGCCATATTGAATTTTTTTAAATGCATGGCGGCTTCAAAATACACGTTTGAGGTATGACTGTGTGTAATTTATGTTGTAGAACAAAACATCCTCATATCGTCAAGTAATGTTTACCACAGACCTTATTTTACACATAAGTTCAAAAAAACCATAATAGGGGGCCTGTGTATCTCAGTGAGTATTGACGCTGACTACCACCCCTCGTGAGTTTGAATCCAGGGCGTGCTGAGTGACTCCAGCCAGGTCTCTTAAGCAACCAAATTGGCCCGGTTGCTAGGGAGGGTAGAGTCACATGGGGTAACCTCCTTGTGGTTGCAATTAGTGGTTCTTACTCTCAATGGGGCGCGTGGTGAGTTGTGCATGGATCGTGGAGAGTAGCATGAGCCTCCACATGCTGTGAGTCTCCGCGGTGTCATGCACAATGAGCCACATGATAAGATGCGCGGATTGACGGTCTCAGAAGCGGAGGCAACAGAGACTTGTCCTCCGCCACCCGGATTGGGGTGAGTAACCGCGCCACAACAAGGACCTAGTAAACAGTGAATTGGGCATTCCAAATTAGGGGAAAAAGGGATAAAAAAAGAAAAAAAAACAACAACCCCATTATAAAAACCCATAGGAAAATCCAGAGGGAACCCATGGTGAATTAGACTTCTGGGTTTGCCTACAAATTGATGTCACGGCTGAACAGCTCTCTTTAGCAGAGACGGGCCACTTCTATTAAAATGAATGGGAGAAATTTTAATGTCCAACGGCAGCCCCGCCTTACAGGTAAAAGAGAAAATCACCTTTTAGATACAGACATTGCCTGTCAATCAACTTGAGAACGTGCATGTGCATTAGCTATACAAGCTGGGAAAATTGCGTTTTTAGCGTAATCTGAGGTAAAGAAGCACAATTTATGATATCAGTATTGTCAGATTTTACTGCTGATTTGAAATACAGCTCTGGAAAAAATTAAGAGACCACTGCAAAATTCTCAGTTTCTCTGGATTTACTATTTGTATGATGTGTTTGAGTAAAATGAACATTGTTGTTTTATTCTATAAAGTACTGACAATATTTCTTCCAAATTCCAAATAAAAATATTGTCATTTAGAGCATTTATTTGCAGAAAATGACAACTGGTCAAAATAACAAAAAAGATGCCGTTTTCAGACCTCGACTAATGCAAAGAAAACAAGTTCATATTCATTTTTAAACAACACAATACTAATGTTTTAACTTAGGAAGAGTTCAGAAATCAGTATTTGGTGGAATATCCCTGATTTTCAATCACAGCTTTCATGCGTCTTGGCATGCTCTCTACCAGTCTTTCACATTGCTGTTGGGTGACTTTATGCCATTCAAGCATCTTGGCTTTGTTTGATGGCTTGTGAACATCCATCTTCCTCTTGATCACATTGCAGAGGTTTTCAATGCGTTCAGGTCTGGAGATTGGGCTGGCCATGACAGGGTCTTGATCCGGTGGTCCTCCATCCACACATTGATTGACCTCGTCTTTGTGGCATGGAGCATTGTCCTGCTGGAGAAACCAATCCTCAGAGTTGGGGAACATCTTTAAAATGTTGGCCTATCATGTGTTCAACAGAAACATTGTTCAATGGAAATTATTTATTGTTAGAACTGTTAAAAAGCTTTTGTACCTATTTGTGAATTTGTTTAAGCATTACTAAGTAAAACCATGATCTGATGACAAAATAAGTTAAGCTGCAAAATATCGGTATCCTTATCAGCCAAAAAATGTCATATCAGTGCATCCCTTAACCAGCCTTTTCTGTGTAAAGTTATATCCAATTTTACAACTTCGATGCCATGACGACGTAATGCCGTAAACCCTAAAATAACCGTAAAAATGATGATTTAAACAATGTTATAGCTCAAATAATATACAAGTATTAATAGAAGAATTAATGTAAGAGCTTTTATAAATTTATAAGCTTCACATTTCTGCCTTTAAACCCTCCAAAAATTGGCCCAGATTTAAAAAAAGCATAAACATAAAAAATAAAAAAGTAAATACAAGTAAGTTTGTTTGTGCAACTGAAGTGTTGATTATGCAGTACAGACCAAATTCATTTGATGTTTTCTTAAGATCTTTTAATTTAGTGCAAAACAAAAATTGCTGCCTTCTCACACACTCTGCTATCTGGGAATGAGCTAGTGCAATTCTCCGCTGGCTTTTCTGTGACAACAACCTGCAAAGTGCTCCCACAACCCTAATCTGCACATCAGGGACCCCACACCTTATAAGCATCACCGGCTTTTGTTGTTTTCCTACGAGTCCTGCTTTCCTTTTATTGTGTTTGCACCCCATAGGTCATGATGCATTCATCACAATCATGGGATGTGTGCATACAATAAAGCGTGATTATATGCGCAAGAGAATGAATTAATACTTGTGAAAGTGATCATTTCACTAGCCTTTCTGTTGTTATGATGAACCAACTCTAGTCGTGAAAGCCAAGTTTGGATTTAAAGCTGAGAAGCACATGTGAAAAGTAATAAAATCCATTTTATCTCTGATCCGAAGCTCATTTTAAGGATCTTTGATTGCTGTGAACTTAGAGTTTTACTTTTCTTGTTCCTGTAGCTCAGCTGGTAGAGTATCGCACCAGCGACACCAAGATCGTGGGTTTGGTACCCATGATTTGTAAAACCCAAATCATACTCTACTCATACTCAGAGCCTAATCTCAAAAAAATATGACAGTGCTGAAACAATTTGGTTGATTGTTACACATATCGTGGCAGTTCCTAGGTGAAATGTCCTCTGAAATGTTCTCCAAAACAGATTAAGATTTTAAAGTTAATGCTCCATCAAGTTTTAAATCAACAAAACCAAATATGAGATATAAAACACAATTGCTGAAGCAACTACGTCAATTTTGTGGTGCTTCTATGACACTTTCGGCTTACGTGTCAATGCGCGTGCTCTTCAGGACTCCGATCCTTTACATCACAAGTGCAACAGTTGAGCTATCGTGCAATTTGATCAAACTCGAATAAGCTTGTAAATGTAGTTGGTTATGTAATGCAAAAATTTAAATGAGTCATGCGCTATAGTAAAAGTGTTTAGATGTCATTAGTTAACATTGTGTGAGGAGCAGGGTGAAAAGTGAGTGTTTATAAACTGATAATCTGCCGTTTTACTCGTGATTTGTGTGAAAGTGAATAAAAGTCATCGTTGTAGCGCCTCTAGTGTTCATTTCACCAGGAAACTGCCATGATACGTACAACAAGCCATGTAAAAAATTACTTTGCAAAAAAATTCAATTCGATGAGACCAGGTTGCGTACTCAAGTATGCATTGCTTTCTCAGCTTTGCTGCTAGGGGCGCTATAGAGGACATTATCATAAACTTTTATTCTATGGTCAGAATTTATTTTTTCTCTTTCAGGTCAATAATTGTTATGATGGAAAAACAGTTTGAAACGAATTTAGGCGAGCAAGTTAGTTAAAAGTCAACATTTTTCAGCTATAGCCACATGAATAATAATGGCACAGGCATTTGAAGGTAACTTGAGTACCGAGGTTTGTTACCATGCATTTGCAATGCGTTGGCCAAGCGTTTGTATCTGTGTTTTTGTAGCTTGTGTATGTTTCTGGCCTGTTTAGATGAAAGCGCCTATCCAATGTATGAATGTATTGTAAATGCACTTCATAATACAGTGTATTAGTATTTCATAGTTTAATATTTTATAACATACATGCATGCTAGCCATATTTAGCTACACTTTAGTGCAATTGACATTGCAAAAATAAGCTCAATAGAGTTCATCTTGAAATGTTTGTGCCTGCTATATATTTTTAGGTCAAGATTATTGCAGATCACTTAACGGTACACAGACGCTGGACAGCTATCAAACATGGCTTATGTTAGTTCCATCCAGAAATCTCATCTCCCCAGCCATGATGGCAGAAAAAGAGAGGAAGAGAGAGAAAAAGATGTGTGCTGGCAGGCTCTTCCATCTGCATTACTAAATCATACACTTTCTCTCACCAGGGACAAATAAAAACCCTCAGTGCTGAATATTTCAGCAATGGCTTAGATTTCATCATGTGTGGGCTTGATAATATTGATAGAGAAGCCAAAAAGATGCTAAACCAAAAGCCAATGACATGAGACTTGTCTAGTAGTCTCAATATTAGTAATGCAAGAGTAGTTTTTAAATCATTCATTTATTATTACAGTGTTTGCAAGGCGGCACTGTATATATACTTACCACAAACCTTCTGGTTTTGTTCTAAACCCCTAACCTTAAGTATAAAATCTCTGCAATTAACTCAGTTAATTGCTAATTAGAAATGTGAGACTACAGTTTGAAAATCTCCCTTTGAATTACATTAATAGAAATTTCAACATTTAAAATGTAACCGTCAGTGATGACAGCATCGTAATATTTGCATACTTGATTGGAATAAGTGTTCTTGCATTTAATTGAATATTTGATTGTGATTGGTCTTCCCAAAAAAATGCTTTTTCGATGACGTTTTTATCCTACGCCCTTGATGCAACAAATGTTTATTTTTAACATCATTACATACATAGAAACATTGTTATGGTGTTGCACACATTACATTTAACATTTACTTTTAATAAACCTCTTTAACATCCAAACTGATACTAAAATATTGTTCTCACCTTCGCAAGTTGTGTTACCAATAACAAAAGAAATATTGGTGTCAAAGAAAGAGCGAGGGAGATCAAATATTAAATTCCAATGTTGTGTTTTTGGATTTAAGTAGATAAAAGTCTGGAAGTTGACATGTCCTGCAGTGTGACATGCTGTAATTCATCTAAAATTAAGTTTAACAGCATTTAGCTAATTATTTTATCATTTTTATGCATGCATCATTTATGACTTCATATGAACTGATCTACATGGAATATTTGTACTTTTAAAAATTAATTTGTCACACCCCAATACCATTTAAAATGAACTATAGTGCTGAAAGATCATTTAAAATTAGAGGTCGGCCCATAGTGGATTTTGCCGATACAGATAACTAAGGTAGTGGAAAAGGCCAGTAACCGATTAATCGGCAGATAGTTTTTCAAATCCATTTATAGAACGTTAATAACATTTCTTAGACTTTCAATACAATGACCGGCACACAGAAGCTACAAGAGTCCCAGATGCAGTTTATTATTCAACCAAAATCCCAATAATAACCAAAAATAAATAAATAAATAAATAAAGATTTGGTGCATAACACGGGACTTTTAACTATAAACAAGCCCAAAAATCATGTTCTTATTTTGAAATGACGGAGACTTAGCTTCGTTACAATGCTTTATATTTGAGTATTTACCAAATTAAGCTGCTTTTTATAGTCTATATATTCACCAGATTAAGTGGTTTGTGTGTGTATATAAATGTACAGTTCATTCAGAAAGTATTCAGACCCCTTCATTTTTTTCACATTTTGTTATGTTGCAGCCTTATGCTAAAATGCTTTAAATTATATTTTTTTCACATCAATCTACACTCCATACCCCATAATGACAAAGCAATAAAAAACTGAAATATCACATTGACATAAGTATTCAGACTCTTAACTCAGTACTTAGTTAAAGCACCTTTGGCAGCGATTACAGCCTCAAGTCTTTTTGGGTATGATGCGACAAGCTTTGCACTCCTGGATTTGGAGATTTTCTGCCATTCTTCTCTGCAGATCCTCTCAAGCTCTGTCAGGTTGGATGGGGACTGTCGGTGGACAGCCATTTTCAGGTCTCTCCAGAGATGTTCGATTGGGTTCAGTCCGGACTCTGGCTGGGCCACTCAAGGACATTCACAGAGTTGTCCCTAAGCCAATCTTGCCTTGTCTTGGCTGTGTGCTTAGGGTCATTGTCCTGTTGGAAGGTGAACTTTCTGCCTAGTCTGAGGTCCTGAGCACTCTGGACCAGGTTTTCATTAAGAAAATCTCTATATTTTGATGCGTTCAGCTTTCCTTCAACCCTGACCAGTCCCCCAGTCCCTGCTTCTGAAAAACACCCCCACAGCATGATGCTACCATCACCATGCTTCACCGTTGGGATGGTATTGCGCAGGTGATGAGCAGTGCCTGGTTTCCTCCAGACATGACGCTTGGAATTGAGGCCACACAGTTCAATCTTCGTTTCATCAGACCAGAGAATCTTGTTTCTCACAGTCTGAGAGTCCCTTAGGTGCTTTTTTATGTGTCTTGCACTGAGGAGAGGCGTCTGTCTGGCCATTCTGCCATAAAGCCCAGATCGGTGGAGTGTTGCAGTGATGGTTGTCCTTCTGCAAGTTTCTCTCATCTCCACACATGATCTCTGGAGCTCAACCAGAGTGACCATCGGGTTCTTTGTCACCTCTCTTACCAAGGCCCTTCTCCCCCGATTGCTCAGTTTGGCCGGGTGGCCAGCTCTAGGAAGAGTCCTGGTTGCTCCAAACTTCTTCCATTTAAGAATTATGGAGGCCACTGTGCTCTTGGGAACCTTCAATGCAGCCGAAATGTTTTTGTAGCCTTCCCCAGATCTGTGTCTTGACACAATCCTGTCTCTTAGCTCTGCAGGCAGTTCCTTTGAGCTCATGGCTTGGTTTTTGCTCTGATATGCATTTTCAGCTGTAAGACCTTATATAGACAGGCCTTTCCAAATCATATCCAATCAATTGATTTTGCCACAGGTGGACTCCAGTCAAAGTGTAGAAACATCTCAAAGATGATTCAGAGAAATGGGATGCACCTGAGCTCAAATTTCAAGTGTCATAGCAAAGGGTCTGAATACTTATGTTAATGTGATATTTCAGTTTTTTCTTAAAGTTATCAAATATCTGGGTTTTGCTTTGTCATTATAGGGTATGGAGTATAGATTGATGTGAAAAAATAATATATTTAAAGCATTTTATCATAAGGTTACAACATAACAAAATGTGAAAAAATGAAAGGGTCTGAATGCACTGTATGTATATATATATATATATATATATTGTGATATATTTGCCAAAAATCTATTTTGTTTTTTTATTCATATTCCTTTACAAATGGTGAAAAATCTAAAAAGAAATAGTGACTAGTTACAGCACTTAAGATATACACTTTCCCTTATACAATCAAAGCATTTTTACTATAAGTGTGAGACATTATGCATCAGCTACTCATTTCTTCATAGCCTTCCTGAATCCGAATTATGTTATAGCAATAATGAACATGATACAGGCTGGCTAGGATGATTTGGAGATACAAAAATAATGCATTTCAAAATTCTAATGAATATAACATTTGTAATTTAATTTACATTTTCTATTTGAGTAGTTTACTGAGGTTGATTCTTGGTATTGGACCATCTCAGATCATCACATTCAGCATCTGACATCTGCCACATTCCGATCTCACTGAGACAGAAAGTGTACAAGCTCTGGTGGTTATTGATCGATCTGCCTCTGAAGGCCCCTGCCATGTCACCTCTGCGTTCAGGTGATAACTCGTTATGGTGAGATCTGGCTCCTGTAAGATGAATGTTGTCTCTATGACATGTATGTCATCTGGACCTCATGTCTGCAGCTGCAGGTGGCCTGAAGCCTGATTGCAAAACCCTACGGTGAAATGCAGGTCTTTGAGGCTGTTTTCACACTTAGTTCGATTGCTTGGTACAACCCCAGGTTCGATTTCACCCTCTTTCCTGTGCCCCCACAAGTCTCTTTTATGGTGATATTTGGGTCCAAACTGGTAGATTTGCATTATAAACGCAAGTGCTACTGTGAGAACTGCAGTAGTGGCAGCTGTTTACCACTTTAGTTAGGAAGCAACTCGAGGACCAAAATGACAGTTTCGCCATGTTAAATAAGTATCTGTTTGTTTAGTTTTACTACTTCACAGACTACACTTCACAGACCACATCTCAAAGACAGCACGATCATGTAGATTTACACTCTACAATATCAGGAAAATAAGACCCTTCCTCCCTGAACATGCCACTCAACTCCATGTCCAGTCACTTTTCATAACTAGACTGGACTACTGTAACACTCTCATTGCAGGCCTCCCTGCATGTGCAATTAGACCTCTGAAAATGATCCAGAATGCAGCAGCACGTCTGGTCTTTAATGAACCAAAGAGAGCGCATGTTACACCACTCCTTATCTCTCTTCACTGGCTGCCGGTTGATGCACGTATCAAATTCAAGGCTCTGATTCTGGCATACAGAACAGTCACTGGGTCTGCTCCAACATACCTAAAATCATTTCTGCAGAGCTACACGCCCACTAGAAGCCTGCGGTCAGCTAATGAGTGCCGCCTTGTTGTACCAACACAAAGAGGCACCAAAACACTTTCCCGAACTTTTGGTTTCACTGTACCTCTTTGATGGAATGACCTTCCCAAATCCGTGAAGCAGACTCACTCTCTGTCTTCAAAAAACATCTAAAAACACATCTTTTCCATGAGCACAACCATTCACTCATAAAAATATAAATAAAATGATAAATATTCTTGTTGCACTCTAATCTGTCTTGGATACTCCTATTCTGATGCTAGTGAATCTTTGTAATTCAGCACTTTTCGTACCGCTGTCTCCTTAAGATGAATCGCTTATGATGTATTATTCCTCTTTTGTAAGTCGCTTTGGATAAAAGGGTCTGCCAAATGAATAAATGTAAATGTAAATATGCTAACACTTTACATTCACAGAATGCACTTGTTTGTCTGCCATGGATGCATTACATGAGATGCAAAGAACACAAACTGCTCTCTGAAGGAAATTTATTTGGACACAGGCTGCTATAAGAAAAGATAGCATGCAAAGGTGCAAATTATATGTCATAAATAGCAGTTCACTCTCACAACTTACTCTGGTCTTAGTCTGCATTTTATACCAACTGTGAACTGTACCAGCATTCACATGAACTCTACAGTATACCCTACACCAGCTTTTTCAAGTGTATTTTGGTGAAGTTTTTCTAATCACCATACAAGCTGCTCATAACTTAAATGAGTTCATTCTACAAAAAGTAGCTAACTACATTGAAGCTATTTAAAGAAGACATTTTTTTAGTATATAAAAATCTGATTATAGCCTACTATTTAATTCTGCAGTCTGTTCTGATAGCAGAATTCAGTAATATCACATCATTTAATCAGGGTGATATTCCCATATGAAAATATACTATGGTTTTACAACAGTTACCAAAGTTTAACTGTGATATTTAAAGTAAAACCATATTAATCACAAAATTAACCATGGTCACTACAGTCATAGTTACTACAATATTACCATACTTAAACTATGGTAACGAGGCCTGGGTATCTCAGCGAGTATTGACACTGACTACAACCCTGGAGTCGCGAGTTCGAATCCAGGGCGTGCTGAGTGACTCCAGCCAGGTCTCCTAAGCAACCAAATCGGCCCGGTTGCTAGGGAGGGTAGAGTCACATGGGGTAACCTCCTCGTGGTCGCGATTAGTGGATCTCGCTCTCAATGGGGCGTGTGGTAAGTTGTGCGTGGATCGTGGAGAGTAGCATGAGCCTCTACATTTTGTGAGTCTCCGCGGTGTCATGCACAACGAGCCACGTGATAAGATGCACGGATTGACGGTCTCAGAAGTGGAGGCAACTGAGACTTGTCCTCCGCCACCCGGATTGAGGTGAGTAACCGCGCCACCACGAGGACCTACTAAATAGTGGGATTTGGGCATTCCAAATTGGCAGAAAAGTGGATAATATTAAGAAGAAAAAAACAAACAAACAACATGGTAACTCCAGTCAGTTACTACAGTCATGACTGCCACAATATTACTATAGTAAAACCGTTGTTTTCGTATGGGTTAAACAAATAGGGTGACAACATTAAACTGAACTTAACTGTATACTTAATATACACTAATACAACTAGAAAACACCCTTTTTTATTAAACGGAATCCAAATAAAGTAATAAACAGCAGCAATTAACTACATAGTGTCTAAATAACTAAATGTTACCCCTTTAAAGCTTCAAGTGAATCAGTGAATCGTTTAATTGAACTAATTTGTGTACTTGAATCGCCCAAAAGAGCCAACTCACTAAAATGAATCAGAGTTCCGAAAACTAATTTCAAGGGAATCTTTTATCTTAACCGGTTCATTTACATGAACTGTCCAAAGGAACCGATTCACTTTAATGATTTGGTTTTCCCAATGCTACGTGTGTGTGTGAGAGAGAATGGTTTTGGCCTTTTTTTTTATGCATATTTTGTTTTTTTATTAAGAATAATTCAATTTGGACAAAATAAATGATTATAATAGTCTTCGGATCTATTTTTTATTTTTTTTAAACACAGGTATCTTCCATACTCACTTTAAAACGCTGTACCAAAAGTGTCTTAACTGGGTATACTTGACAGACACTCTTATATGAAACCTCCTTCACTTTATTAGTAATGGAATACTTGTGAGGTGTCACCCATATTTTGCTCCAATCTGTTTTGGGGTTTTTTAACAGAGTTTTCCAATTAACTGTAACAGCAAGGATCCTTTGTTTGTAAAAGGGAGCGTTAAAAAATATTAGTGTGTTTGATTGCTCACTCGGCTCCATTGCTACATTCATAATACATTGTGACAAATGTGGTGCTTTGTGACACTACAGAATCACTCCCTGAAAAACTGTAGATTGTTACTGGAAAAGCTACACTACTGTGAAAATAGCTGAGCTACTGTTACACTACTGAAACATGTAGTTAAGTTTGTGGCATCAACACTTTTAGTTAATACTCCCCAACATTGTTGTAAATGCTTACCACTGTAGCAAATGCCAATGCAAGTTTCATAATATTATACATATATTTCCCATTATGTGAAGCCAATTTATTTGGAGACAAACACCTTTGATTATGAAATGTGTTACGATACTAAGTGTGACCAGAAGCATGCAAAGATGCAGATTATACGGTAAGATTTGCATGCATCCATGTTGGAAAAACTGCTTTTACACCAACCAGACTTGAGTCCATAATGAAAACTCTAGTGTGAAAGTGCCCTAAAAGTCATGGCAGAATCATAACCAAGCATGCAGAAATGGGACTGCATGCGTGAATTTGTTCTCTGCTCACATAAGTGTACATTTAGTACTCATGTGCTCTCCATGTTTGTGTGTAGGGGCAGTGGTGGCTTGGCAGTTAAGGCTCTGGGTTACTGACTAGATGGTCAGGGGTTCAAGCCCCATCATGGCGTATCCAACCTGCGCTCTGACCCCAGCTCGGCTGGGATATGCAAAAACAGGGGCAGTGGTGGCTCAGCGGTTAAGGCTCTGGGTTACTGATCAGAAGGTTGGGGGTTCAAGCCCCAGCACCACCAAGATGCCACTGTTGGGCCCTTGAGCAAGGCCCTTGACCCTATCTGCTCCAGGGGTGCCGTAACATGGCTGACCCTGCAATCTGACCCCAGCTTAGCTGGGATATGTGAAAAAAAAAGAAAATGTCACTGTATATGTGCAAATGTATAATGTGTGATAAATACATAAAATTATAATTAATTAATTATGTATATGCAAGCATACCATCGATTATCTGCATTTAAGCATGTCTATGTTAGCATGCCTGCACACACAAGAACCGGAATAGAGCGAACTCTGCTCTAACCACTTCAGCAGTTCAAATGTGCCCTTCAACAGTTGTCATTTGCTTCTTCAAATACCTTTGTCATTGAAGAGAGATAAAAAAAAAAGCCTCAAATGAATGTGAACAAAGGCACAGCGGAGGAGCAACACAGTGCAAATTGCCTGATGATGAGGTGGCTAATCCCACTGCTAGTTTAATTGATACTTAAAGGCCTTATATCCTCTCTGAAGTGCTGAGAGGCTACAAACTGCCTCGGCCAAGGTGTGGTAACAGGGTGAGTAACTGCAAGAGACTTCTCTGTCTGCTAATGCTCTCTTCCCTTCCTCTGCACCCTCGGCTCGTTCTTGCATGTTTGCACTCTTGCATATTAGAGCCGTTTGGATCTCTATTGTCTATTGTTTTGGGTCTTTCCTTTCACACCTGTGTGATACTTCAGACCTTATCTGCTCAATTTATACCAATTGTCTCAGAAATGATCTTCTCTATTGCATGGTTGCATGAGTCCAAAGTGTTGTTATGTGTTGACAGGTTTTAGCAGAATTGCATGGACAAATTAGAAGAACGATTTTAGCCAGGTGGAGTGTCATGGTCATTTTGGAACTGAGGGTTAGACCTTTGGCTCTTCTATTATGCGTAAAGGTGACGTCATTTCTTCGCCACGAGTGTCACCAAACAGAACTGGAGAAATAATGACAAGCTTTTCTTTCATTGTTTGAACAAAGAGGTCTTCCCCCAAACTTGCGTCATTGGTTTAGCCAATGTTGCTCTGTTCAGAAAATTGCTTTCACACCAACCAAATGATCTGAACTCTGACATCAAACAGACTCAGGTCCACACCAAAAGCTCTAGTGTGAAAACGGCCTAAAATAAAGAATTGCAACAATAATGACTTACTTATGAACAATAAGGTAGTCGCACTCCCAACATACGCCACCGTTTGAGCCAATGATGCTGTGTCAGACTAGTCAAATTGCAATTGCATTTGATGCTGTTAGTGGCATACAAATTACACACTTCACCTTTAATAAGGCATACAACCATTTTGCTATTATGCACTTTTCAGTTGTAAAATCGTAATAATGTCCTCAAATGCCGTTCGTTTGTCGAAACGTAAGTTGCATCAAATTTGACGAGTGTTTGTTTTTAAGTGCACAGTGAAAGTAAATCTCTGAAATAACCACTCAATACTTGTTTTGTTCCCTTCCCCCACTCTTTCAACTTCAAGAAGACTTTCTCCTGCTAGAATTCTGGAATGATCATTAACCTTTCCTTCGGTTCCCCCCTTCTACCCCCCCACCTCCTCGCCAGCCTGTATCTCCTGTTCTGTTTGGTTCCTGGCCCCATATGCCACTTTCCTATTTCCTGGCTGTAGACAGCAGGGAGTAGCTCTATTATCACCTCCACTGAGCTGTCTTTGAATGTGAGAGGCAATTCCATTTCACTTTGCCATGGGGAGGAGGAGGCAGGCGTACTTACCCAGCTCACAGAAATTGGATAAGGGTTCATTTTTATAGACGGGAGAGCAAGGACACCGATTTTTCCTCTTGTGTTATAGAGGATTTCAAATGTACTGCACTGCTGCCATGATTGCAGTCTTGAAATTTGCTCAATATGGGTTTTGACAAGTGCACACATCAAGCATTTGTTTGCTTCAGAGAGGTGTCATTACATTTAAATATTTCACATCGAGACATTTATTTATATATTTATATGAGATGAATTGCTGTATGCATTTTTTTTAGGACTAGATGTACAGACAAGATGAAAAAACAACAGTGTTTTTGCACTTTCACTATTGTTTGAATTAATCCAGCACTGCAAAATATCCTTTTTAGTATATCAAATTGTTTCTTCATGTTTTAAGCATAAATCTCACTACATTTGGGTAGATTTATAATTAAAACAAGAAAAAAACTATTTGCTAATGGTGTAAGGTAAATAAACTTAATTCAAGATATATTGCCTGAAAGACTTAAAATTTAACACAGTTTTCTTTTCAGTTTAATGTATCTTGTTTTAAGGTTATTTTGATATTTTCACCAAAAAAAAAAAAAAAAAGACTGATTAAAACAACGAAGACCCTTCATGTAAAATGTTATTTGTAGTGAGAAATTGTACATTTTAATATTTTTATAATTGATCAACTTAATTTATCCTGCCTTAATTTGTAAAACTTTAATGCCCAAAACATAACTTAGGCAAGTACATCTAGCTATGACAGCTATGCATAACGCAATGCAAGTACGCATTGCATTCTTTTGCATTGCCACAAGAGGCGCTGTAATGTGCATTAGTGTAAACTGCCGCCTTCTACGGTAAATTTTTACTCTCATAGCCGAGAAACTTGTTGAGCAAGTTTGATAACATTATTTAACCTTTTAACAGTTTTAAAGCTAGCTACTGGAATAGCAATGTTTCAGTTTTACCTTTGTTTGACTGTTTAATAAAAATAAAAAATAAAAATCACTTTTATTTTAAAAAATAACTTTTTTTCCCTCCTGTTTCCAACACTGCAAAATCTACAATATATCACTTTTTTTTATCATAAATTTGACAATATTTTGTTACATTTATGCTTATGCTTAAAAAGAAAAATAAACTTTATTCAAGATATTGCCTAAAAACAAATTTTTAATCTTAATTTATCTTTTTGAGTAAAGTTATCTTTTTTTTAAGGATATTTAGATATTTTCATTGGAAAACTGAAAGTGATATTTTATTTTTGTATTTTTATTTATTTATTTTTATTTTATTTTATTATTTGCAGTGAAGGACCCCTCCGTCGTGTAACATTTTATCTGTAATGTGGACTATTACTTTTTTTTAAATTATAAGTTATGACTCTAATATTCACACAAGTTCATGAAAAATGCCTCTAGCTGTGAAAGCTATTTATATAACAATGCAAAGTACACGTTGCATTCTTTTGCATTGCCACAAGAGGCGCTGTAGTGTGCATAAGCGGAAACTGTCATCTTCGGTAAGTTTTCTTTTTACTCTCACTGCAGAGTAACAGTTTGAAGAAAATCTTGCTGTGCAAGTTAGTTAAAGTTATTTAAACTGTCGTCATGTTTATAGCTAGCTATACTGAATAATTACGCATCCGATTTAAATACACAGACATCTGAATGTAACTCTATCGCCCTCTTGACTACTGAGGTTTTTTACTGCATGTTAATTACATTACCACAGTACCGCGTGCTTGCAATGCATTGGCCAAGCTTTCGCATCTGCATACTTGCTTAAAGTATCTTTCTTGCCGAAGTCTCTGAGTTTCTTTCAACTTTGCTTTGCAATGGTGAAAAGTGTTTTTAGTGTAATATTTGTAATACATCAATGCTATTCCACATAAGCATAAGTAATGCATATAGAACTTATATTCCACAGAGTCTGCGCATGTATAATTTTGGCCATCCATTTATTGTTTCGTATTGTTATCATGTTTAGCTGCATTCGATTTTTGTAATATGTGCAGTTCTGACAGCTAAAAATGAAATATGCACTGCTTACAACAGTTAAAACCAAATTTACTGAATATGTTGAGAATCATTGCTTACTGGGAAAAATCAACACAACTCAAGGGCTAGAAAGGTTTTCTGTCTTTTAGGGTCCGGCCAAATATGTTGAAATTCTCAAAGGAGCCTGATAAAAAATGCACACGCTTGTCTTAAGCTAAAATTGATGTTTTATAAATAATTTCGACCCCACAAACATCAAAGGCCACAATCACAGCAACTCACTGATATTCATTTGGCATAAGTCAGTTTCATTTTTCCGAGCTTTTCATCAGAAATGGCTTAAAAAGTAGAGTTGCTCTGAATCTTTCATGACCGAGGGCTTGCAGGGGACAGTGGCTGATGTTCTGCACTTGTAGACGTCTGACAGCGCTCAGCAGCAGCAACAACAAAATGGTCACAAACCCCAGTTGCACTTCCTGGGTCACACGGCCCGATCAATATTTAAAACAACTAGCGATGCACTGAGTGGCTGATAACAGGTCAGTTGCAGGTGATAAAAGTGGGTTTTAGTTGGGACATTAGGCCTTTTCTTCAGCGATATTATTTCTTCACAATCGTTTAGCCTTGTAATACACATCAGTGATTTAGCTGCGGTTTTCCTGTGGGTAGACTGACAGTGCGATAGATGCAAGGGCGTAGATTTGGCTTGAACATGGGGGGTTGCAGCATGTAGCATATACTTGTTTCCATTAATCATGGTATAAATATTGCATATAGCATAATATAACATATAGCATGTTGCTAAAATAATGGTGTGATAATCTAATAATCTTAAAAATATGTCTAATGCCTAAATAGGCAGCTGCCTTCCAAGGGAGCATCCTTACTCAAATGAAACCTCAAAAGTGACCAATTTGGAACGTGCTACATAGTAGATTGATTTTGGGTTTAGGATGTTGCTAAAATAATGGTGTGATAATTTAATAAACTTAAAAATATGTATAATGCCTAAATAGAAAGCTGCCTTCTAAGGGAGCATCCTGACTAAAATGAAACCTCAAAAGTGACTGATTTGGAACGTTCTACATAGTAGATTGATTTTGGGTTTAGCATGTTGCTAAAATAATGGTGTGATAATCTAATAAATTTAAAAATATGTATAAATGCCTAAATAGAAAGCTGCCTTCTAAGGGAGCATCCTAACTAAAATGAAACCTCAAAAGTGACCGATTTTGAACGTTTTACATAGTAGATTGGTTTTGGGTTTAGTATGTTGCTAAAATTATGGTGTGATATCCCTTAAAGCATACAAATATATAGCACACAGAAATACTGTGTGCAAATTTTATTACATTGAACTACATCAACATTTGTTTTGGAGTTGAATGAATCATATGTATATTTATAATCAATATACCTCACACACGGGTGAGTAAACAATGACAGAATTTTCATTTTGGGGGGAACTATTTCTTTAAAACAGAGTTATTGCTGTGAAAAATGTTATTATTAATTAGGTGATCATTGTTTTTCCCTTATGCTCATCTGGAGTGATTTGCCATAGGGAAGCTAAAAGTAGAAAAAAGTATTTTTTTAATTTAATTATACACTTAGTTTGTTTGAATTCTTAATTAAAATCTTAATTTTCTGCATCGGTCTGTTAATGTTGATTATGTGGACATTAAATAATTAGACCAAGTTCAAGTTACACGACTGAGAAGCTACACACTTACAAAGTGAACCAGACCAACCCTTGCCTACCTTGAAAGGCCAGTGTCCTCATTAGCTTTGCTTTTATGGTGTCAGGTGTGGAAAATAACGACAATAAATTACTCTAATTTGCTCTCTCTAGCCCACCTTTTTTATGCAAGAAGTTTTTATTGATTTATTTTAAATTAGGTGTCCATCTGCAATTAACACCTTTTTAAAACTTGCAGAACTTGTTGCATTTGAAACTCATCATTCACTTGTAAATAATGCATGTAATAATATCTTGGACTGACTTTAGTTAACCAAAAAAAATGAGGGCATAGATAATTGCGAGACCCTTGAAGGAACGTTCCGGGTTCAATACATGTTAAGCTTAATCGACAGCGTTTGTGGCATAATGCTGATTTACCATAAAAAATCATTTCAGCTTGTCACTGGTTTTG
This sequence comes from Myxocyprinus asiaticus, assembly GCF_019703515.2. Lineage (NCBI taxonomy): Eukaryota > Metazoa > Chordata > Actinopteri > Cypriniformes > Catostomidae > Myxocyprinus > Myxocyprinus asiaticus. The sequence goes on along the minus strand of NC_059353.1, from coordinate 48,628,083 downwards.
TTACAGTGAAGCACTTACAATAGTTACAATACAATAATACAAATACAATAATACAAAATTCTCACAACCCGGAATATTCCTTTAAAAGTTCTTAATTTAGAGTAGACAGGTTGGTCCATGGTAGTAGAAATGTCATTTTTCATTTCAGCATCATTTTTGCATCAATTCAAGAGTGAAAGAAAGCATATTGAGAGGGTCAATGTGTACGCGTTCATGTGCATGCGTGCCCGTCGCAGGTAAATCTGGCTCCTTTACTAGTCTGTGGTAGATATGACGCGGTGAACATCAGTGACACCTGAGCAGGGGACCAAAAAGGACATCAATAATGAGAGGTGTGTGAGTGCGTCTCAAGGGATGACACAGGCCCCGAGTCTGCTGCACAGAGGCTAATAAGGGTTTAAAAGCCACAACTGTCCACACAGCCCATGCCAGCCCACCACCCATCCTTCTTTTCTAAAGAGCTGCCTGATGCTTTGTGACAGGCCTCAGCTGCAACCGCAGGGGATCGCGGCGGTCACTGGTTATGTCAGCATCAAACAATGCAGCCTGCACCTATTAAAGCGAGTCTTGGGGTTGATTAGAAGACATCGCTAAAACAGTGAGAGACACTTTGAATATTCGTTCTCAAATCAACAAAGGAAGACATCATAAGTCAGCTTGACTTCATATGAATTTCAAAAATGGCATCTGGCAAACAACTTATAAATAACTCAAGGGCCATCTTAAATGCATTCCCATGAAATTTTTAGTGACACTGTAATGTAAGCCACTACCTGTCATGAATCGCAAATAACCTTGGCCCTCACTCTCTCAGTCATCTCTCGCTGTGTTTACCCTGATGTCCATCAGTTCGCTGTCTTTCTCTCCTAGATATGCGCAGAAAGCAATCTCTTCTGACTGGGGCAGCCTTCCCTGTCCCCGTATCCGGGCTGGCAATAATTTTGTTGTCGTTTTAGTGTGCGGTGACCACATCATTGATGTGACAGAGCCGGGCATTAGGTAAAGTCCCTCGACTGGTGCTCACTTACAGAAGCTGCCTCGATCTGTTGTTGACGGTGATTAGATTAGACCTGGCTGGCAAACACGCACCTTGGCGACAAGACTTTGCAACAAAGCTTCTTCATTTGGTCCTCGAGCAACCTCTGAAAACTTTAATATGTGTGAGGGAAGGTGTAAGGATATATTTTGTCCTTGGCATTGCCATTGTAGTCATACCGTAGCTTAGTAGAGGTATCATGTTTCAGTCTGACGTTTGGCTTGTTTGTGTAGGCGGTTGTTGGCATTTTGCGACTAGTGAACGCCATGGTGAAGAATAATCTGTGATATGACCCTTGGTAAGCACCTCCAGGCTACAAGCTGTTTTCAGCAGGTAATGCATTATTAGACATTCTTTCAATATCACTGCAGAACTGTTATCGTCACCTTCTGGTCATCAGATTATCAGCAGAAAACTCTGCAGATTTCCACTGAATTGGTACATCTGTCATTCATAAAGATCTATACACATATGCATGTTCATTAATAAAAAAAATTGGCTAATTTGAATATACTTTTAGCTACCATTAAGTGTGTAGTGGTCTCGGCTCAGTCTAACACATTTTAGCACCTCTACGCAGATTTCCCCCCAATATCCATGCAGAAAATGGTGAAAAATTCAGCAGATTCCGTCGGGACCTGATTATCAGATCTGTAATCTTCTGAGGATACTAGAGATACTTTGATTAGGTTTAAGGCCCATTCACGGCAAATCTGAGATGAATTTGCAAGACGAACTGCAAAGCGTTTTTTTCTCAAGCTATATGAAAAGCATATTCACTCCTGAACAAAAGGTGGCGCTTGACAAAAAGCCATTTTATTGCAGTATGATAGGTGGCACGACACACCTTTCTGCTGATGTGACATCCTTTTATCACAGAAGAGGTGGAGAAGAAAACCAAACTGCAACGTACAAGTTTGCAAGAAGTTGTAGGTGCAGAAGATGAACAAGTTGTTGGCGAACCGTTCTACAAAGAAACCCACATGGAGTTCATCAGCCTCAACTAGAACAAGAACAACAGCAGCAGCAGTGGGTTCAACGGCGGTTCCTAGTTCTTTAGTTGCTGGTTAATGTCGGTTTGCTAAGTAATGTTTTTGTGCATTGGTGCTCCCAACACACTGGATGTTGTAGCTGCATCAGCTCGGACATGTGACTTACAGCACTTATTTCATTGGTCGGTCAGTTTTCTTCGCAAACCTTCAGATTTGTCGGTCCTGGTGTGAAAAGCACCCTAGAAATCCATTGTTCCTGTTTAAACAGGGTACATCCGCATCAAAAATTTGGCTTGGTGTGAATAGGCCTTTAGGTTGTATTCCAGTGACGTGAATTCCTTTTGATCCATCGTGTTTTCATACACAAACATTAGGTTTAATTCGTCCTGTAAGCCCATTAGAGACACACATGCATAGCGCAAACACAACAGCTGCTTGTGTAGGTCAGTGCAGCGTGTTTGTACCCACCTGATGATGGAAAAGCTCCCTATCCACACAATGACCCCCCAAGGGACCGACTGGCCTTACCGTTCCTAATCCTAAAGTGCAAAGTACAAAAACAAGTCGGGGGAGAAAAACAAACTCTTCAGGAAGGCGCATGCACGGTTAACTCAACAATAAAGCCTCCGAGCCTCAAAGCCTGGCAGTAGCCTATTAAAGAGGAGGAGAACAAGAGGAAAGGCAAATAATCCGGTAATGAGGAGGAGAAGATGGCTGCTCGCCCTGCTGGTAGGGTGCAGGCAAGCCCGTGCTTGCATGTTCCAGGAGAATAGATTACCGGACCCCATTGCCCTGTTATAATGACCCTTCTCGTTAGCCTCAGAGATTGAAGCCTCTTCATTAGAACTCAGAACAACTCACCTCTGCCTGCATCCCCTTTCCGAGAGACATGAGCTGTTTTGCACCCCTAAACACACGTTTTCTTTGAGCTGTGAATCAGTTGGGATATTTCGAGGTGCATTGAAGCACACTGTCTCAATAAAGTAACCGATATGCAGAACAAGATGATTTCTTTAAGGGAAAAGTTGCTTATATTCTGTTGAAATTGCCTTAAATGTCTTTATGTTTGGTATCCCCAATGATTTAGGTGTAAAAATAATGGTAGTTTCAAAATTAACCTCTTAAACTTTGTGTAATACATTTCTCTGACATAACCAAAACCAATTTGACAGGTATTATTGTGTCACAAAGTAGACACGATGCTTCTGTTTGAGGTCCATATGACCCCGGCAAAAAAATACATTGTGGAAAAATACAGCAAAACAAATCCAAAATCATATAGTCAGTTAGCAGTGTATACTGTACACCAATAATAAAAAAAGGGAAAATGAATTGCTTTTAAACATGCATTTGGAAATAATGTAACACAGTGATTCTTAACTGGTGGGTCATGACCCAAAATTGAGTTGCAGTTCTGTTCTGATAGGGTCACGGACAGCATGGAAAAATGAATGCTTTATGTAAACAATAAACTGCAGTTAACTATATAATCATGCATACTTCATTATGATAGCATAATAAAGAGTCTTATCACCATATAAAAAGGGAAAAGAAGATGCCTCCCATATCCTTTGTTCTTGACGTCAAAGGCTGTGCATCCAATCAAACTCTATTATATTTTGGCACAAATTCATCTGTTACTTGGTGATACTAATACAATATTTGGCTCAGTGTTTGTTCCATGTGTTAGGCTGGTAAATCACACTTGTCGTTTAAGCATTTACAAAATTGTCACTTTTCCTGTTCAGCCTCTGTCATGTTAATAATTTTTTTCATATTGTTGGGCCTGTGGAGTTCATGGGGATATTAATAAACTTAGGACATTTTTGGTTTACTTTTGTAGGGTAAACAATTTTGCTACTGTATTGGGTCACGCAAACCCAGTAGAGTACATTTAATACAACATAGAGGACTTTTGAAATACAGTATGTTATCAATTTGAAATGTTGATTACAATAAGTTCTTATAAGGCATCCTAATACATCAAGTATGTTTTGATGAGACTCATATTTCTCTGAGACTCATCAGAGACTACAACGGTGCTTTCTTAGTTGGTTGTTGCAGTGAGACAGGTGAGATGAACTGATAAGCAGAACCTATTTCAGGATAGTGAGGGGGAGGGCAATGTGACACCTATCAGATGACCGCTGGGATACTGACATACATGTTACCCTCGATCAGAGCACTACTGAGGGGTGATTAGGAGGGGGAAAAACTAACTGTAAGCTGTGAATTATAGCTGTTGAAAAATGCTTTGTACTGTTAATATGCAACTAAAGTAATTTAAAATAATTTTATTAAAATGTATTCTGTAATGCTTTCTTTTCCCCCCTTAAATCCCATACAAATATATATATATATATATATATATATATATATATATATATATATATATATATATATGCATTTATTTATGTGTTTATTATATAGCAATATATGTAAGACACATATACTGTATAATAAACACATAAATAAATGCATATATATGTTTACTGATATAAAAAGTCACACCCTTGCACATATATGCGACAACATATATTTCAAAATACTATAATAGTGGCTGTTTTCATATGATTATTTTTCATATAAACATAAATTTTCCACACCTAATAGTAACATTTGAATATGTACATGTATGCACAAATATATGAACTCTAATCATATACAGAAATATTTATTATGTACACATTTTTCTGTATTAAATAAGATGTGTAGACGTTTTTTTATGAATTGTCAGACATATTTATGTTATGAAACTGGATATTCCAGGACAATTACACGCCCTTATGTGAAGATAGGCATAACTGTCCAGCAGCCAACATGTAGCTAATCCTCTCCAAACAGAAAAATATACCTATTTGAAGAATGCATTGCCATTCAATTGCTGATTCAATTTACATGCCTTTGAGTGTTAATCACATCGTTTACAATTAAATAAACAGCTAAACGACTGTAATTGATCGTGCCTTGTATTGGCAGTAACTACAAGACGCGAATTAAAGCTGTTAAATGCTTTGCTCTCACTTATTTGTAAAAACTGTGATTCTGATCAGACATATGATGGTTTTATGTATTTTAGAATGCCAAGTAATGTCAGATATATTAATTTCCGACACGTGCCAACTGCCAAGTAATATTGACGAAAAAATGGTTGGATTGACGTGCGCGTGAATTTATTCTTTCAGGCATGCACGTTGAACGTCCATCCGCATAAAATATTTATTTGTGCTGGGACCAGTAAACCGATCTTCAAAAAAAAAAAAAAAAAAAAAAAAAATAAAGCCAATAATTTCACGCTATAACGCAAATATTTTAGCGGGCGAGGCGCATTGCATGCATTTTAATAATGAATAATGAATAATGACGTTTTCTCGATAAACAGGTTTTCTTCTCGCATAAATAGATAAATACTATATTTCACATAATGGCCTGTGCGAGGAGGTGAGTTGTAAACACAAACACAAGTATAGCCTACATTAACATGTGCATGTGTTTTGATGCATTCAAATGAAATACAATAGGGCATACAATAGCAAAAAAAAAAAAAAAAACCTTATTTGCACTACTGAAGAAATACACGGGTACCAATTTTCACAGATTATATAGCTATACAAACACGCATGACCACCAGAAGTGAATGCACAGCCTCCTTGATTACGCTAATTAAGTTCTGTCTAATTAAATTACTGTCTCGTGTTAACCAATAGCAAAAGTTGATTCATTAACGATGCAGACCGAAGAATGAAAAGCAAAGCCTTTTCCTGATTGCAGCCTTGTGTCAATTGGCTAATTCGCCGTCTTGCACAAAGTAGCTCGAACCGCAGGAAGGCGTTTTCTCTCGCGCTCGCACATCCGTCGCGTTAATTGCTATTTGTCAACGAGAGATGCAGCTCGAGTGTTGCATCTCGCCAGCTCTCGCGCGCTCCGAGAAGTGTGTGACTGTGGGCAGTGGATACACAAACTTTGAAGGATCTGAGCTCGCCTTGCAGGACTACCCTATTATATCCATCGGTGACAACCTGGAGAGAAGTTCACCTCTGAAAAAAAACTCCACTGGGATGACGAATCCGTCAGAGGCAGACGATTTCTCCGACTCGAAGGACTCATCAGGGGACGTCCAGCGAAGCAAACTCTCTTCTGATCTTGACGGAGTCGCTGACAGTCGTCACAATTTCGATGGATCTGCAGGAGAACGCTATCTCCTGTCTCAGTCCAGTCAAGTTCAGCCGAGTCCCACCACCATGTTTCCCTACCCGAGTCAGCATGGACCGACGCACCCAGCCTTTTCCATCGGAAGCCCGGGTCGCTACATGGCACACCATCCGGTGATAACGAACGGAGCCTACAACAGTCTGTTGAGCAACACTTCTCCTCAAGGCTACCCGACCGCAGGCTACCCGTACGCGCAACAGTACGGACACGCGTATCAAGGGACGGCTTTCTACCAGTTTTCCTCGGCTCAGGCCGGGCTTGTGCCCGGTAAAGCGCAGGTCTACCTCTGCAACAGGGCCCTGTGGCTTAAATTTCACAGACATCAAACAGAGATGATTATTACCAAGCAAGGACGGTAGGTGTTCTGTAATTACAGGTGTAATAACCGGTTCCAAAAGCGTTTCTCAATTGAATGCATTTGGCTAAAATCGATGTTTTCGTTTCGCGCATTTTTCGTTTCCGTATCTAACAAATTAAGGCAAGGAGCCGTGGGCAAATTACGCGGGGCACGGCATCATTTAAAAATAATCAAATAAATAAATACAAAATAAAAATGGCTTGAGCACTTTTTCTGTTCCTTATTCCTTTCTTTCTTTTGCGTTATTCAAGAACAGAGTTTTTATTTTATTTTTCATTAGATTTGATCATTAGAATCATTAACATTTATTTATTCTGTCTACCTTTTTGTGTTACCTTTTTTTTTAATCTGTCGTTATTTATCCAAAACTTCTTTGAAGCATTAGAATTCAAATTATTATTATTTTTTAACATCTTACATTTTTTGCTTTTCCAATTTTGCTTTTAAGTCAATACACGTTATTAAATTATTAGGTTAAAACATTGCAAGCTGTACCACAGTTTTGCGCATTGAAAAATGGTATCTTTTATGTTCCCCTTTAGGCGAATGTTCCCGTTTTTGAGTTTCAATATATCCGGTCTTGACCCGACGGCGCATTACAATATTTTTGTGGACGTGATTCTTGCGGATCCGAATCACTGGCGCTTTCAAGGAGGAAAATGGGTCCCGTGCGGAAAAGCAGACACAAATGTAACAGGTGAGTTTAGGACAAAGTAATAACGATACAGTTTAAGGCCTTTATTATAACATTTATTATTATTATTATTCTTATCAGCATCATAAATGTATAGTAATAATTTTTAATAGCTATAGTAATAACATTTATTGATTCGATCAGTAATAGCAAAAACATTAGTAATAACATTTATTAATTCGAAGATTTATTGATTTATTTGCTATTTAGAGGTATAGAGGCTGTAGAATATAACAATGTTTAGATGAGAATGTCCTCGTTATTTTTATTGTCTTTGTTTAGCACTGAAATGTGATTTCTCAACAGGTAACAGGGTTTACATGCACCCCGATTCGCCAAACACCGGTGCGCACTGGATGCGCCAAGAAATATCATTTGGAAAACTCAAACTAACCAACAACAAAGGAGCGTCTAACAACACAGGACAGGTCAGTTAGACTACAAATCATAGCAATGAAACATTCAAATCTGTGCCATTCAGATTACAGTGGAAATACTAACAACCTTGGTGTGCATTTCTGTGATATGTAGAAAAATTACATTATATTGTGTGTATATTAGGTATTACATTTTCAGTACAATGCAACCCATATTTCATGGTTTTATAATAATTATTATAATAATTACTACTAATAATAATAGCGTGCAATTGCAAGCAGCTCCACAAAACAACTGCATGCAGTTTAATAAGTTTACACTATTGAAATATAAACGGAGTAAAATAACAAGAACACAAATGCAGTAACCACACTGTAAAAAATGCTGGCTTAAAAACAAAAACTGGGTAGCCCAGCCACTGCTTAAATATGGGACAGAACACACCTTGGGCTAAACTAACCCAGCAAGTTGGGTTCATTTTAACACAGCAAATGGGTTATTTATTCAACCCAGCTGCTGGTTCATTTTTACAGGAATGCTGGGTTAATTTGATCTCATAAGTGGGTTATTATTTTCAGATTGTTGTATCCTTAAAAAAATATTGTAAAATAATCCACACCATAAACAAATGTGTAAACATGTTAGCTCCTTTATTATTGGATAAATATAAATACATGCAATAAGTACATTTAAACTATTTTACAAATGTTTTATTAAACAGCATGTAGAACAATAAAGTAACATTTACAATTAATGTTAAATACACTAGGGATTAAAAACAATTAAACACCCATTGTATTATTAAAATGATAGTTCACCCAAAAATGAAAAATCTCTCATTTACTCGCCCTCATCCCAGATGTTTATGACTATCCTCTGCTTATACAACAAATACAATTGTATATGCTCTGTTGGTCCATTATGTGCAAGTGAATAGTGGCCAGAACTTTGAAGCTCCAAAAAGTACATAAGGGCAGCATGAAAGTAATCCATACCACTCCAGTGGTTTAATCCATGTCTTCAAAAGACTTATGATAGATGGGGGTGAAAAACAGATCAACATTAAAGTCCTTTCTTACTCTAAATCACCACTTTCACATCTGAAAGAGAAACTAAACAGGTGCCACGTGTGACTGAAAGTGAAGATTTATGGTAAAAAAAAATAGACAGAAAAAAAGGACTTCAACATTGATCTGTTTCTCATTTTTCCTCACTTTCACCATCATTTAAACATTGGAACCATATGGACTACTTTTATGCTGCATTTATGCGTTGTTTGGAGCTTCAAAGTTTTTGTCACCATTCAGAACAGAGCTGAGATATTCTTCATTTGTGTTCAGCAGAAGAAAGAAAGTCATACACATCTGGGATGGCCTGGGAGTGAGTAAATGATGAGAGAATTCTCATTTTGGGTGATCTATCCCTTTAAATGTTACTTATAATTCTAGAGTCTATTACTAAAAAAAATATTTAGCCTATAAGGAATGAAATCCATCAAATTAAATTAAAATAAGAAGCGTTGTGGGGGAAATAACGCCTTGACATCTCAGTCTGCTGGAGGTACTCCATATTTGTTCCAACTTACAAAAAGACAATTAGAAAGGAAAAGCAAAAAGGTTAAAGAAAGATATCAACCCATTATGTTATTTTTTACACAAGTGTTTGCCTCACTTTGATTCTAATATTCGATGGCTCATAATTATTTATTTATTCATTCATAGTTACTTTATTTTTCCCCCTGACTTTTTCCTACTCTAAACTCAAATATGTTTTAAATGTTTACCGTGCACACCAACGATTTTGATGTGTTGGACAAAGCTCTGCATGACGCTTACCTAGAGCGGTGTGCTGAAGCCCTGAAGCCCGTGACGCGAGTGATGTGAAACGGCCTTCGTAGCAGCGACGCACCGCTCGGGTCCGGTGTAGACAGGGTGATACAGGGTATGAACTAAATTAATCATGAAGGTTATATATTTTGGATTCAAAACGGCAAATTTCGCCGAAAGGAGACGTTTGCATAACTAAAAAAAAAAAAAAATAAATAAAAAAAATAACTAAATAAAATAAAAAAATCAGAAAAGCTAAATAAACCTGTTCAGCGTCAAGTGGGCAATACAGCAAAGCCAAAGCTCACAAAACTAGAGTGACATCTAAAAACAGTTGTTGTCATATGAGCTGTCCAGTTCTGATTATGGAACGGTATCTTTGCATTTTCTGATGTACAGTAATTATATTATAGATTAAAAAAAAATTTAAAATTTAAAATTTAAAATAAAAAAAACATACAAACTGTATTTCACCGAAAGAATCCTCCAATTAGTCTGTGCTGAGAACCGCTCACTGCTGAAGATCCAAAAAAACCCACGTCAGGTAACTCAGCAGCTGAGCTGTTCTGACTGCTGGCCCATCGAGGTGGGAGGAGGGGTGTATAGTTTTAACTGTCAGTAAAAATGACCCACTAACCCAGCGGCCTGGTTACACAAAAACTACCCAACAGAAAGAAAATAACCTAATCAAATGAGCCAACAGGCCCAATCCAGCGTTTGGATTGAAATAAAGAACCCAGCATTTTTTAGAGTGCATATGTTGTTTATTACCCTGTAGAAAAATGTAGTCGCAATATGTTTACTTGAATTAAACCAGTCAATTTAGATGTTAAGACTTGCAATTGCAAAACATTTGTTATTATAGTGTTTAGAATGTTGGTGCATGAAATCGAACGCAAGGAAGCGTGTTAACGTTCTCTGACGGGCTCGTTTATCCGCTTAAATTCCTACAGATGGTGGTCCTGCAGTCGCTGCATAAATACCAGCCTCGACTGCATGTGGTGCAGGTGAACGAGGACGGAACCGAGGACACGAGCCAACCTGGCCGCGTGCAGACCTTCACTTTCCCGGAGACGCAGTTTATCGCGGTCACCGCATATCAAAATACTGACGTAAGAAAACGTTCTAAAATGTAATACAAATATTTTTGAGCTATCAGACAATGTTGAGAAGAGTTTTAATGTATGGGTTATATTCTGACTGTTTCTGTTGCAGATCACACAGCTAAAAATCGACCACAATCCATTTGCAAAAGGATTCCGCGACAATTATGACACGTGAGTCTTTTTCTTGTTGACAGATTTTTCCAGTGCGCATTTCTTTTTTTCGAACTTTATATTTAAAGATCACGGAAGAATAACAATTACTCAAAACATATTCTGATAATATGCCTTCCTATCTATACATTCGTTAGTATATATATATATATATACACGTATATATATTTATTACACAGTGCTGGTTTCTAAAACCAAGTCAAGCCATAACAAAATAAAATTATTTTATTGATGGAATTGTTTTAATTGGCCGATGACCTTTTTGTGATTAGGGTGCCAAGTTTCAAGACATAGCCTAAAAACCGAATATTAGAACACCTGTCAGCTTTTGGGCATCTGATGGTTTATCCCGAGAAAACTATTGCCAAACACCGGCCAACCAAGATTCGCTCTGGAAAGCTTAAAAATGTAACAAAAAAAATGTTTGACCTCATTTACTACTTTGTATTTTTTATTGTATTCTCATTAGCAAAATGCATGCATGAAAAGAACATGCAGTGTGCACATGCATTTGTCCGTGTGCTGTGATAATTTGTTAATTTGCGCAATTACGCACAGAATGTAAAATCGATATTGAGCGTCATTGTTTGCTCTTGAATGTCCGTGACATGTCTGCAACGCTTTATTTACTCCAAGCTACGCCTCTCATATGCAACATTAACGTGTTTGTCCACCATCTTTCTCCAGTGTCTACACAGGTTGCGACATTGATCGGTTGACGCCGTCCCCGGGTGACTCGCCGCGCTCTCAGATCATGCCTAGCGCAAGATATGCCATGGCTGGTTCTTTCCTGCAGGACCAATTTGTCAGCTCGTATGCCAAGTCCCGCTTTCACCCTGGCGTCGGAGGCGCTCCTGGCACGGACCGCAGCGTCCCACTTAGTAACAGCTTGCTCTCCCCGCAACAAGCCGAGGAGACCACGGTGGCCTCCCCGCAGCGATGGTTTGTCACCCCTGCCAACAACCGACTGGACTTTGCCGCCTCGGCATACGATGCCGCCGCGGCTGCTGATTTCGCCGGTAACGCGGCCACCCTTCTGTCGTACGCAGCTGCCGGAGTGAAAGCGCTGCCCCTGCCCGGGGCGGGATGCTCCAACAGACCTCTGGGGTACTATGGCGAGCCGCCGGGGTGGGGCACTCGCACCCCGCCGCAATATTGCAGCAAGTCCAGCTCCGTCCTCTCCTGCTGGCCGTCCAATTCCGTGGGGAGCACCAGAACGACGACCTCCAGTTACCTGCTACCTGGTCTCGAGGATGGCGACCCTATCGCGGCCGAAAGGTCACCGGATGAATCCAAACCGAAAGACCTATCGGAATCCAGCTGGATAGAAACGCCGTCCTCAATTAAGTCCATCGACTCGAGCGATTCTGGGATTTTTGAGCAAGCCAAGCGGAGGAGGATTTCGCCATCTGCCACGCCGGTTTCAGAAACCTCGTCTCCGTTAAAATCCGAAATGTTAACGCCGAGGGAATGCGAGAAAAACTGTTCCAAGGACATCGGCTACTACAGCTTTTACCCCCACAGTTAGAAACTGGAAAACTAGTGCATGGCTCATATATTCAAGGAGTGATTTATTTATCTATTTATTCCTATTTATGTGCTTATTCATTTATTACTTGGGTATTTATTCATGGATCATCTGACCAATCTCGGTCGCGTCGTTCAAAGGACGTTACCAAACGCGCATCGGTTTTGAATGAAAATCTTCGATGCGGAAAAAGGTGTTTTTGGTCCCAAATGACATTTATTTAAGGTTTTATCTGTTAAGCCTATTGTAAGTATGAAAGCACTGTACATATTTGTACTTATCTATCCATTTGTGGTTTTCTCGTTCAATGTTGATGTACAAAAGCGCATTAGTTTCATGTTTGAATGTACTTAGAAGACGAATAGCTACATATACTCAATATTTTGATGTTTAAAAAAAAAAAAAAGAAGAAGAAAAGAAAAGTATCTAACACGTATAGGCTCCCTTTTCCAGATTAAAATTTGAAGTAGCTGCTCACCTGTTGAAGGGCCCGCCAAAAGAGTTGTCAGATGTCGGCTTTTATTGATGTTGCTTTTTAGAGTCGCGTTGTCTGTTAGGGGATATAGTAGTCCGTAGTTTCATCGTGCTCGGCATTTCCATTTTGTGGACGTTGTTGTAAAGCTGTCAGAGCATAAGTCTGAACCATTCCAGCTTAAAATCATGGATATCTCATGACCGTTTTGTAGGGAGAAAATACAGACTACCACGTATTACCAACCCAGACATTTTCATTTGTATTTCATGGGCTGTATTCTCATGAAGAAAAACGCAAATTAGGCCTGCTAATGTGTAAAGGTCATGTAACTGTGGTGTGTTTACTTGCAATAAATATGAAAGAATGTGAAAACCCTGGAGGAGTAGCTTACACAAGATTCCAAACTGGTTCCAAAACCAAATAAATCTGTTCCAAGAGAGCTCCCAGTCACAATGTGAATATTGTTCCATTTGTTGCCTGGACATTTGCATAATAAAATGTAAAGAGTAAAGCATTGCAACAGATAATCGAATCGCCATGCACAGCTTTTACCATCAATTTCTATAGGATGCTCGTTTAATTCGATTATATTTTTAGTGAACAGGATGCTAAAGGCTATGCTAAATGTCTGAATGTTGCATTAGATTACAAAATACATTTTAAGAAATATAGCACACACTTAAGCAACATATTTCACAAGAAAAGGTTTGTTAGGTTTGGAACGATTGAAATGATGAAAATGAAGGCATGCAGTATTGTGACACTTTGTGGTTGTCAAACGCAACATGTCCATATAGTTCACGCGATGAACTACAACTACAACAGAGTAATCACTACTCTGCTAGGACACCTGTGTGAACATGAGGGGAACTTCATACATCCACAAAAAAATTAAAAAAATAAAAATGCATGAATAGAAGTTGAAGAATGAAGTTATAGTTCTAAGCATCATTTGTTTGCAGGTTCCATTTGGTTAGATATGCTATCTTATGCAACACAATTATTTCTTAAAGTGGGGCCCACAAATATACAATATCTAAATAAGCACGACAAAAACAACATCTAATAATTTGAATGCAACAAATTAAGTCGCATCTCATAAGCTTGAATCAGTAAATCTTTAAGCTTTAATAATAGGCCCATATCTCATTTGGGTTTTCATTTACAGGGAGTCATATGGCAGGATCAGAATACAATCTATTACATTTACATGTGCATTTAGTCAATTAGCAGACGCTTTTATCCATTTACAAAATGAGAAATGAAGAATTTCCATCCATGGATGTAAATGCGTAAATGAGCACTCAGCTATTCTATTACAGCTATAGCAAAATGATAGCTCTTTTTCCCATTTAAACCAAGACTTCATAAATTGTCCAGATTTTAGAATAAATCTATAGCCTAAAATGTCTTTAAATCTGTGCTATAACAGGATAATCAACGTGTCTACTTTGAGCATGCTCTATAATGTTTTATTGTGCGTAATTTATAATCGTTGGTCAAAATTCAGTTCATAAATAGTCGTTATAAGTAGTCAGACTTGCAATATTGCTATGCAAAACATAATGTCTCTTATGGAGTGAAATGAGAGAACATGCATGCTGTTTGATAATTGCTGCCTCCTTGTGGTTCACTTGCTACCTATAGTGAATGAAAAGATCTTTTAAAAATAATCACTTGAGTCTAGGTTTTCCATAGGTAATTTATTAAAATATATATATATATATATATTCATCTTAAAAAGTACAGTTGAATTTTTTCTTTATTGACTGTGTAAGAAAAAGCCAGAATAATATTGTAACATCAATCAGCTCAGCCACTGTAAACCACAAAATCTGTATTACACAAGTGCCAACACTAGAGGGCGACAATGTCATAATGATGAAATTGATTCATCCACTATATTGACTAAAGTATAGTTTCAGTGAATAATAACAATCAATAATACGCTATAATAGCTATAATAAAGTATGATTATATACTAATAGTTAACACCAAAATAACACAAACCCTAAAACTAGAGTGTGCCATGCCCTCTTCAGAAAAAAAAAACAACAAAAAAAAACATTAGGGTGGCCCCAAACATAAACATCACTTTAGACTATTCTCTAAGAATGGACACTTCCAATTTTTGCCATGCAAAGGCAAAATTCTGTAATTAAAATCGTTGTAATTTTTTGAGAAAATTGTTCAGGTATTTTATAATTTTTCAGGTTCAGTCTTGGCGTAGTTGCTAGATTTGTGCAGTATGATGTAAAAAGCAGCTTTATAGTAAGGTTATTTATATATATATATATATATATATACAGTACTGTGCAAAAGTCTTAGGCACATAAGATGTTTCACAAAAACATTTGTCTTATTTATATCATCAGCTTAAGTGTGTCAATAAGAAATATACATTTTGGACTCCCAAACATTCATTTTGCAAATAGAAAAGATTAGAATAGAAGAACAGGGAGCCCTGCAACAGATGTCATGGCCCCCACAGAGACCCCCCCCCCACCCACCACCACCACTATGTATGTATGTATGTATGTATGTATATATGTCAGCTTCACACTAATAATTTAAGAAGTTGAGCCATTATGCAGGCATGACAGTTGTGGTACAGATGGCAGATGTAAAATCACAGCTGTGTTGTGTTTCTGTGGAATGTTGATAGCCCTTAATACGAAAACACTGCACTTGACAGAAGTTAAGACAAAATATCAAGTGCTGTTGGCAAGTGATTGTAATGACGGAAGTGATGGATGACATAGCTATGTCATACAGATATTCACTGCAATATAATACATTAAGCATATGTAAATCCCTCGGATGTTTACTTATCTGAGTCGGATGCTTACATATAGTGCAGGCCAGGGCTAGTTGTCACATTGTTTAAGGAAGTGAATGTTTCTCAGAAACACTGAAAGTCAATTTCTGTATAGGCACTTTACTGTAAAAGGCTACTGAACTTGTCCAACCTTACTGAAAAAAAGAAAAGAAAAAAAGATGTAGGCTGATTTTGGAATGGCACACTACCATACTACTCATGCTACTTCTACCATAGACACATATGGCAAAAGAGTAGTATGGGTAGTATGCCATTCCGAACTCAGCAGTAGCTTATTGAACACATGTTGAGTTTTTGTGACTTGTTGTTTACAATACATGGGGTAAGTTGTCACAATGGGAACCTGCCATTAAACAGCCTATTACAGACTTTTAAGCTAAATTTAAACTGTAAAACAAATTATGACGCACATTTATGAAACAGCAAAATTACAAATTAAATACATTTACAGCATATAAAACACATATGCCCAATCCTGACATTTATTATTGCAAAATTTGTCCTAAGAGTTCCATCTTTCACTTAAAATCTACCTACATTATATAGTCTGAATCATGTATTCCAGTGTGGTTTTATTGTGTTCACATAAGAGGTCAAACGATAGTGGATTTTGATAATACCGATAACGTTGGTGGTGCAAAAGGCCGATAAAATAGTTCAAGATTTGTTGTATAACGTGGGACTTTTAACTATAAACAAGCTCAAAATATACCATGGACTCTTGTTTTGAAATGACATGGACTTGCCTCCATTACAATGCTCTGTATGTAAATATTTACCAACTGAAGCTTTTTATAGCCTGTATATTCACCAGATGAAGTTTACTGATGAGGAGTTAAAAAAAAAAAAAAAAAAAGTTTGGCAACTATCGGCATAGATTTTTGCCGATAACAATAGTTCCAAAAAGCAACTATCGACAACAATTAATCAGTAAAACCAATATATAAATTTAGGTTTACATCTATAAGAGGTTGACCGATAGTGGATTTTGACGATACCGATAACTTAGGTGGTGCAAAAGGCCGATAACGATTAATCGACTGATAGTTAAAAAAATAAATAAACTGATTTATGGAGTCTTTCCTTACAATGAAGAGCACAGACACTCGGGCTCAAAAATGAATAAAATCACAAAAGCAATGTATTGTGCAACCAAAATCCCAATAATAACAAGAAAAATTCAGATTTGGTGTATAATGCGGGACTTTTAACTATAAACAAGCCCATAATACACCAGGGACTCTTATTTTGAAATGATAGAGACTTCCTTTACAATGCTCTGTATGTAAATATTTACCAACTGAAGCTTTTTATAGCCTGTATATTCACCAGATTAATTTTATTGATGAGAAGTTAAAAAAAAAAAAGAAGAAGCCACTATCGGCACCGATTAATCTGTAAAACCGATATATCGGTCTACCTCTATTTCACATTTACCCAACAGCTATTATAAAAATATGATGATACTGGAATTTTAGTTTGGAGGATAGAATTAATAAAAATGGAAAACTCTGTCATCATTTTCTCACACTCATGTTGTTCCAAACTCACATGACTTTCTGTCTTTCATGGAACACAAAAGTAGCATTGTAAAAAAAATACATAAATCCAATAAATTTACAGTCAAATACAGACAACTGTTGTTGCCAGAAATTTACCGTAAAAATACAGCGACCATGTTCAGGCTTTACGGGATGTCATTTTGATGCCTGTATATTTGATAGTTTAATACCATTTACTATGTTATTAGATGATATACACTAAATATATTAACCTTCTGGAACCTTAAAAGACACCGTAGTAACTTCAAAAGGCCACATGATGACTTAAAGTTCATCAAGAGTGACCCTTTCAGGAGCAATAATTAATACACATGTAGAGACACAAACACAAATCACCATCAGGAAACACATGTGACTAAAATAATGCAATAAAGATTAACTAAACTACATTAAATATAACACAGAACACCCCGATGTACATAACTGAAATTATAAATATGAAGAAACTATATAAAATATAATGAAATGTGATGTGTCAGGACTTCTGGGAATGCCCGATTATTGTTTATCAATAGTTTTCCATAAAAAAATGTTATATTGTTAAATATAATATACATTTTTACCGTTAATTATACAGTATAATCATACTTTTTACATCTAAAAAACAACTGTAAAATTACACGTATTTACTTGTTAAATATATTATAATTTTTACTGTGTATGTTAATGGACCTCACCGTTAACCAATTAACATTTTTACTGTCGCATTTTCCCATTAAAGTCACTGACATTGTCTCAGTCACCATCCACTTTCACTGTATGGACTGAAACCATCATACTGCCTAACATCATCTTTTGTGTTCCACGGAAGAGAGTAAGTCATACAGGTTTGGAACAACATGAGGGTGAGTAAATTATGACAATTTTTTTTTTTTATTTTTTTTTTTTTTTTATTTTTTGTTATTGTGGGGTGAACTATCCCTTTAAGGTTTTTTAAGGAAACATACAAAACTCACTGCTAGAGAAAACATTTGTGCATTTGGACATTGTACTCACATTATAGTTACTCAGACACAGCCCTTGTGACAACTTTCCTGTGTGACAACTAACCCCGGTCTCCCCCTACAACGCTGCATTATAATACCATAAGAAGATCTGAATCCCCATAAACCAAAATTAAGCAGGCTTTTATAGTTTTGTGACAATAAAAGTAACTAATGCTTACATATACACTCCTCTAATACCAAGTTAGTAGTGCAGTTTGACAGTCTAATCTCTCTTCTAAGGGCCAGTATAATAAAATTAAGAGGCACTATGTAAAAAGAATTCCCCCTCCCTTCTGTTGCGTCACACAGCAGATAAATGCGCTCTTATGAATGAGAATAAAATCTCTGCGCCCCTTCAACAGCACTAAAATCTCTTCACTAAATATGTGATCGCACCGTGTCTGCCCTGACAGCGTGTTGCCACCTGAACGCGAACCGGAACGCGTTGGTTACGCATCTCATCCCCGGACACTACACGCGCACTACACACAGTACAGCTGTTCTACAGGTACAGAAAGATGGATGCGAAGGACCAAGGCGCACAAATGGAGCCTCTGCTGCCGACGGTAAGATGCTCTTTTTAACATGACACAGACGATTGAGCATATAGAGCTCTGCAGTGCAGGATCATGCGTTGTGGTTTTTGGCGTACGGACTGAATTTATGTAACAGATACCTTATGCATCCATAAATGGATCTCACTCGTTTTCTTTTTCTTGCTTTGGCCATTTTGGAGGTACGCCGGGTGGGCGCGTGCCGCACATGTACGTATAGCTCACGACAAGTCAGTGTTGTTCACTGCTGCATTGCATGACTAAATGTTGCGGCTTTTGCGTGTGGCACATCAGGGCGCGTTTTAATAACGCAGAGCACTCGGGGATTGCTCATTTGGGTGACTGTGAGAGTATATTGGCAACAGGTTCACTTCACTGTCATGGAATATAAGAGACGTCTTTATTTAGGGACATTTAAAAGGCTTAGCAAAACCAAGGGTTAATGACGTTCTTTATAGGATCAAGATCTTGATAAGAAAGTTGATTTGTACATCGAATGCAAACTCGTTTATTAATTACCTGTAAATGGTCCATGGGTCAGTGTGATTAATATCTCACGTACTAATAGCTGTAGCCTAATAAGGTTATTCTCCTGTCAAGAATATATCTGGGTCATATTTCACCCCAAAAGTAAAAAAAAAAAAAAAAAAAAAAAAAAACGAAGGTATTTTGCATAAAGGCAAGCTAATTTTTTGTATTGTACATTTTTGCAAAAATAAGTATGGATATAAATAAATACATAAATATAAATCTATATCTATCTATCTATCTGTCTGTCTGTCTGTCTGTCTGTCTGTCTGTCTGTGGCATCTATCTATCTGTCTGTATGTCTGTCTGTCTGTCTGTGGCATCTGTCTATCTGTCTGTATGTCTATCTGTCTGTCTGTCTGTCTGTGGCATCTATCTATCTGTCTGTGGCATCTATCTATCTATCTATCTATCTATCTATCTATCTGTCTGTCTGTCTGTCTGTCTGTCTGTCTGTGGCATCTATCTGTCTATCTATCTATCTATCTGTCTGTATGTCTATCTGTCTGTCTGTGGCATCTATCTATCTATCTGTCTGTCTGTCTGTCTGTCTGTCTGTCTGTCTGTCTGTCTGTCTGTCGGTCTGTCTGTCTGTGGCATCTATCTATCTGTCTGTCTGTATGTCTATCTGTCTGTCTGTCTGTCTGTGGTATCTATCTATCTATCTGTCTGTCTGTCTGTCTGTCTGTCTGTGGCATCTATCTATCTGTCTGTCTCTATCTATCTGTCTGTGGCATCTATCTATCTGTCTGTCTATATCTATCTATCTGTCTGTCTGTCTGTCTGTGGCATCTATCTATCTGTCTGTATATCTATCTGTCTGTCTGTCTGTCTGTCTGTGGCATCTATCTATCTGTCTGTGGCATCTATCTATCTATCTATCTATCTGTCTGTCTATCTGTCTGTCTGTCTGTCTTTCTGTCTGTCTATCTATCTATCTATCTGTCTGTCTATCTATCTGTCTGTCTGTCTGTCTGTCTGTCTATCATTATAATTAAGTGTATTATAATAAATATACCACACACACACACATACACTATATTGCCAAAAGTATTCGCTCACCCATCCAAATAATTGAATTCAGGTGTTCCAATCACTTTCATGGCCACAGGTGTATAAAATGAAGCACCTAGGCATGCAGACTGCTTCTACAAACATTTGTGAAAGAATGGGCCGCTCTCAGGAGCTCAGTGAATTCCAGCGTGGTACTGTGATAGGATGCCACCTGTGCAACAAGTCCAGTCGTGAAATTTCCTCGCTACTAAATATTCCACAGTCAACTGTCAGTGGTATTATAACAAAGTGGAAGCGATTGGGAATGACAGTAACTCAGCCACGAAGTGGTAGGCCACGTAAAATGACAGAGCGGGGTCAGCGGCTGCTGAGGTGCATAGTGCGCAGAGGTCGCCAACTTTCTGCAGAGTCAATCGCTACAGACCTCCAAAGTTCATGTGGCCTTCAGATTAGCTCAAGAACAGTGCGTAGAGAGCTTCATGGAATGGGTTTCCATGGCCGAGCAGCTGCATCCAAGCCATACATCACCAAGTGCAATGCAAAGCGTCAGATGCAGTGGTGTAAAGCACGCCGCCACTGGACTCTAGAGCAGTGGAGACGCGTTCTCTGGAGTGACGAATCACGCTTCTCCATCTGGCAATCTGATGGACAAGTCTGGGTTTGGCGGTTGCCAGGAGAACGGTACTTGTCTGACTGCATTGTGCCAACTGTGAAGTTTGGTGGAGGGGGGATTATGGTGTGGGGTCGTTTTTCAGGAGCTGGGCTTGGCCCCTTAGTTCCAGTGAAAGGAACTCTGAATGCTTCAGCATACCAAGAGATTTTGGACAATTCCATGCTCCCAACTTTGTGGGAACAGTTTGGGGATGGCCCCTTCCTGTTCCAACATGACTGCGCACCAGTGCACAAAGCAAGGTCCATAAAGACATGGATGAGCGAGTTTGGTGTGGAAGAACTTGACTGGCCTGCACAGAGTCCTGACCTCAACCCGACAGAGCACCTTTGGGATGAATTAGAGCGAAGACTGCGAGCCAGGCCTTCTCGTCCAACATCAGTGTCTGACCTCACAAATGCGCTTCTGGAAGAATGGTCAAAAATTCCCATAAACACACTCCTAAACCTTGTGGAAAGCCTTCCCAGAAGAGTTGAAGCTGTTATAGCTGCAAAGGGTGGGCCGACGTCATATCAAACCCTATGGATTAAGAATGGGATGTCACTTAAGTTCATATGCGTCTAAAGGCAGATGAGCGAATACTTTTGCCAATATAGTGTATATACTGTATATATAGCCTATATATTGTTTAAATGGTAATGTATTTATACAACATTTTTGTACTGCTTTTATGCTAATTTAAAGACATTTTTCATATTCAAAACAACTTAAGCTCAATCGAAAACATTTGTGGAATTATGAAAAATGAATATTAAAAAAAATTTGATTTTGACTTGTCCCTTGTTTATTAAAAAAAAAAAAAAAAAAAAAAATATATATATATATATATATATATATATATATATATATATATATATATATATCTGGTTACAGTGAGGCACTTACAATGGAAGTCAATGGGGCCAGTTCATAAACATTAAAATACACACTGTTTCCAAAAGTATAACCACAAGATATAAACATTATACATTTTAACATGATTTTAGTGTGATAAAATCGCTTACTAACCTTTAAAGGTGCACTCAGTAGCTTTTTTTGTTTTTGTAATTTTGGACATACAGTGACACCTAGCGACTTGGATGCAGCATCATTCAAAATCAATAGTTTTCTGTTACATTAGGCAGGTCATGTGATTCTAACATGGCCGCCCCCATGTGCGGACCCTCTCCGTGTAGAATAAAACAGCTTTTATAAGGTTACTGATATGACTGGAGTCTGGAGTCTTCATCGCATGTGAGTGTTCATGATTTTATTCATATTTTTCAAAATTACAATTAATTTCTATAGGGGTAAATCTTTTTTAATGAGGAAAAATTACTGAATGCACCTTTAACTGTGTAAAGTTCCAATATTATAACACCAGTAAACCTTGCAATCTGGTAAAATGCTGTAAAGCAGGCAAATCCCTGATTTATATTACACTAAAACCATGGTAACACATATAGTGTTTACATCTTGTGGCTATACGTTTGAAACTATATGTATTTTAGTGTTTAAAGACTGACCGATTTCACCTTCATTGTAAATAAGGGACGAGTCAAAATTATCTTTGGGTAAACAGCATTATGCCACAAATGCTGTCGATTGAACTTAACTTGTATTGAACCTGGAATATTCATTTAAATACAAGAAATCATTGTATTACAGTAAGTATTACAGCAAAAAAATACAGTAGTAATCATTATCATACACAGACGGAACATGCAGAGGTTATCAATTTTTTCTGCACTTATTTTTGGGTAAAATCTTTTTGTAATTCTGTGGAAGAGTTGAACCTCCTGAGACCCCACATCCACATGCGTGAACATTACATTTTGGTTTCGCTATAGGCTATGCATAATTTAATCTAAACTGACTGATCTCAGTTCTGGAGAATCTGTGCTGTCAGTAAAGCATTAAACTTTCAATGGACAAAGTCACGTGACAAAACAACATGGCGCTGATCACAACGGAGTTTGTGTTTGGGAGAAACGGCAACAAAACTACATCTGGTAAGAAACCTAATTAAGTTTTTACATTAAAACCTGTTTGAGTCAAAAGATTAGAGTCTCTAGTTTCATCCTATATGCCATTTTAAAAATGTCATCGATTTATCGCTGTTAAACACAATGACCACGTGCATGGACTATAGGCTCATTTCCCTTAACATATCCTATATTCACTGTTCATTATCACATTGAGAATCAATGGATGCATCCAAAAACTGGAAAATGTTGCTTTCAGAGGCTTTAGGATGAAAATAAGATGCATTTCAAACTGTTCTGAGACCAGTGCAGACAGACAGCACACTGGAGGTTAAGTCATTCACTAAATAGGGAGCAAGGGATATGCTATATGCTCTCTATGAAGTGCATTCAATCCAAACTTCCTATTTAAAGTTCAGTTTCAGGCTACAGATGGTGTTTGGACCACTCAACATGTTTGGCAGACATGAGACAATGGTAATCAGTACATAGATTCAGAATTTATAATGTATCATTTTATTTTAACATGGTTGGCAGTGATTGGATGATGCTGGCCATAACTTTGAATCAGAATTAATTATGCTAATTTCTGATGTAATGTCTGTAACATCTCAAAAACAGGAATATACATCACTCCTGTAAACATAATGAACAATTTGATGAAAAGAATCTGACTTTCTATAGCTTGGTATTATTTCACAGCATAGTCCCGCTGTCCACATATGTGGACATACGTTTTTAAGACAACCATTTGGTCTAAACATTTTGTTTTTTGTTTTTGCATGTTTCTTAGGGGCTACTAGTTACAACTCAAAAAGGGAAATGGAAAATGCCCACAGCAGTCACGCTCGGGTCTCAGGAGGGTAACAATGTACTCATATTGTAAAACAGTACTCATATTGCGTGATCATATGAGTGGTAGTGGCATAGTGGACTAAAGCACTGAACTGGTAAGCGGAAGGTTGTTGGTTCAATCCCCACAACCACCACCATTGTGTCCTTGAGTAAGGCACTTAACTCCAGGTTGCTCCAGGGGGGTTGTCCCTGTAATCAGGGCACTGTAAGTTGCTTTGGATGAAAGCGTCAGCCAAATGCATAAATGTAAATATTGGTAGCTGAAAGCATTATCAGATTAGGCAAAATATTTAATAAAGAATCACTTTTTAGAATGTGTAGAGTGACATTCCGATTCCAATTGAAATTTTCAGTGGGTATCTGTGCGCGCAGATTCTGTGTGGGCCTGATGCTAGTTCAATGAGAGTCATCATAGAGAATAATGGGAATTATTGAAAAAACAAAAAGATGGAAATGTGCTTAACTGTCATGAAAATAATGTCACAGTGCAAAAATTCTTAATGGCCATAAAAATAAACTTAATTTTATTTAAAATATATGAAAATATAATTTCAAGTATAACACTAGATTTTATCATGGCCCTTTCAACTTGGATCCTTAAGCACATCTCCTACTGCTTCATAATTCCATACGATTTCTCAATAAAACTGTAATTTTGCTTTACAGTGCTGTAAAAGTGCTTCTGCAGTATATGATAGCCTATGTTTAATCCAGGATGTATTAACTTTCTCAGAGAGCGGGTTTGACAGCTGTCTGTCTCGCTTTAATTTACAAGTAGGATGAGTGTCCCAGCAGCCATAGATTATCTGTGACCCCAAAGCAATAAATCAGGCTGTCCGGCATCAGATGATCAGAGTGTATTGAGTTATGCAATGACTCTGATGGAGTGTCCAAACCTTAAAGCATTAACTGTGTAAATCTGTATCTATATTTTCATTAATCAATATGTATATTGTCTAAATGACTATTTACAAGGTGACACTAGTCACATGTAGACTATAACAATGGATATATTGTAATTGCTAATGGGTTAAAAGAGCTAAAGCTAACGTGTCATATTTAAAATATTTTTGGGAAGACTTGGGATTATCTGTTCGGTTGAGTGTTCTGGGAAATCTTTTTGAAAACAATCATTATAAAGTGGCTTGCAGTTGTTTTATTGCTGGTTCAGTCTAACTGGAGCAGACAGATTTCCAGAGCATGTAGGGAGGTACGCAGTGAGATCACCGTTCCTCAGATATAAACAGGACTTGTTTACATAATTAAAGGACAAATGTTTTTCCTCTCTAGTTTCCTGGGTTGATGAAATCTGCGACTTTAGTATGAGCAGCCCAGATACTTGACCATAAAACTGCCACTGCCTCATGATGGCAAGACAAGGCCTAGTTTTATCAGGCTGAGAGCTCATTTGCACTTGTCCAGATGCAGTGGCCTCTATTTCTGTTTGACATGATGAATGGCACTCCAAGTTGCCTGACTCGAAATCATTTCTGAGAGTGGTTGGTAACTGAATGAGCCAAAATAGAGGATAGAAGTTACTGATGATATATCTCAGCAAATATATCATGTCATACACTAGTTTATGGGGTTATATCATGAGGAATAACATTTTTCTTTATTTTATTTTTTTTATTATAAAAAAGTTAATTGTACTACATACTGTAACCTTCTTAAAATAGACAATTTATCGAAACTAAGCCGGCAAAAATGTGGTAAAATCTGTCAAAGCTTCTGCTTTCTTTTTTTTTTTTTTTTTTTTTTTGTCTGTGTGTAGCACCTACAACTCTGCAGATCCTTCTGAAGAACCACAATGTTAGAAACAAGCAGCTGAAGTTCCTATTTTTAACCAAATCTCTGATCATTACAGTCTGATCTTCACAGTTTGAGTGACACATTTCAGTACGGATTGTTGATTGAGACCTCTCTGTTTCCCTTTTTTGATTTATAACTAGTAGCAACTAATAAACAAGCAAAAAACAAAAAACAAAAAAAAACATTCTAGAGAAAATTCGTTTTTCTAAAAGTCGATGTCCACATACGAGACTATGTTGTGTGATTTTAAATAACACTAAGCTATATAAAGTCAGATTTGTTTCTTCATATTGTTTATTATGTTTCCAGGAGTGTTGGTTATTCATATTTTTGAGATGGGGTTGCTCCGATACCAACATTTTGGCTTTGGTATGATACCAATCCTGGTACCTTGGCATCGATACTAACTCGATACTTAGGCAAAACGTATTAAATTATTTTTGGTAAAAAAAGAAAAAAAAAAGATGCACAACAAAGCTTTACAGTATTAATGAAAACATGAAATGAAAACAATCTGATTACCTGAGGCAAAAGGCTGCCATGGCTGAATCACAACATGCTGATATCCAGTACACTTGCTTATGTGATTTTGCTTACAGATAATAATACTAATAATATAACCATTTAATATTATATTAGTTACTATGAGTATTATTGCGACTGCTTTGAATATTACACTTTTATACAGCAGTAATATTTCCACTTCAATTTCACGCATCCAGTTAAATAAAGCTCTCATTTCTGAGGGACTTTTAATTTGAAAGATCTTTGAAGTTCTTCCTGTTTGTGAAGGGTTCGTTATATCAAGCTTCCCGTGACTCGCGAGCTGAAATCTCTGAGCTGCAATGGAGAAAGAGTCCATAGAGTTCACAGCCGTTTATACAATCAACACACTGCTCTGCGGCTCTGCAGATGGATACTATTGGACACACTGCATGAAAATCAAGCATTAGTAGTGTGTGTTGCGTTTGTGTGTGTGTTCGTGTGCGTGCCTGTTCGTGTGTGTGCCTGTGTGTGTATGTGTGAAGGAGATGACAGGGCAGAGAGGCGCCTCTAATTCATACTGTGGCACGCAGCCACATATTTCATTAAATGACATCCTTCTGCTGTTTAATGATCACACTTGGCCATATAGAGTTTGTTTATTATTATTTTCAAATGGTCTTTGATTTCATCTCAAAACTCTCACATTACATTACATTACATTTTGCTAATGACAGCATACTTTAATGTGGTACCAAAAATTAACAACAAGATAATATCGTACCATTTTACATTTTTTGGTATCGCAATATTTTGTTAGTACCAGTATACCGCGCAACACTATGAGACATTACAGACATTACAGATGATTTTTTGTAAAGCTGTATAACATTTTTGGATTCAAAGTAATGTCCAGTATCATCCAATCACTGCCAACAACCATGTTAAAAGTAAATGTAGCATTATACATTTCTGAATCTATGTATTGATTATCATTGTCCCATGTCTGCCAAACATATTGAGCTGTTCAAACATCATCTGCAGCCTGAAACTTAAGTTTTGGTCGGATTTTAGTATTGAATGCCCTTAGCTGCATAGAAAGCTTTAGGATGCTCCCTTGCTGCCTATTTAGTGAATGACTTAACCTCCAGTGTGCGGTCTGTCTTCACTGGTCTCAGAACAGTTTGAAATGCATCTTATTTTCATCCTAACTCCATATAAAGCCTCTGAAAGCAACATTTTCTAGTTTTTGGATGAACCTATTTATTCTCAATGTGATATAGGAATGCATTTACTGATGTTAATGAATAGAATCGTATTGCACAGTGATAGCAACATAAAATGTAACAAAATGTATATTAAAATGAAGCGAAATGACCCAAATATGTGTTAGAGTTCAAGATAGCTAACATGATTTTCTACTTTTGAGGAAATGCGGTACACATGTGTGGACATCATTTTTGTCAGGGTACTGACGTGCAAAAAAATTTACAGATATTTTAATGCAGCATATCAAATGAAACTAGAGACTATCCTCTTTACAACCAAACAGATTTCTTACCAGAGGCAAAAAAACTTGGTGCGGCAGAGGTTTACCAAAGTCAAAATACAACGGCCACACATGTGGACGCGGTGTCGCACGAGGTTAAAAAGAGGCTGCTTTTGAAGGATGGGGCAGTTAAATACTATTTTTAATCACAAACATGCAGCATGTGAGTAAAAGTGCCGTAAGTCATTTCACATGTAAAGACAACGTTTACATAAAGCCTTAAAGGCACAGCAGCAAAATGGACATAAAAACCAACTAGTTTTTGAGACAAAACTTTTCTAACATTATAAGTGGAACTCAGGGAAACATAAATAATAAACAAGTGTGTAATATGACACTTTTAAATAATATGACCTTTTGCGTTAAAGCATTAAAAGGATAGTTCACCCAAAAATGAAAATTCTCTCATCATTTACTCACCCTCATGAATTTCTTTCTTCTGCTGAACACAAAGATTTTGAGGAAGAATATTTCAGCACTGTTGGTTCATACAATGCAAGTGAATGGTGACCAGAACTTTGAAGCTACAAAAATCACATAGGTCAGTATAAAAGTAATCCATACGACTCCAGTTGTTAAATCCATGTCTTCAAAAGCGATATAATAGGTGTGAGTGTGAAACAGATCAATATTTAAGTCCTTTTTTACTATAAATCTACAATTTGACCAGCCCCCTGAGTTCTTCTGTTTTTTTGGCAATTCACACTCTCTGTGCATATTGCCACCTACTGGGCAGGGAGAGGAAAGAAATAAAAGGGAGGGATAAATGAAAATAAAAAATAAATCATTTTTGCACAACAGCCCAGTAGGTGGCTATATGCAAAAAGAATGTGAACTGTCAAAAAACCAAAACAAAAAAAAAAACACTCGTGAATGCGCATATGAGGGCTGGTCAAAGATTTATAATATTAATTATTGATCAGTTTCTCACCCATACCTATCATATCTCTTCTGAAGATATGGATTTTACCACTGGAGTATTATGGATTAATTTTTGGCTGCCTTTATGGGCTTTTTGGAGCTTTAAAATGTGATAAATGATGAGATAATTTTCTTTTTTGGGTGAACTACTACTTTAAAAGTGATAACAATTGGATCATTCACAGATGTACATTTGTTATGCATATACTGTATCTTTGGAGAATGCAAGAATGCTGCAAACAGATTTTAATGGCAGGCAAATCTTTAAGATGTCAGAGAGACTTAACACATCAGCATTAGATACAAAGTCTGTCTGGCCCAAACTCAGTGACCCGTTGGCAAATACTGAGTGTATTTGTTTGTGATAGCAAGTGGCACTGCTGTCCACAGCCACACCAGAAAAAAGCGTAACGTATACTTTGTTTTTTCCCACTAACAACTCTCTGCTGTAATCACTTGAGAGAAGATTTATATTTATCATTACTCTAGTGTTGGCAGAAAAGCAGCTTTTGAGTGACCCTTATAAAAGTTCTGAGTAGCGCTTACAGATTTTGGTTAATGACACTTTAACACCCGTTTAATTGAGATTATCAAAGTTATACGAGTCTCCAGGTCATTTCTGTAATGGCGTGCAAAGATTCAAAACTACATTAATGCAACCACCTGAATACACCTCTTCTATGATGAACATGTTTGATGGTGTAACCCTTCAGACATTGTAATAAAGGAAAAAAGTACCATTACCCTCCTGAGACCTGAGCATGACTGCTGTGGGCATTTTCCATTTTCCGTTTTAATTTGTAACAAGTAGCACCTAAGAAACATGCAAAGAAATATATGTTTTTTTGACCAAATATTTTTCAGAAAAATGTATGTCCACATATGTGGACAGTGGGACTAAGTTGTGAAATCTGAAATAATACCAAGCTATAGAAAATCAGATTTTTTTTTTCATAAGATTGTTGATTATGTTTCCAGGAGCGTTGGTTATTCATGTTTTGAGACGTTACAGACATAACGTCAGAAATTAGCATAAATACTTCTGATACAAAGTAATGGCCGCATCATAAAATCACTGCCAACCATGTTAAAATAAAATTTTGCATGAACAACTTTGAATCTAAGTAATGATTACATTGTACCATGTCTGCCAAACATGTTGAGTAGTCCAAACATCATCTGCAGCCTTAAAATGGATCTTTTGACTGGATGTTAGGAGTGAATGCACTTGGCTGCGTTGGAAAGCTATAGGATGCTCCCTTGATCCCTAATTAGGGAATGACTTAACCTCCAGTATACCGTTTGTCTGCACTGGTCTCAGAACAGTTTGAAATGCACCTTATTTTCATCCTAACTCTGTATACAGCCTCTGAAAGCAACATTTGGATGCATCCATTGATTCTCAATGTGATAATGCAGAGTAAATATAGGATATGTTAAGGGAAATGAGCCAATAGTCCACGTACATGGTCATTATGTTTAATAGCATGCCGTTTTGTGACATATCTATGAAATTTTTTAAAATGGCATATCGGATGAATCTAGAGACTCTAATCTTTTGACTCCAACAGGTTTTAATGTAAAAACATAGTAAGTTTTCTTACCAGATGCAGTTTTGTTGCCATTTCTCCCAAAGACAATCTTAGCTGAGATCGGCGCCCTGTTGTTTTGTCACATGACTCGGTGCGTTGAAAGTTTAAACCTTTACTGACAGCCTAGAGTCTCCTGAACTGAGAAAATTTAATTATGCAAGGCCTATAGCAAAGCCCAAACATAATGTCCACGCATGTGGACACAGGGTTTCAGGAGGTTAAAGGACTTAAATAATAATTATAATAAAAAGTAATTTGACATAATCTTTTATATTATTTCTCACAATTAAAAATGCTTTAAAAATGTCTGCAATATCAAAGTCAGTGAGAGAAAGCTATCTTTTAGTATGCCTATTCATCTCAATGGCTGATAACTGTGCCTGATTGGCTGATTAACATAAAAATGTACAGACAGCCTTGTCAAAAGCACACATTTACTTTCTGTAATGATAAACCGATATATCGGTTAGGCTGTGTTATGATCCTGCTACTTTAGTCTCGTTTTATTCTTGTTGGTGCACGATTGTGGCAGTCTCCCATCTGTCAGGTTGTCCCATGTGCCTGTGTTTTCCTCTCTCCCTCTTGTTTCTCACAGGTGCTGCTCATCAGCGCAATCAACGTTGTCACGGCAACGCTGATTCGCGCTGCTCGTTAGTATTATTGGCGGCACCTGTCTTCAATGTTCTTTTTTCTATTTAGTTTCTCCTTTGTCTCATCTGCCTTGTCAGATTGTTGTGTTTCATTCTGTTTCCCTGTCTAGTCAGTCGGTTCATGTGAGTTCTGGTTTTATTATTGGTTTGTTAGCTTTTCCATTTTGTCTTGCTTCATGTTTATTTCTGCCTCATGAGAGTTTTGTTTGTATTTTGTTTTATTTTGTTAAATAAACATTTATTCATCTCCAGCACTTGGGTCCTTCCTCCAAATTTGTGACAGAACGATCTGACCCCTTATGGACCCAGCAATGAATTTTGGTTTCCCCCCAATCCGGGCCGAGATGCTCTATGGATTACGGCAGGAGGATGAGTCTGTGTGGGGGAATCCTTTTGAGTTTTTGGCATTGTCTTCGGATCTGGGATACAATCAGGCCTTCCTGAATGAGTGTTTTAGGGAGGGACTTAATGAGCCAATTAGGTCCTGTGTCCCAGATGAGGGTGAGGATGGAGACTTTCTCGAGACTATCAGGCTGGCCATGAAATGGGAGGCAGTCATTTCAGCCGGTGTCTTGGGAGGTTTCCAGTTTTCATCCCAGTCTGAGGACGATGTCATTCCCCCACCTGAGGCAAACATCTCATCCATTTCCTCCAAGTCCCAGAGGAGGAGAAAGAAGCCTAGCCTGTCAGTTGAGCTTGCTGCAGCCTGTCCGTTCCCACTTCCGATCCGCAGAAGGCGGCGGCCATTCCCGCTGTGACCACCAGGAGGTGGCGGCCATTCCCCTGTCGCAGCCTGTGCTCATGGCCATGGAGGCCGCTCCCCTATCACTGCCAGGGCCCATGGCCACGGAGGTCACTCCCCTGTCACTGTCAGTGCTCACAGCCACGGAGGCCGTTCCCTGCCGCTGCAAGGCGCCCACGGCCACGGAGGCCGTTTCCCTGCCGCTGCCAGGCGCCCACAGCCACGGAGGCCGTTCCCCTGCCGCTGCCAGGCGCCCAAGGCTACGGAGGCCATTCCCCTACCACTGCCAGCGCCCACGGCCACAGAGGCCATTCCCCTGCCGCTGCCACTCACGGCCACGTGAGTGCCTGCCGTGGCACTCATGGCCATGGAGGCCGTTCCCCTGCCTCTGTCAGTGCTCACGCCGTGGAGGTCGTTCCCAGGTGCTTCCTGCGCTCTGGACCACAGCGGTTGCCATGCAGCCTGTCCAGTTCCCTTTGGCTGTTGACGAGTCTGTCCAGTTCCCTGTGGTCATCAAGTCTGTCCTCGCTCCCATCCTGGAGCCGCCTGTACTCACTCCCATCCTGGAGCCGCCTGTCCAGTTTCATGTGGCCATTGATGAGCCTGTCCTGTTCTCTGTGGCTGTCGACGAGTCCGTCTAGTTCCCTGAGCCTGTCCAGTTCCCTGAAACTGTCGACGAGCCTGTCCAGTTCCCTGTGGCTGTCAACGAGTCCATCCAGTTCACTGAGCCTGTCCTGTTCCCTGTGGCCGTTGTCACGTACTGTCATGATCCTACTACTTTGGTCTCATTTTATTCTTGTTGTGGCAGGATTGTGGTAGTCTCCTCCGCCCATCTGTCAGGTTGTCCCATGTGCTTGTGTTTTCCTCTCTCTCTCGTGTTTCTCACATGTGCCGCTCAGCAGCGCAATCAGCATTGTCACAGCAACTGCTCGTTAGTATTATTGGTGGTACCTGTCTTCAATGTTATCTTTTCTATTTAGTTTCTCCTTTGTCTCGTCTGCCCTGTCAGATCGTTGTGTTTTATTCTGTTCCTCTGTCTAGTCAGTTGGTTCCTGTGAGTTCTTGTTTTATTACTGGTTTGTTAGCCTTTCCATTTTGTCTTGCTTCATGTTTATTTCTCCCTCATGAGAGTTTTGTTTGTGTTTTGTTTTGTTAAATAAACATTTATTCATCTCCAGTGCTTGGGTCCTTCCTCCAAATTCGTGACCGGCTGTTTAATCAGCCGATATTTGGCCCTATTTAGATTATCAACATTGGTTGATAATTTAAGCAATTTTGTGTGTCTCAATTGTCAACATTAAATTTTTGTATGTATATATCTGCCATATGGCTTATCAGTGTTGGAACTGGCCTTTAAAAAACATATCTGTCAATCACATGGTTTCACATGGTTTTCACATGGTTTTCTGGTATCACAGGACAATATAATGATGGCTTTTGCAAAGCTCTCACTCTAAGACAAAGCTAAGCTTTATTATTCAGATTACAGAGAAAAACATTTTCCACACAGCATGAATCCCAACAGACTGACAAAGCTGCTTATTATTGCTTAACGGAAATAAACAGTGGGCTGTACAGAGACATACTGTATATCTGTTGACAGTGATTATGTCAGCGTTGCCCAGGTAAATTCTGTCTCCAGGACATTAATAGATTTTGGGAGCCAATTATATGTATTGCATTTATAGGCCGAGCATTGTAATTTTAATATAAATTCAGTAAATCTACTGATACTGTATGTGTCAGTAGTGGAACAAGATATGTCTTTAGTCTTCTCTCACTGTTTTTGGATAATCCGCTAGAGATTGTCATGTAATGGCCTTTAGTAGAGATTAAACGTGTATGGAAGGCTTCTGAGATTGTTTTAAACTAATTGGTGCTCTTTGGATATCCAGGATTATTCTGATTGAAAGGGAAGATGTTTTAGTACCTCCTCTGCTAAAAATTTAGATCCATTTAGGGGGTAAAATTAGACCTTATCCTACATGTCCACTGGTGCAAAAGAAATCCACTCAATATTGCTGAAAATGCCTGCGATTTGGCACATTGTGGTTGGCTCTGTGAAATATATAGCAAGTGTGGTTGTCTTCATTGTAGTCAATGATTGTTTTCAATACATGGTCATCAGGGTTGGGAAGGATACTTTTACACAGTATTCCGCTACAGAATACATGCTGTGAAATGTAATTTGTAATGTATTCCGATAGATTACTCAAGGTCAGTAATGTAATCTAAATACTTTATATTACTATATAAAAAAGTTGACTATAAAAAAGTAAATAAAGTAAGAAAATACACTCTGAAGAAAAGCCTAAATATCTTATGTAGTTTTGCTACTCAAGTAAATATATCTTGTTTTAAGGAGTTTAAGATATTTTTTACAGGAAAACAATATTTAAAGCTAGGGTGTGCATTCTTTTCCAGAAAATTTTTTTGTTATACTGGTTGAAAGTCTCTTCACATCCTGATAGCAATCAATAATTTAAGTGGTCTAAATGTAAAATATATATATATATATATATCTTCTGTGGAAGGGACAGGACTAAAAAATTATCGACCAATCATTGCATTCGGTCCGAATGTAATGATAGGATGTCCTTCCTGTCTGTCAATCTATATTTGCATACCGCCGCGCAACTTGTTTGCGCAGACAATCACACGTCATCAGTGTGGGTTCCTTGATGCTGTGCAGAGCGAGCGCGAGAATGGAAGGTGAACCGCAGCTACCTTATGTTCCTCCTGAACCACCAGTAAAAGGAAACAAGAAAAGAAAGACCGTGTTAGAAACTTCTACAATGAAAAAACGTCCGGATCAAGAGCGTGCTTAAAGCAGAATTAACATTGTGATAGAGGAGGCGTGGCTTTGGAGACACCTCTGAAGCGAGGGCGGGCTCTATGCTTTCAAAGCTAGCTTGCTAACTGCTAGCCTCTCTGGATTACACACCCTAGCTTTAAATTCTCATTAAGAATAAAAATTTTCATCTTTGCCGTAATATCAAAGGTCTTCTAGAGAAAAAAGTGATGATCTTACGTGATTTTTCTTCACAGAATTCATTATAAAATATAATCGTGTCTGGTAACAGCTGCATGTAAAGGCAAGAAATAACAGTTTAGCTTAGCATAAAGCTAAATGTTCAAATGACAATTTACACAAGGTTAACTATTTCTGTTTCTCCAAACTCCAAAACCCCACAGAGTGTACACAACAACATCCTTTTCTGATCATATGTGGATTCTGTTCATAGAATGAGGCAGAAAATATATTATTTGTAGCTATTTATATGATGTTAAAGGCTACATTGGTTAGCATTTCTTGTATAAATACCCTAACCACATAAAAAACATTGACAAGGCATATAATCGTGTATTTATTGGATTTATATTTCATCTGTCAAAGCGTTTCTAACTGTTTTTTGTTAAGTTGTAGAAACACGATGTAATTGTTCTTCTATTCTATATAAATGATTTCCAGAATATTTTCAACATTGTAAGATATTTCAGATGGTGAACTGGCTGCATGTCTGAGTACTGTAGTTTGATCATCTGTGCCAAGAATTATTAGTATTTATAATTATTAATAGTCTGAAAACAAATATCATGGATTTCATCTGGGAATATTTTTGATTTTGCAGGTGGTGACCCCTCCTGGAAGACAAAGTGTGGTGAGTAGGATTGTTTAACACACTTTACGCTTTACTTCAGCTTTCCCTGTCACAAATTAAAGATAAACAATTTTATTGTAGTTAGCAGCAGTGTTGGGTGTAATCTGATTACAAAGTAATTCCTTACTGTAATCAACAATGTACAAGGAGGAGATATAGACATTATTTTAAATTAGTTGAGCAGAGAAACTAAGCAATTTCTGTGAAAAGTGTTTTAGAAAGTAACTTAAAAGTAATGTAATTATTCATGTGATTACTTTCAATGAATAAATCAGTAAAGTACTCTTATTACAATTTCAGAGAAGTAATTTGCAATTTGTAGTGGATTACTTTCTTAGAGTAAGTTACCCAAAACTGGTCAGCAGTAGTTGTCGACTAATATAGGGTCTTTAATGAGGAATGCTGATACGATGAAAGAGCGGATGGCCAAGAACTGATATAATGCCAGTATAATACAGTATTTACTAAAAATAAGTGGTCCACCGATGTGAGTTTTTCAATGGCTGATTCCAAATAATCAGAGTTTATTACTTTTAGATGGACATAATTTCAGACCCCAATCTACACATTTTCTGCAATTTTTCAGTGCTTTCGTACATTATTTAAATGATTTTTTTTCCATGCTGTAAAAGCTCATTGTGGAATCATATACCTGTATTTTAGATTTACCGATCCCTAAAACCAACCTAGTCTCATAGAATGAACGTTACAATAACAACATTTTTGAAAGCAGAGTTTTATGTGCCTCTTTCTAATTTTCGCTGCAGTTTCCTGGTGAAATGAACACTAGAGGCGCTACAACAACTGTGCGTTTTATTCACTTTCACACAAATCACGGGTTTTTGGCTGTTAATGACTTTATAAAGACCTATTTTTCACTCTGTTACACACACACTGTCATGTTATTATATCAAAACACTTTTACTCTAATGCATCATTTGAAAAATGACACATTTTAACACTTGTTTTACAGATTCACCTACATTTTCACTTGCGAGGTAGCTCACTTCATAGAGTGTTGGACTTTGGACTTAGTGACCAAGCGTTGACAGGACGCTTGGAGTGAAATTAAAGCGAAAGTGTCATAGAAGAAAATGTGCTTTTCATGTCAAATATGCTTTTAGGATACTATTGGTTAGGTTAAGGTGTTGGTTTTGGGTAAGGATGTCTGGTTTAGGTTAAAGTTTTATGTTGGGGAAGTATGTTTGACTCATTAAAGGCGGTTGCACACCGGACGAGAGGCGCCACGGCGTATCACGGGTAGGACACCGCACAGGTATCAAACACAGGGCATGTCGATGCAGTTCAGGTGGCAGACAGTACACACAAAAGTTACCAAGGTTTTTCCCTTCTTCAAGAATGAACAAAATGACGTCGATGAGTTTGCAGTTTAGTGTATGAAACTGGTGTAACTGCACAAACTGAACGATTAGTGACCATAGTGTTCCTAATAAAGTGCTCAGTGAGTGTATCATCCAGTGCTAGCTAGAGTAATAATCTTTGTCCTGTGATAATGATTTGGGTCAAATTTAATGGAAAACAATGCAAGTTGCACCCTGTGGCATAGCAGAAATTATAGCAGCCTCCAGAGTCGTAGTTGGGCACCGGCAACAGACGCCGAGCAGCGGCAGCGGTGTGCATACCTTCATAGAAAACAGTTGTTTTGAATTTTAAAATGCGCCACCTCGTCCGCTAGATGCGTCTGGTGTGCAACCCCCTTAAAACATCCATCTAATATTCACCTTAACCTTGTCTGATTACAACATCATTTCACTTGTTTTTGGCGCCCTCCACTGGACATTTCACAGGGAAACTGCAGCCAAATGGAGAATGATATAGCTGCAGGCAGTGCTCCAAAAAGGGGCGAGAGCTCCAAACCGCCAGCAAAGATATAAGGAGCCCCTAACCTAACCCTTTCCCTAACCCTAACTGTGAGTGGAAGTGATGCCCCCTTTTGGAGTTGGCGCAAGACGCTTTTGGAGTAACTCCGCCATTTTTTGGGTTCCACCTGCCATTTGGAGGTCTCCGGCATGCAGCTATACCTACTTGGCCAAACATGTAATGAAGCATGTAATTTTGGTTTGCAAAATTGTTGTCATTGTCACATAAATTTCAATGGAATCAGGCTGCCTAAAACGCATGTGCACACAATAGAAATCTCAGATTGGCTGCTTTACATGTCAGTCACTTCCTTTCTAATTAGGTGATTCTTGGCCAGAATAGGTTGCAAAGTGGACCAGACTTAAGTCTGGCTGCGCAAGACTAGTCACATTCCCACAAAAGGCTGAAACTTATTGGTGGCATTACACAGGTCCGAATTCGTAAAAAAAACATGCGCCTACAATTTTTTTTTTCAATTCATTCCTAAGACACTGCTGAAGCTCCTAGATATCAAAAGGTCACAGATGTTATAAATCTGTCATCTGTTGTCGTGGCTAAATGACGCTGCTCAACATGCTCATATTGCCCTGTTTCTGCAGGATTTCAGAAAAGACCTTGAAGTGTCAGCTGAGCCTTGATGCATAGTTACAGTAATCTTACAGTTTATCAGAGATTTACATTACGTAAACCACGGCCTCTTTACATGTTTTCAAATCATTGTTTGCCTGTGATCATTCAGTACAACGTCATTGAATGGGCTGAAATGTTTTTTCTTTTGGTATTTTCTCAAAATGAATAATCCATCCTTATTGTTTTGATAGAAAGCTATGTGCACAGCAACACAGGATCAGTGAACTTCTCTGCACCGATGCTCAAATCGAATCTCTTCTCTCATCTAAGAGCCATGATCTGTTCTATATTTGAGCAAAATCACCTTTTCTAATATCAGAAATGGTCAGAAAAGGGTGAAATAATGAGATGTTTTTCAGAGTATTGCTGTTAATATAGGACAGTAACACATAAGGGAGTTTTAAAATGTAGTTTTTTGTTTTTCTTTGTAAACAAGACTGCAAACCCATATGGATGCAACCAATGCATGCACACTACGATTGCTTTGTGATATTCTTTTAACACAGTAAACGGTAGGCGTGCTACGTCCGAATTCATTTGTACTGCGTTTGATAAAGAATGTACTTCTCGGTCTGTATAAAAGTATGTTCTGTGGTATGCAGGTGAGTAGTATGAATGCATTCCCGGATATACAGTATGTGCCCTTCAAGTTGAGTCGGAAATATCGTAATTACGAGTTCCGAGCACATGAATGACCCAGCGAGGTCATATTTACGAGTGCGAAACTAGGAATTCTAGATGATATCCAAGTTGCCGAGTTGAAGAAACAAAAAAAAATAATTTTGTTTAATATGAGCATTTTTATTCATACATGGTTTCTACATTTTAGTTCTAATTATTAAAGTTCTATCATTAAAATTTTTTAAAAACTTTTTTTAAGCCCCTTTTCTCCCAATTTGGAATGCCCAATTCCCACTACTTAGTAGGTCCTCGTGGTGGTGCGGTTACTCACCTCAATCCTGGTGGTGGAGGACAAGTCTCAGTTGCCTCCGCTTCATAGACAGTCAATCCACGCATCTTATCACGTGGCTCGTTGTGCATGACACCGCGGAGACTCACAGCATGTGGAGGCTCATGCTACTCTCCGTGATCCACGCACAACTTACCACGCGCCCGACTGAGAGCGAGAACCACTAATCACGATCACGAGGAGGTTACCCCATGTGACTCTACCCTCTCTAGCAACCGGGCCAATTGGTTGCTTAGGAGACCTGGATTCGAACTTGTGACTCCAGGTGTGGTTGTCAGTGTCAATACTCGCTGAGCTACCCGGGCTCCCAGTGCTGATGTTTTTTAAAAGTTCAGTTGATATGCTTTCCTTTAAATGATATCACATATTCTTAAAAACATAAAACATATTCTAAAAAAAATCTAAAATTCTTTAAAACGGTCATATTGTGAAAAAAAAACTTTCAGATCATTCCTACGCCCCTGATGGGATAGTACAGTGTCCAGTGGATGCGCACTTGAGAGTCTGGCTCTGTCTGTAGCATGACTATGATCAGGCCCAAACAGAATCTGCAAAAAATACATAAATAAATAAAATCTGAGTTTATGTGCTAATTTTGGGGATAATCTGTGGAGTTAACCCTTAAAGGCATGGGTGTTTCGCCAAATATTATTACATACTCTGATCTTTAGAGACCCGGCACATATATCTATCACAAATGAATCCTCAAAATGCCCAGATAGTGTCAAATTTTCAAAACATTTTTCAAGACAATTAGAAATAATTGAATAGAATATATTCTGATATATTCTGATGTATTAGTTTTCATATTTCAAAGAAATGATGCAACTAATCTAGAACAGGATTTATTACATCCACACTGAAATTTCATTGCTACTGGCTTTTAAAAACATATTGTGCTACGCATAACACATAATCTACTGTACACATAAGCTACCCGTATGATTTTATCAAGCACTTTTTGAGTCCAAATAGATGCACAATTTACATAATTTCAGTAGTACACCCAAATGACAATATCCTTATATATCTATAGCAATAAACTTGCTATAGTTTACTTCTACGTTGCTTCTTCGTCAAATAGTAATGCCAAATGTAAATCAAATCAATCACTGACATATCAGTGCCACCTTGAGTAAGAAATAGCATGTATATTATGTATGTATATATGCATATGGAATACTGATAATCCACCATTGTCACAAAGAAAATCAACATTAAATATGAGTCATTTGAATGAATATAGTACTCATGTGTCTTGTAATAAACAAAGAAATATGTCTTGTGATGATTATCCTGATATCCTGACATGATTTATGGAAGTACAAAAAATAATAAGTGACACTATTACATATCTCGGGTCTTTAATGACCCTACAATCTTTTGGTAATTAAGCAGTTATAAATATATATATATATATATATATATATATATATATATATATATATATATATATATATATATATATTTTTTTTTTTTTTGTTTTGTTGCAATTTTGCCATTTTTGCCAATTTTGCCATTGTTAATGGATGAGGCACAGGGGGTGGAATGAGGTCCCGGGTCACTAAAGACTAGATGTATGCATTAAAGGGTTAAACAAAGGTAAAATGTTTAAATGAAGCTGAGAGTACAGCAATCTTATGGTGGCGTTCATATGGGCTCATCTCCTTAATACAATCATTATGACATGACTTGAATGCAGCAATAGAAGTCCTTTGCGAGAACAAGGTCAAGCGTCTTCTGACAGGTCATTCAGCGAGCAGTCCTCTCCCAGCATGCTTCTGGAGAGGAGGCGGTCGGAATACCGTGGTGCAGCAGTTACACTCTATCAGAGAGAGAGAGAGAGAGAGAGAGAGAGAGATAAAGAGTTTAAGTTTGCATGCATGAGAGCTGATGTCACTGCTGTAATCTTCAGTGTGAACTGTGTGTATGTGTGCATGCATGAGTGTGGTTGTGTGTCTGTGAACTTCGAGATCGGTTGGATCAGTGCATGCTGCATGAGATGAATACATCCTGACTCCTTTCAGGAGCTTAAAAGACACCAGGAAGGCCATGCAGAGTTTGGACCTATACAGCAGACTGCATTCGCAGGTATAACCAGGATATTTGATTTGCTGTAGATCAGTTTTAACGCAGGGTTAGTCATTGCATCTTCTGCATGCATGCATGTCAAGTTGTAGGATTTACTCTTATATTAATTAATTAATATAGTGTCTGTGTTGTTTACATACAGTACAGTTTGTGAGCTGTTATCTTCTTTGTTATTTTCAGCTTGATTCTTTACCTTCCTTAGAACTGAGTCTTATTGTTAATGCTGAAAGAATAGAATAGGTCACAGTGTATGCAAATGCCTGTATGCATGTCTGCAATGTACATACAATACAAAATAAAATAAACAGGGTGTTAAAACTAAACTAAACATTTTCTGTAAAGCTGCTTTGAAAAATGTGTATTGTGAAAAGCACAAATCTACAATGTACAGTAAAATATACAATATACACACTATACAATACAGTACAGTATGCCATATACAGTATATGTATGCATAATATAAAGAGTTAAAACTGTTAAAACCAGCAATACTTTAGTACTACAGATTGCAGCAGTGCACTACAGAATTTTGGGTGATGTAGTCCATGTGCGTGCTGCAGCAGATGCAGTGCTGTTCTCTGCAGACTGAATGTCAGATGTTGTGGAGGAGGGGAGCAGGAAACACTATTTCTGTAGTCATAAACAGGTTAGCATGCTGCAGATGTCGGCCAAGACCTACTATAGCAGAGAGAGTGAGTCCAGCACACAATCCCCTGTCATTCTGTGCCAAGCTGACTCTCTATAATCATGGTCAGTTGCCCATGGCACACTTTTACATATTGAAAATTCTGTCATAATTTACTCTCTCTTATGTCATTCCAGTCATGTATGCTGTTTTTCTGTGGAACACAAAAGCAGAACTTTTGAAGAAAGTTACAACACGGTTACAAGGATAACTGTTGCTACTGAATGTAGATAGCGGTAGCATGTTGTGCGAACAGCCATAGATACATGGGTTCTGGTCCCATGGAAACCAAGAAGTAATTGCGTTCACATAAACAATGGTGAGCGTGATTCGGAGGTTGCATTTTTGCTCTTAAAGTACATTTTATTTATTTGGATTAGGGTGTATGCAGGGTTGGGAAGGTTACTTTCAAACTGTATTCCACTACAGATTACAAAATACATGCTCGAAAATGTATTCTATTAGATTACTCTAATAAAGTATGACAAAATGCACTTACATTAAAAATACATTCTCTGAAAAATCCGAAATATCTTATTCACTGTTACTTCTCAAGTAAACGTATTTGTTTAATGGATTTTTAGATATTTTTACAGCTGAACAATACAGAAATTCTCATTAAGAATAGTATTTTTGCAGCACATCTGCCAACAATTATCTAATTTTACTATTTATTTACTATTATATAGTTAATAAATGTATATAGTTATAAATTATATAGTTGCATGCTGTCTCCGTGTTTATATCCGCGTCTCCCGCTGATTGCGTTTAGATGCACTCGACAATATGAAATAGCCTTTCTGTATACTCCCCCTCCATTCCGGGCCCCCTCAAGCCCAGGCCCGGGACAAAAGGTCCAGTTGTCCCCCCTTATCGGCAGCCCTGGATAGTGATATTCTCCTCTATCTGCTCCTATCAGGATGCTCAATATCATTATCTGCTTCATCCAGTTAAATCAATGCGAATCATTGCAGGATGTTTGCTAATCGCTTGCCTCTTTCTGCCCTCATGCTTTTCGCTTCAGAGCACATAGAAGCGCCACAAAATGATGTGGTTTGTTTTTCATCTCACATTTGCTTTTATGACACTATTGGTTAGGTTTAGGTTTAGGTTTAGGTAGGTAGGTTTTGTTGATTTAAAACATGATTGGAAGAATATTTAACTTGCTTTTAGCGCCACTCAGTGGACATTTAACCTCAGAACTGCTGCGATATGCGTAAGAAACCACGTTGTATCATTTTTCAAAAATCAAAGTCGCCACATTCACGTAATTTTCTTGTGATCTGGCTGCTTCTATGGCAGCATCCTAACTGACATGGAACCTCATAAGAACTGATTTGGAACTCTCAAAAGGGGCAGCAACCAGGGCTGGATTGGTAATTTGGCATACCGGGCATTTTCCCGGTGGGCCAACGCACTTCGGGGCTGATCAGGGGCGGACTGGCCATTGGGAGAACCAGGCCGGCCGCGAAAAGGGCCAAATGGGCCGCGATAAGCTGAAATGAAAATAGTCATTTAAAATGATTTTTTATCGTTACTTTTCAGTATTGAATGGATTATAAGTATGTTTATAATTTAAATTTATCTCGCTTCGTCTGCTGTTTCAGATTTATTTTTCCACCCTGCTCATCACTATGAAATTCTGTGATTGCCTTCCTCAGCAAGGATACATACTGTGTATATGATGCTTCCCAGGGGTGGACTGGGAAGAGAAATCGGTCCAGGATTTTACATAGAAACTGGCCCAAAAGTTGTTGGGGTGGGGGGTGGGGTGTCACTGTCCATTTCTGCATATCGCTACCCCCTTTGGCATATTGCGGCACCGTTTTGTGGCCCGTTCTGCATAACACGGCAGCTCATTTCAGCTTATCGCGGCCCATTCGGCTCGTTTCGCGGCCGGCCCGGTTCTCCCGATGGCCTGTCCGGCCCTGATCGGCCCCGAAGTGTGTCGGCCCACCGGGAAAATGCCCGGTATGCCAGATATACCAATCCAGCCCTGATGCTTCCTTAGAACTGAATCAAAATTAAGTATTTTAGGAGGCAGCATAATTAAGGTACCTTCCTTTTGAAACAGACTTCGCATCGGGAACGCACCTATATTATGCCTTAAAATGCAGCTCACTAGATGTTGAAACAGACCCAATATGTTTTTAATTCACTATATCATATAATTAAATCTGCCATCTGAGCAGTATCTGACACAAAATCAATGAGGATCTCTTTTAGTGTGACATCTTTACCTTAAAAAGATAAATTTACTCTGACTGCAAAATGAGTTATCAATATTTTGGTCTGTTTTCCTTGACACTATAGCATTAATATGGCTTCAGTTCTAATAGACATGCACTAAATGTAATGGTACAGTGTGCAAGACAAAGAAATATCAAGCACAAAATGTTTACAAGCAATTGTAATCCCACTTCATACTCTAATCCATTTTAAGTGGTTTCACACCTAGATTATTAAGGTGGACTCTGTAATGAACTCATGCTGCATTGCACTTGCTGGCCCTTATGTCTTCAAATAGCATTCTTCTGTGCTTTTAAAGGGGTAGTTCACCCAAAATGAAAATTCTGTCATCATTTAATCACCCTCATGTCGTTCCATGATAAAATATATAAATAACACAAAAGAATACGTTGCACATGTTGCACAATGCCAGCCTTCTTCACCTTTCACACTTTTTTTAATGGAAAATATGCAGCGAAAGTAAATGGTGACTGAGGCTGCCAGTCTCAAACATTCTGCCTAACATCTCGTTTATGTTCCAAGGAAGAAAGAAAGAGTAAATGATGACAATATTTTAATTTGTATGTGAACTGTCCCTTAAGTTCTACCAGAATCCATTCGCTGACAACCTGGGATGAGGATATGTCATGCAAGTGACTAATTACCAGACTGTAAGAGCATCCAAGCACAGTGCTAATGGTCAGACAGAGCACTAATGATGTAATTCATTCACTAATAATGTGAGCTGCCTTCATAGGCAGTATTTAAAGGCATCTGGTGCGTAGGTTGTTCCAAAGGGTAGGCAGAATAATAATTCCATTTTAGTTAGGATATTGCCTCTGTGCAATGTTTTGGCAAGGTAGTCTTTTATGATACTTTGCCCAAAACCTTTCTAAATTGCATGAGCTTATCCTTTTGTGAGGTTTAAGTGCACAAAACTCTTTTTTTTTTTTTTTTTTTTTTTTCTGGAGCTAAGAGGATTTCATGTCAATTTGAGTCCATTTCTTGTAAACAGCAT
Organism: Myxocyprinus asiaticus; assembly: GCF_019703515.2. Taxonomy (NCBI): domain Eukaryota; kingdom Metazoa; phylum Chordata; class Actinopteri; order Cypriniformes; family Catostomidae; genus Myxocyprinus; species Myxocyprinus asiaticus. The sequence goes on along the minus strand of NC_059353.1, from coordinate 48,583,420 downwards.
TAAAATTAAGCTGATTGCTCTTTTCGTTTTTTGGGGGGAAAAAATCCAAAGTTCTCTTCTTTGGACATTTCCACAAAAGCGAGATTATAGTCAAGAATAATGGGCCTGCATACGGAGAAAAAGAGAATAAACAGGAGTTTTAATTATTCAGATGCTATTTTCAGTTTCTAAAATTATACCAAAGCAATTTTTTTAAATAATACCGAAGCAGACTCTTGAGGCCAACTGGAATATATCAAATACACAAGAGATTATGAACAAACAAAGTGTTTTTCAGCTAGTGTTTCGCTGTGGGCAGCAGTGTCGAAGAATTGATCTGCATGTGCAGGCATCCTCAAGCATTGGGTCGGTGACATGGAAACTTCTCTGCTTATTGATTAAACAGGAAGGTGCTTATTTTTAAAGCTTGGAACAGACAGTCCATTGCAGAGATATATTGACTGCATGCAGGATATAGAAGATGGAGCAGCTATTTATAGCTGTCTGTCACACTTACCAGTAGGGATGTCAAATGTAATGGTACTTTGGTACCAAGTGATACTAAAATAAAATAGATGTCACGATACCAGTGTTTATGCAGTACCGGTAATACAATGCACAGACGCAAGACTGCTATCAAATGCTCACACACTGTGTTCACATATTTGGGAACACAGTTAATCTAATTAAAATCGTGATCAGTCCTAACTGACTATTTACTACTTACCTACTGCCATTTAATTAAAAAAATATACTGTCTGCATGTGCTGCACGCTTTAGAGTGAATATGTGAAGCCACTCATATGCTAAAATCAGCGCTGTGCGTGTTATTATAGATGACAGAACAGATCACTTATTCGCTATAAAGCGCGTAGTGCCTGCAGACTATGTTTATATAATTAAATTGCAGCATTTTGTGCTTTAATAATCACACTGGGCCATTTAAACAACTACTTATTAGGAGGCGTGAAGCTACCGTCTAAAACACACAAAAATTGAAAAGCCTTCATGTCAAAATAAAAGTTTGATTTGCAACAGAAATATGTTTAAACTAATATTATAATGCACGTTAGCAAGTTGATTGACAGGCAATGTCTGTATTTAAAAGGTGATTGGCTCTTTTACCTGCAAGGCGGGACTTCCTTTCTACATCCACTGACTGTTGGGTGCTAGAGCTTCTTGGTTGGCTGTTCCAATTTCTCCAGTTCATTTTAATAGAAGTGACTCATCTCTCTCTGCTAAATAGTCTCTGATCTCACACTCTATAGAAATACAATGTCCATCATGCACTACGTCTCCTCCCCAAAGTTTGCACACTTTTACTTCTGATTTCTTGCAATACAGGGACAGTAGAGGTGTACAAAAGCAACGCGTTACTTCATTTAAAAAGTAACTCAGATATTATGGTCTAAAATAAAAAATATTGCGTTACTTTACTTGTTACTCAAAAAAGTACTGGTGACAATACTACTAACCAGTTTTGTTGGCCGCATACTGCACATGTACACATGCCATAGGAAAGAAGTCACAATTGGGGTATCTGTAATGAGATTAAATGGTGAGCAAATGAAGATCTTTGCTTAAATCTCATGTTTTAATTTTTCTCCAGAGATAAAGACTCGAGTAATCTCACATGAGTCTCCTCTAGGGTTTGCAAAGAGATCTCAGTTGTCTCAAACTGTGCTCAAATTTGCCAAGATACCAAAGTCTGCACTAACAATCTCAAGATTCAGCATGGCATCCCAGTTATGCTATGCATATTACTTTTATAGCTCTATAGACACTTGTGAGATTACTAGGGTCTTTTTCACTTGAGTAATTAAGCAAATGTCTCCATGTGGGACTGTCTGTTTGAGTGTTTGGTAAACTTGTTTAAAAAGAAAAAAATAAATGTAATCCATTATTCTGTCAATATTCCGTTCGGTGACTCGAGTGGCAATGAAATTACAACCGAAGTGGAAAAGTGAATGTGAATCAATTGTCTCTTTACAGGATTACAGTGTAGGATGTGTGTAGATCTCCTCACCAAATGAGAGCTTGTGGCTGTTGCATACAGACATAAGAAGAGGGGTTTCAGGATAGAGGGATTTCATGTTATGCACATTACATGCTATTCATATTTTCATCAGGGCAAAATGCACTCATGTGAATGAGATCGTTAAATACTGTATTTGTGTGTACATTGAGAGACCTTATTCTTACAGCTTCGAGTTATGCTACCTTACTCCTTTTTAAAAAGATATTTGCACTTTTGGTTCATTTTATTTGTATGTCGCTTTACCGTGTCACATTTATATATATTCAAAGGTAAATCGCTCCACACAGTTTCTCTCTCACACATAAACTATGCATGCATACACACACTCAGTCAGGTTACGGTCTCTGTAATGTGCCCTTGAGGGTTTTTCTTGAGGGTGTCTTTGTGGGGGTTGCTGATGCGTGAGCTGTAGATACCATTCACTGGTGTACCACACATTTACGCATACTCACATGTACACAACACACACAGAGACACAATATATCCTGCTTTTGGAGGTTCTGGGGAACATGACTTTCAGTTGCTAGTTGTTGACATCTGGTATTTGGATTTTAAATTGCTGTTGAACCAGTGACAGCAGAGTGAATTGATTTGCATGTCTATCGAATTGTGGCACGCACACAGCTGGAATCCTCATCCAAAGCACCAGAACTAATGTCAATGTGAAATCAAAATTGATCCTATTTAATACATGTTCTTGGTCTTATTGTGTACGATTCATCTGTGTTCACATCATATTTTTGACATATTTTTAAGGAATAGTTCATTCTAAAATTAAATGAAAAATGAAAATAATGACAATTTCTACCCTCATGCCATTCCAAACTTGTACTATATGACTTTCTTACTTCTGCAAAACACAAACAAAGATATTTTGAACAATATGAGGTGTCTTTTTTTTCTTCTTCTGTGCAATGCAAGTACATACAGGGTCCAGAACTTTCAAGCTTCAAAAGTACATAAAGACAACAAGTAACCCATATGACTCAAATGGTTTAATCCATGTCTTCTGAAGCGATACTGTCGGTTTTGGGTGAAAAACAGAAAAAATCCTTATTCACTATACATTTTGACATCCGGCCCAATTGGAACATAGTGCAGGCTTCAAAAGGGAAATGTTTTGACGCTGCACACAGTTGCCCGATACTAGGGGTGGGTGAAATGACCAAAATCTTATATCATAATACGAGTAATTTTATTTAACTTTTTTCACTTTCGTAAAATTGTTCTAAAAAGCTATAAAAATTGTACTGTATATTAAATAACCATATTGTTATTAATCCAGTCAGTGAATTAAACACTTTATAAATTAAAACTACTTCCTCTTATATAATTTTCTCTTTATTTGGAACTTGACAAACATAGTCAAAATAAAAAAAAAAATAAAAAACTCAATCTGGTTTTAAATCAACCTTACCATAATGCTAAATTTCACATTATGCCATTTTTCAGTCTTATGTTGTTGACTAGTATTATTATTATTAGGTCTGTCAATCGATACATTTCTTTTATTGAATTACAAGACATGACATGCCGATTAATTAATCGAATTAATCGCAATTAATCGCATACATCATTATTTGCTGAGAAAGGCCCCCAAATAAAGATAATTCATATTAAATTATGTGTAATAATTCAAATATTTATACTGTAAATATAACATAGGGCCTATAATAAATGTATAATACGGATTGAAATTCAGTTTGCAATAAATTGCATTATTATGGCAGATAAATAAAGCATTGATTCGACAATACAAAAAGTGGCTTAAGAACTCAATATATTTTCTGTTTTGTTTTGTTTTATTCTCATATCATTGAACAAGATTACAGTTGACAGCTGTTTTGCATTGAGTTCGTCAATGTGTCCAGTTCTCATAGTACGCATTCTTGCGCTCCATCTGCACTTCTTTTAATTGTCGCTCTATTTAGATGTGTGTGCCTCAGACGGGCACGTTTGGAGCGTCTCACTGGTATTCAGCGTCATAAACGCCGCATTTTTAGGGTGCTGTTCCAAGTTAAAAGTAGTGGAAACTTTGAAAATCACGTCTTGTAAAAACAGATGCACTTCAAGGTTGAAAAAATCAGTGATTTCGCTTGCTGACATCAACTCTACAACGTCTCACATACGTAATGAACATTGGAAAATATCTCCGCCCACTTGTGGCTATGGTAGGAAAATGCGTACTTTTATTATGGAATTTATGTACACGTCAGGGGGCATGTTTACATTTTTTAAAAATGTTATATGTTATATAAATAATCGCACTAAATTAACACGTTAATGACAGCCATAATTATTATTATTATTATTATTATTATTATTTTTATTACCTTTTCTCAAGAAACTCGACATCCTCTCAAAGCAATGAAAAAAATAAATAATACATAATTTTAAAATGTCTAAAAAAAAAAATAAATAAAAATAAAAACACTACACAAATATTTGAATAACTATAGGCAAACGTGGCCAGTTTTGTTCTTAATATCTAACATCATTCAAACAGTATTTTATCTAGAGTGATGATGTGTAGTTTAAAAAACCAGCGTATCCATAATTGTTTTCCTCGTCAATGTTGGTTAGAATGTCGGTCTTTCTAGCCTTTTGAGATGTTTGACTTTCTCCATAGCGCTTTTGTCACGGCTCCGGTGAGTTTGTCAGTTTGCTCTGTGTGTTTTGTTATTTTCTCTCCCTCATGTCTCGCAGGCGCTGCCGGTATGCATGATCAGTGTTTCCATGGGAACATTGATTGTTCCCATGTGAACGCTGATCATGCCACTATTAAGCGTGCTAGCAACACCTGGTTCTCCACTGATTCACTCCCTACTTAAGCCCTTTGTGTTCTCAGTTTCTTTGCTAGATTGTAGTTTGATGTGAAGTACTTACCTCACTATCTCTGCCTAGTTGGTCCTGTCTCATGTATCTCTTTGGTTGCCCATCTCTGCACATGTGTCGGGAGTGTGGTTGCCTTCCAGTTTGCTGTATACTTGTTCTCTGCACTCACAAGTCTTCAACGAAGGATTCCTCGTCTCTGCCTGCGTGTCGGGATAGTGATTGCCTTCTAGTCTGCTGGGCGCTGTTCTCTGCACCTCACTACACTTCAACGGAGGATTCCTACAAATCTGCTGCTGACTTCCACAACGCACACATTCGCCTACGAACAAACTACTCACGGATTTACCCGTTGCACAGCCACATTGCGCACGCATACACAAACTTCTCCCCGCTACTGCAGCCGGTGCCAGGATTCTCAGTCTTCGCCAGCACAGTTGAAGTGAATATTTTATTGTTAATAAATCCTCTCTTTGTCTCGCTGTCACTCTCTGACAGCTTTAAGGTAAAAAACTTGAATTAAATGGGTCAAGAACGTTTTGTGATATTGAGAGAAGCCAAATTGAGTAGCGCGAGTCTCTGGAGCACAAACGGGCAGCCTGCTGGGCTCATGTGCACTTGTGTGCTCCAGAGATAGCCCGCGACTGTCTAATCATTTTAACTTGCGACTGCATTTTCAAAATTACCCGACTGGCCGTGAAAACCACTAACCTGGTGACACTGTGTCTGGTTTGTGTACAGTGAATAACTTTTATAGTGAAAAAGGATTAATAGTGAATAAGGAATGAGTGAATTGGTTTGTTTCTCACCCAAAACTGAACGTATCGCTTCAGAAGACATGGATTAAACCTCTGGAGTCGTATGGATTACCTTTATAATGCCTTTCTGTACTTTTTGGAGCTTGAAAATTTTGGACCCCATTGACTTGCATTGAAAGGACAAACACATATCATTTTATCCTTCAAAAAATCATCGCTTGTATCCCACAGACTAAATAAAGTCATACAAGTTTTTTGTGTTTGGTAACACTTAGACTTCTCTCTGTATTTACGTTCTTCAGAAAAAGCTCTGAGAATTGAACTTTGCTCGGCACCATCTGTTTTAATGCTGCATGGTTCTCGGTAATGAGATGCTAAAACTGCAGCTTGTTGCATCTAACAGCTGGCTAACAGTGCCAGGACAAATGCACACTGCTTTCTCTTATTGTTTATCTGAGGAAAACTTGACTATAAACCGTGTTAACCCTGTTTATGAAACTAGCAGCCATTCTTTTGCATGTAAGACACACTAATTAAAAACTCCCTCGAGATCTCATTATGCCACTAATTTGTTTTGTGCTGATGTTGAGTGATGAGATATTGTATTCTAATTGCATTTCTGTGTGAAATATAAGTAAGATGCCACTGAATTAAATTAAGCTTGCTATATTTATGGTCTGACCTATATATTCACATTCTAACTTCGATGAAATGCATGAAATGTACTGCTGCTTCATTAAGAAATTATGTGTGCTTACAACCAACAGTGATTAACTTCTCGATGTTCACAGTGTTGAAGAAGAACGATGAGGGACACGTAATTTAAGGTTCTATTTAGCATAGACTTGCCATATCTTAATGTCTAGTCTCAGGACAAGTTGTAATTTAGTATAAGATGGTGATTTTTTTTTTTTTTTTTTTTCTGTTTGTTTATTGGTTGGTCTCTATGGGAATAAAAGTCATACCTTTTCATACTACTTTCAATTATGTCCCCCTACAGAAGCTATAGTTTAAACAGTAAGATGGACTTTAATGACCATCAAAACTGCAATCACTGTCATACTGTATATGCTGTGGAAAGGTACTCATATTAGCTGCCTATCACTATCATCATTTACCCTGATAAAGCGAGATAAACGCAAAGATAAACATTGCTGTCACATGTTGTGGTAATAAAGCTCTCAAGTACAAAGCACACACACAAAAAAACAAACATTGTTGCTCATGCAGCAAAAGTGTTGAAGAACATGAGTCAGTTTGATCAGGAGTGAGGCTGATGCTGCTGACTACATTAGTTGCCATGGCTACTGTCTTGAAGTTGGATAGCACTTTCATTCCCACATATAGAAAGAGCAGTGCTGGAGAAACTGGATCTGGTCTCATATCTAGAGACCAGAAAATCAAGGAGACTGAGGATGAGCTCTTTTGACTTAATAACCACTCAGAACACACCAGCTTCAGCATATCATCAAAGCAACCATATAGCAATGTCCTGGCAACCACTCACAAAACCCTAGCAAGCACCAGTCACATTCATTCTGTCTTATGAAAGCAGGCACCAGTAATGTGCATCTGTGTGTGAGTGTCTGTTTCTGTGTGACATGCAGGGACTAAGTGAGCTGTCAGTAGCGACGCGTCCATTACGCCTGTCACTCTGAGAGAGATCTAAATACTGACATTCTCTCTCTCTCTCTCTCTCTCTCTCTCTCTCTCTCTCTCTCTCTCCACCACAGAGAAATGATGATGAGGCAGTCGTGGACAGAGGAGGCACTCGCTCTATGCTGAAAGGCAGCTTTGAGAAGGAGGAGCTAGAAGGTAAATATACTCTCACACATGGTTGTTTTTCTGTCATGGTGGGGACCTTACATTGACTTGTATTCATGGCTGGTACTAGGATGCAAACTTTGGTGGGGCACTTATTAGTTTAGGGGGGCAACATTGCCCAGAAATGCTTGTATTGTTTTTAAACCGAACAAAAGATTTCTTTCTTAAACTTAACCCTCATGCAAACCTTTCTGCATTTTTACAGTTTCATTAAGGACATTTAGTATGTTTATTAAGCCATTTTCCTCTTAGGGACAATTGGCGGTTCCCCACAGTGTAAGAGATTTCATGTTTTACTATCAATATGGGGACATTTGGTCTTAACAATAAGATTCCACTAATTCCACTATTGGGCCAAATGAGGGTGTGCTGGTGCATGCCAGGGCCAGTTGCAATCCCACTGTCACTTCTGGGGCTTCATCGTGCTTCCTCGGGGGCAACGGCCAATGGTCTTTGGCCTGCCGATTACCACTGGGCCATACAAGGCCAACCGGAGATTGAGGTGGGGTCAATGTCAAAGGCGGAGTTTTGCCAAACTTCCCAGGTTGTATATCCAGCGCACAACAGCACTGAATCGGGAAAAGTAATTAATTAAAATATGTGTGCACCGTACAAATCGGTAAAAACACCCAATGGACAAAGCAGTGCCCAAAGGAATTACTTTCCATGGTTCGATGAACTTTCATAGACGGTGTACTGGGACATCGTCCCGCTGTTAGTGGAGAGACCGCTCAGGACACCATGGCAGTTACAGTCGGTGAGTTGTCAATGCTAAATTATCTTGATTTTTACATTCTATAAAAACTCCATATTCTAGATAACTAGATAACATGATGCCTCAGCTTGAGCTTGCCTCTTGCTTGTGAAATGGGCGGGATGTGTGAAGCTGGCACCGCAGCGGCACATTAAAGGCGGGTTTTTGGGCAATGCTGCAGAGTTATTGGCCTGATGGTGGGAACGCAGATCGATTTTCATCTTGTGGCTCAAGGTCTGATGTTATTGGCCCCGACTGGCTAGTTGATAGCCCTGGCTCGCACTGGCCCGATAGTGGAAAAGCGGCTAATGTGGGCAAAAGTTGACCCAAAAATACACGTTTACTTAAACTACTTAAATGACAACATCATAAACGTCTTTTTTATATTAAGAAAATTATTAATAATGAATTATGGGGGACAAAACAGGAAATCATTATATAAATTCTGAATATATAGTTGTAAATCCAAATACATAGTTTTAAATCTGAATATTTACAGTAGTGTGCAAAAGTCTTATTATATGTTTTACATATAGATTTGTTTTAAGACAGTTATTTTACATCTTCTGCATTAATGTGTCAGTAGAAAATATGAGCTAGGGCAAGTTCTCCAGGATGCCTGGAACAACCTACTTGCCAACAACCTTGAAAAACTTTGCGCAAGTGTACCTAGGAGAATTGGTGCTGTTTTATAGGCATAGGGTGGTCACACCAAATATTGATTTAGTTTTTTCAAGTTTACTGCACTTTGCATGAAGTTAATGCTGAAGTATGTCATTTCAGAATTGCAAAAATAAACATTGTTTTCAAAACAGCTTTCTGAATATGTCCCCCTTCTGCTGTTGATTGAACAAACAGATAGTCCCGCCCCGAACTTATGCCATTGGTCGACTCAGTGTTATTGTCTCTCTTGAGATGGGTCGCTCAAAACAAACAGAGGATTTTTCATAGCACCACAAAGACACAGTGTTTACAGCTTTCAAGAAAATTAACCTATGAATGGCTTACTTATGGCTGTCTCTGCATATTAACCTGGGACAGAATAAAGTTGTTTAACAATGAAAAAGTTACATACTTCAGCTTTAATTGATAAATAAAAATGATATATAATGGCATTATATTTTGAAAACATCCTCACTCACTATACAACATTTGTTTGCACAACTGCATACATTTTTGCACAGAACTGTAGTTTAATCTGAACATACACACACTGAGCACTTTATTAGGAACACTATGGTCCTAATAAAATGCCTGACTTCTGCTGTTGTAGCCCATCCGCCTCAAGTTTCGACATGTTGTGCATTCTGAGATGCTATTCTGCTCACTACAATTGTACAGAGTGGTTATCTGAGTTACCATAGGCTTTGTCAGTTCGAACCAGTCTGGCCATTCTCTGTTGACCTCTCTCATCAACAAGGCATTTCCATCCACAGAACTGTCGCTCACTGGATGTTTTTTGTTTTTGGCGCCATTCGGAGTAAATTCTAGAGACTGTTGTGTGTGAAAATCCAAGAAGATCAGCAGTTACAGAAATACTCAAACCAGCCCGTCTGGCACCAACAATCATGCCACGGCCCAAATCACTGAGATCCCCATTCTGATGGTTGATGTGAATAATTAACTGAAGCTCCTGAACCATATATGGATGATTTTTATGCATTGCACTGCTGCCACACGATTGGCTGATTAGATAATCGCATGCATAAGTAGATGTACAGATGTACCTCATAAAGTGCCTAGTGAGTGTATAATTGTGATTCTAAATATCTATTTAAACGTCCAAATATATGCTTGTATATCTAAATATAAACAAGCTGCTTTAAGACAAATGCTCAGGGAAGATAATGTTAGCTTGAGAGATGTCTGTGGGTGGCAAATCAAGAGCACGCACAGTACCACCAGCGTGGCCTGACAGAAGTGTGTGTGTGCTGGTGTGTGTTTATCTGCCTCTCGAATGGCATGAATAGAAAAAACTGGTGGGAGGATGGATAGCTAGTATTTGAGAGCGTGACACAGGGGAAAATGAACATCTCCTCAAAGGAGCACACAAGACGTCATCTCCGCTCCTGCCCCTGAATGTGCTATTTATACTGTACATTTACTGTGTCTGTCAGAGAAAAAGAGGCAGGGACAGTGTGTGTGTTTGTCAGACATAGAGAATAATTACAGTATCTAAATTATAAAAATAAATGGGCCACCAGCGCTTTTGGCATCTCTAAATAGAGACACCATATCCTACACATCTCTGAAATAATAATATGCTCCCTGTTATTTTTGTACTTGCTTTATTTACATTGATAAATTATAAATAGTATTATATTTGTTTTAATTTAATGCTTATTACATTATTAACTAAATTATACTGTATTAATATATTAAAATATATGCATTTCTTACTTTTGCCAAAGACCCCATAAAATGGCATGACGAGCACAGTTTTCTTTCCTTTGTTGTTGTATTTTCAATTGAAACAGGAAGTAAGGGTGGGACATATCAAAAATGTCATAGAAGGACACCAGAAAATGACTTGGTTGCTTCAGCAATTGCGTTTTTCATCGTACATTTGCTTTTTCTGTAACTATCGGTTAGGTTTAGGTTTAAGGTTGAGGGTAGGGTTGCAGGTTTTCTTTATTTAAAACTCGATAGAGCACTAACCTAACCAATGGCAGACGTCCTCACAGTCTGAATGGACAGGCTGCCATCACGTGTCTGTTTCTAAGAATCCCTCCTTCCACCCCTTGCAATGGTGGCTGACTATCAGGTGATATACTGTAAATGTGATAGACTGCATTGAAATCTGAATGAATTCCATTCATTCAAAAGCTACAACAGCAGAATTTAAAAGAAAGATTGAATGGGAGAAAATAATATATATTGTTTTGCTGTCACATGCAGTATTTTTCTTGCAGTTATGTGTGTCTGTGAGTTTGCAGCATTCTTAAAAATAAGATGTGAGCCTCGTGCAGTACAATGCTTTGAAATAAATGTGCTGTTTAAGCCTATGCCACTCAGCCATTTGCCAATACAGTTACAAGAACTATAGTGATGTAATCCAGCTCTTACAACCTGTTTTAGAACCATATTAACTGCCGGGAAAAAGCAGTTCTTTATGTTAATCTCCGTTTCCTGTATGTTGGCTTTCGAGTCTATATATACAGTGTGTGTGTGTGTGTGTGTGTGTGTGTGTGTGTGTAAGCACATGGACAGATGTTACGTTTTACCATGACTTAAGCCCCTGGGTCTAATTTTCACAAAAATGATCAAATCAGATAAACGGCTGTCTGCTCTTGTCATTTAATGCCGCACTGACTGAGCAGGTGGTGCGATTCTGTCTAACTCACATACTGATGTCTCGACCTCTGAATCTTTTAGATGGGATTAAAGTGAGTAATCATTATTTAACATCCTGTGGGAAAATACTCTCATTCAGGATTGTTGAATAATCATATTAAGAAGGGAAATGGATAAACTATGTTGTACATTTTTTTTTTTTTTTTATTTCCACTGAAATGTGAAATTTAGAGCGAACCAAAAGAGAGATATAGCAAAAAAACGAAGAGGCTCTGTTTCAAAATTTAGTGAGCTGCCTACCTAGACAACATTTTAAGGCATCGTAGGTGTGTTCCTTATTTGAAAAAAAGGCAATGTTCCAAAAGGTAGGCAGCAAAATTACTTATGCTGCTTTTTTAGGTACCTTCTTCTGGCATTCCAAATGGGTTACTTATGAGGGTCCATTGCAGTTAGTAGCTGCCTATGTAGGCAGTATACCAGTTCACCAGAACAAAGCAGAGCTGAACAGAGCTGTTTGTCTCTATGTGAATCTTATGTTGAAATCTGTCTTGCTACATACTCTGTAGTTGAACATGTGCTAAATAACAAATGATGATCATGAAGAATTATAGTTTGTTATAGTTATAGAGTCTTTGTCTGTTTGGTTGTGCTTTTGTCAATAGGTCACAGGACTCTGTATATCGGGGTTCATGTTCCTCTGGGCAGGAAAACTCGCCGGCGTCATCATCACCATGGACATAAACACAGAAAGAGAAGCAGAGAGAGAGACTCGGGGGTCGAAGATGGACGGGAATCACCCTCATATAGTAATGATCCTTCCTTTCTTCCTTCTATCCATCCATCAGTCTATCATTACTTCCTTCCTTCTTACCTTCATTCTCTCTCTCTCTCTCTCCCTCTCTCCCTCCCGCCCTCCCTTTCTTCCTTCTTTCCTTTCTTCCATCCTCCATCCATTTTCTCCTTTATCTTCCTTCCATCCATCCATTCTTCCTTCCTTCTGTCTTTCCTTCCGTCCATCCATCCATCCATGCATCCTTCCTTCCTTTTTTCCTCCTCCTCTCCCACTATTGCTCCTCATATTTCTCAATCCATCTATCCTCCTCCCTCCCTCTCCTTCCCTACTTCCTTCCATCCTTTCCTTTCTTCCCTCCTTCCTTCCTTCCATCCTTCATTCCATCCATCCAGCCATCATCCATCCATGCATCCTTCCTTCTTTTTTCCTTCTTCTCTCCCTCTATGGCTCCTCATATTTCTCAATCCATCTATCCTCCTCCCTCCCTCTCCTTCCCTCCTTCCTTTTCTCCATCCATCCATCCATCCATCCATCATCCATCCATCCATCCATCCATCCATCATCCATCCATCCATCTATCATTTTCTCCTTCCTTTCTTCCTTTTCACCTTCCACCCTTTCTTTTTCCCTCCCTCCATCCCTTCATCAATTCCTCCTTCCTTCATCCATCCATTCTTCCACCTCTCCCACCTTCCATCCATTTTTCCTTCCTTTTCTCCACCCACCCACCCTTTCTTTCTTTCTTTCTTTCTTTCTTTCTTTCGCCGGTCTTTTTCTGTTCCTCATATTCCTATTTGTGTCTCTCACAGTGTTTTTCATCACTCTCTCATCATTCACTTTGATGGTTTGTCCTGTTTTATTATTTTTTGAAGTACTCTCTCTTTCATTTTTGTATCTGATTTGTGCACTCTGTGATCTAGAGAGTTGAGTGCATGTGGCTCATTTTTCAGGCCATCACAGGCTGATTACTTACTCTGTTTGAGTACAGATGTCATTCAGATGTCAGGCCTTTATAGAAAATGAATATGCAAAGTCCTACCACTCACTGATTATCTATACTGGTAACTGTGTTTAGAGTTATCCTAAATTCTGATGGAATTCAACCTGGATCCATTTCTTTAAGTTGATTGAGTCTCTGATTCGTTTAACAGCCGTATGACAGTTTTAGGCATTTGACCTTGGTAAGTACTTTATGAAAGTCATTGAAATTGATGTTATTGCTGTACTGATGTCCTGACTGTGTCACAGATACTCCCTCTCAGAGGGTTCAGTTTCTGCTCGGCACTGAAGATGATGATGAAGAACATATACCTCATGACCTGTTCACTGAACTCGATGAGATCAGCCTGCGTGATGGAGAAGATGCAGAATGGAGAGAAACCGCCAGGTACAAGACCATGTGACTCAGTCATGTGCTTTCACCGCAACTAGTCATGTCTTGATATACAGTAGTCATTCAGTATCCAGTTATGGCTTAGTGACAAATAACAATGTCTGAGAGACGTGTTTAAAATGTATGCACCAAGTTAAATGCAATCTTTGTATTCATGTATATAAATGTTTTTCAAGCATGCATGAAACCAGCATGAATACAAAGATTACATTTCTACTTGGCACATTAGACATTAGACATTATTATTTCTCAATGAGCTACAAATATTCAGTTCATATTTTTGGCTTTTTGGGCATTTTTTTTATAGACGATTGTTGGCTGCTCTGATATGTTTTGGTAGTGTGGATGCTGAAAATATTAAATCTGTTAAGCGGCATTTGTCCAGAAGCGCCGGGGTTATATAAAGAAGTATTGTTGTGTAATATTTATATATGTGTGTGATAAAGCCAGACTGATAAAACAAAAAGGCTAAATAAAGCTCTTATAATAATGACAGTTGCTGCATTGTCATATGGCATCTCATAAATATTTTTTTCTATTTTTTATGAGGCTCTGACAATACGTAAACTGTGGTGCTTTATATCTTTATATCTCAAAATATAAAGCATTGTAATAAGACAACTCCCACTCTCAGTTACTTCTCCAATTAAGGTTATAAGAAATGTAATTAAATGCCTTAACTCCTTAAACTCTGGTGCAATTTTGGGCTGCTGCCCACAATTTTTCACACTCAAATTTAAAAGCTCACCATTAACACATTCTGTGGATTAACAGCAAAACATTTGTCTTATAATAGAAAATTGTTTTAATTTTTTTTTGCTGTTGTTGTCCTAAATTTGTAAACATATAATTCTGGTTCTGTTCACCTTACCTCACTTTGAGTTGTTTTTTTTTTTCTCCCTTTCACATTCCATCACAATATGCAGATCTGAAATATAGGTGGCACTCTAACGCATTTTAGCCCTCACAGATCTGCTCGTCCATAGACATTCAGTCTAATTTTCAGTTTATGCTCCACCCTCATTATTTCATTGCATATCTTGGCCTCTGAGTGGACTAGAAGCTCAATCTAAGTGTCATTATAAAGCTGAGATCCTCCCCTCTGCAATTAAATATAGCCTTTTATAATCAATAGTCAAAAACATATTTTTCTGATGATTTGTTTAGCATGCTTTTACTGCTGGATAGCATATTTTGTTCTGGACATTTAAGATATAACAGTAGATTATTCAGCCAAGCAAGCTGACACACAAATAAAAAATGGCTTTTTTTTAGAAAACTTCCTAAGGTAAAAGCAGATATAAAGTTTTTTTGGGGGGCCTACAGCAGCAGTGATTGGCACATTAAGAGACATTTGTATTTGATCACTTCATATCATATTTCACTTTGTGATTCTTTTGAAAATCTTTCGAACTGTGGTATTAGGACAACATCATAAGCTCTATAGTCGCATTCCTGAAAATGAGAGCTTTCATTTGATATATGACTTGTCCATTTAGGTGCTATGTGAAGGACTTTTATTTTCAGATAAATATTTCTACCCAATTACCTCTAGGGGGCACTCATTTTCAACACGAATGTTTTGAGGCCTTATTTTGGTATTTTAGGTAACATAAATGCATAAGTTATGGTTATCTCTGAAAAGTACAGATTCTAAGCTATCAAATGATACCTCATATGCATGGCTTGTATATTCAGAGACTTAATATTAAGTGTAAACGTTTTTCGCGATATATCACCCACCTTTTGGACCCGCCGATGGGTCCATTTCACATCATGAAGCCAAACAATTTACATAAGCATCTATATGCATAGCACAAAGCTTACATCTTAAAATAGAGATTTTTTTCACACCAATTTTTTGCAATAAAGCTATTAAACCAACTAACTATTTAACATTATGACACTACATGCCAGATCTCATGAAAAAGACTTGAATGTGGCTAAATTTTGCAAAATTATTTTACATGGTTCCTCACACGTATCATGGCTCCAGGTGAAATTTTCTCTATGTGATGCGAAAAGCGAGTTTTTTTGTTTTTAGGGTTAATGCTCTATCAAGTTTTAAATCAACAAAACCTACCGCCTTACCCTAAACCTTAAACCTAAACCTAACTGTTAGTGTCATAAAAGGAAACGTGAGATGAAAAACACAATTGTGTAATTTTGTGGTTCTTCTATGAAACTTTCGGTCACGTGTGGACTCGCGTGCTCTTCAGGACTCGTACCCCACTCATTTTACATCACAAGTGCAACGCTTTATCAGTTGAGCTACCACACAAGCTTGTAAATGTAGTTGGTTATGTAATGCAAACAATAAAACAAGTCATGTGCTATAGTGAATGTGTTAAGATGTAAATGTATGTAATATTCGAACTCTATTAAACTCTTGTTAAAGTTCCATCCATATCGGCGAAAAAAACCCAAAATTTTAAGAACCGTTAATGGAATCAAATGTCATGAAAATCATGTTGCAGGTGTTTGTCACCGTAACCCTGTCCCTGTGTCCTCATCCAGGTGGTTGAAGTTTGAAGAGGATGTTGAAGATGGTGGTGAGCGCTGGAGCAAACCGTATGTGGCCACACTCACTCTGCACAGCCTCTTTGAACTACGGAGCTGCATCATCAATGGCACCGTCATGCTAGACATGAGAGCCAGTTCTTTGGAGGAGATTGCAGGTAACCAAAGGTGTAGAGCTTAGCTTTTAGTTAATTGTTCTATAAATACAATGACATTGTAACTTTCAGATCACCTGTTTGAGTCAAAAGATTTGAGTCTCTAATTTCATCCGATATGCTATTTTTAAATTTTGAGTGATATATCGCAAAATGCCACGCTGCTAAACACAATGTACACTAATGTGAACAATAGCACAAGGTTTTCATTAAAAATTCTATATTTAATGTGCATTTTCACATTGAGATAAAAATTGCTTTCAGAGGCTTTAAATCGAGTTAGGATGACAACACAGTGTATCTCGCACTGTTCTGAGACCAGTGCAGACAGAGAGCACACTGGAGGTTAAATCATTCACTAAATAGGGAGCAAGGGAGCTTCCTATAGCTTTAATATGCAGCTAAAGGTGCATTCACTCCTAACATCTGTTCAAAAGTTCAATTTCAGGCTGCAGAGGATGTTTGGATCACTCAACATTTTTGGCAGACACGGGACAATGATAATCAGTACATAGATTCAGAATTTATAGTGTATAATTTTATTTAAAATGATTGGCAGTGATTGGACGACTCTGTCCATTACTTGTATCAGAATTGATCATGCTAATTTCTGATTGGTAAAATGCTTCAGTGCTGGCTGTTACTTGTTTGTTTGACAGTGCAAAAAGAGAACATTGAGATGTTGTTGTCAAAGTAGAAACATAAGTAGAACATAAAAGTCAGATCAAGTCTAATCATTTTTATTTTAATAGTTTTTTTTATTTGTGCTTTTCCCAATACACATTGTTCCAAAGGAGCTTTACAGAAAATCAGCTTTAATGTCTGTAACGTCTCAAAAACATGAATAACCAACACTCCTGGAAACATAATAAACAATTTGATTTAAAAAAAACCTATAGCTTGATATTATTTAAATTTTCAAAACCTTTGTGACAACTAGCCCCGGTCTCTCCTGGATGATTACAGATATGTGACAGGGCATGCATCTAGAGGTGGGCATTCCAAGAAATGACTGCGTCTTTAGCTGTTTAAATGCTAAATAATGTCCATTGCATAATGCCAGTCATGAATTATATATGTGGCATTCACAACTTTACCCTCTCTTTTGCATTACTTACAGCTGTTTTGCATCTTAAATACACAATTAGGATCTCTAAGCAGCTGCTTATATTCTGTTCAATCACTTTAGTGTGATCAACATCAATATGAATGTCTCAGTGATGCAGAGATAAAGGAAAATCAGCAAAATAGGGATTTAAAGACCACATTAGTTTCATATCAGAACAGCATGGCAAATGCCGTGTTAAGAATTGATCGTTATTCAGATTTGAAATGAATTATTAACACTTTTAGGGTATGAGGACAAGTATGTTAGTTACAGTCACTATTCTCTTTCATTGTATGGGAAAAATGCATCAACTTAATTTTTTGGATGAACTATTCTTTTAATATTCATTTGCCACAAAGTAAACACAATCCAAAAACATGCATTTAAAAAAACAAGATAAAAAGTTAACTTAGGGCAGTAATGATATGTGTTGTATCTTATTGCCTAGTAATGTTTATTTGTAATATTGTGTGTTGATTTTCTTAGATATGGTGCTGGACCAGCAGGAAGTAACTGGGCATCTTGAAGATGATGTTCGTAAGAAGGTGAAAGAGGCTCTTCTGAAGCAGCACCATCATCAGAACCACAAGAAACTGGCCAATCGCATTCCCATCGTACGCTCCTTCGCTGACATCGGCAAGAGGCAGTCTGAGTCAAACTGCATAGACAAAAACGGTATTCCTTAGCCAGAAAATATGGAAGGAGACCTGTCTGATTGTGTAGATTGTGCAGAGACAACTATAAGTAAGCCATTCATAGGCTTATTTTCTAGAAAACTGTATGCACTGTGTCTCTTTGGCGCTATGAAAATTCCTCAGTTTGTTTTGAGTGACCCGTCTGTACAAACACCAGGGACGTGCCGTCCATATAAGCAAGGTAAGCAGTGCTTACCTAATAGAAGGATGAAAAGAAAAATGACACTATGAAATATTTAAATATATTTGTTAATATAAACTACTGTTTTCGTTCAAATTTGTCATCTTTCATCTCAGTTGAGCAGCACAGACAGTTATTCATTTATTCGCTTTGGTGCCACTCTCAGGTACACGCACTTTATGTTATGCTTTCTCTGATTGAAAGTATTGTTTACCGCCCTTTCATTCAGCACTGTACGTTCATTCATATTGAATCACGCCCGCTTCTACAAATGGCCAAGGTAAGCATGCCTACCAAAATGAGAAAGCCAATCAGAAGCTCCTTCCTTCAGTCACGCTATCTGATAGGCTAGATTTAAGTTTGTGTCAACACGTTCAAGTTCATGTAACTAATGCGTTATTAAGTGCTAAAACGGATATCTACAGTGTAAGCATTGACGATCTACACGGATTTGGCAAAGTTAATTTCAGTTAAAAATAGAGGAAGAGAGGCTATCGAAACTTCAACAAGCAGGTGACTTTTACAACAAAGTGACGGAGATGTTTGTTTGCAAGGAGAGATGCATGGATTTTGTGTTCAAGTGAAGGTAAGTTAAGATATTTATTAAAAATCTGTGTTATTGATACTAGGTCATAGATACTAGCAGTGGCGGATTTAGGCATGGGCGACATGGGCAGTTGCCCAGGGCGGCATCTTGCGGGGGGCGGCACGAGGCACCCACACAGCGGGTTTTGCCCAAAGTGCCATACAATTACTTTGATGCATGCCCAGTCTCAAAGTCCACGGCACGTGCCTGACAAACACAATAGCATTGATTCGACCAATGGCGTGAGTTGAGGACAGGACTGACCAATGGCAGAAGGGTGCGTGTTCAGAAAGCTGTTTTGAAAACAAAAGTTTATTTTTGCAGTTCGTTTGGTGGCGCTGAAATGACATACTTCATCCTTAATGCTGCATTTTTTTATTGCATTGCTTTTTTTTTTATTATTTATTTAGCATAACAGCTGTTGCCAAAACCATTGTAGCCAATTCCTCCATTATTTGTTTTCATGAGCCACATTAAGTGCAACAAAATTTAGCTACCCAGCATTATTACTTAATTAAATGTGTTATATTTACAAACAGCACAAAAATAATAGATTGGATTTATTTTTTCTGTTTTGCAGTGCGCATTTATTTGGCTAAGTATAAATGGAATGTACAAACCCAATCAGATTGCAATCTGATCAATCAAGATGCTGAGTTTGTACCGAAACAATATTTGAAAGTATTGCAATACCTTTTCTCTCAATATTGTATTGATACTTTAGATACCTCTATCAATAGCCTATTTTATATTAATCGATTTTTTTAAACGTATCATGCCTAAAATGTAAAGAATGAAGAAGGTCGTATAAATAAGCGCAAACTCTGAGAGCGAGAATGATTGAAACTGCCTCTCTTATGCGTTTGCCGCAGTTTCAACCATGATCTAATTATAATATCGGGATGTAATGCAATATATTAAATCAAGATAGGTATCATATGGTGAGATGTTTGACGATACGCAGCCCTACAAGATGCATTAATTTATTTAGTGTAAATAATGGTAATACACCAATATATAATATGTGTACCCATATCCATATCCGATTATTTAGAACATCTGTTGATACCGATAGTTTTATGCTACCTTGTTGTAAATCACTGATAATTAATTACAAAACATTGTTTTTCCGCCCCCTTTTGACTGGAAATAGTCAGCCCTGATCATCAGCTTTTTTCAATGATGTCTGATAGTGCAGAAAGCTGCTTTTATCGGCTGAAACCGATTTTTGGCCAATATATCGGTGCATCTTTAATTAATGGGGCCACACTATCGCTTTTTCTCTCAATATTGTAACAATAATTTAGATCCTTGTATCAATAGCCTGTTATTAATCTATTTTTGTTTTCTTATCATGCCTGAAATGTAAAGAATGAAGAATGTCGTCTAAATAAGCACAAACTCTGAGAGCGAGAATGATTGAAACTGTCTTTCTCTCGCGGACATGCTGGGTCTCTCTTATGCATTTGCTGCAGTTTCAATCGCGATCCAATTATGATATCGTGATGTAATGCAATATATTAAATCGGGATACGTGTCATATCGTGAGATGTTTGGCGAAATGTAGCCCAACAAGAAGCATTTTTTTATTTAGTGTAAATAGTGGGGATACACCAATAAAAAATATGTGTACCCATACCGATATCCGATTATTATGAACATCTGCTGATACCGATAGTTTTATGCTAACTTGTTTCAAATCACTGATAATTAATTAGAAAATTTGTTTTTCCGCCCCCTTTTGACTGAAAATAATCGACCCTGATCATCGGGTCTTTTTCAATGATGTCCAGTAGTGCAGAAAGTTGATTTTATCGGATGAAACCAATGTTTGGCCGATATATCGGTGCATCATTAATAAATGGGGCTGTTGTTGCTGGTTTCTTTTAATTAAATCTCTGCCACTCCATTCTGTGGACACAATCCATCCCACAATCCATGTCAGACCCACTCTGTCTCGGCTCTCTTTATATTTGTGTGTGCATTTGTCTGTGTTTGACAGGCCGTTCATCTCACCTCTTGAAGTCACGATCATTTATGTCTGCTGTGGATCACTGGCAGGTCTCATCCTGTTCTCCATGTTGTCTCCTGTGCTGTTCTTCCAGTGTCTCCATCACCTCACCTCACCCACCCTCATCCACCCACCCCACCCTGAGCCCAACTCACTCCACGGGAGCTCACAACACCTACTGCATCGAGACAGAGGACGGCTTGGATCCAGGCAACTTTTCACTTGAGAGACTTTCCCTTCTGCTGTAGTGCTTCCTAAAACATAACTGGTGAAGGTGGTTATCTTGGCAATTAGGTTGCACGTGGTAAAAACCTAGACTTTAATGGTGACTTAATGTAAATAAAGGGGTCATATCATGAGGAATCAAACTTTCCTTGAACTTTTGAGATAAAAGAGTTCATCGTACTATGTAAAACTTCCTCGCCAGTGAAAAAAGACCATTTATTGATACTAAGCTTCCACGACTAGTTCTAAATTCCATTTACACATCAACAATGGCTATTCAGTGTTTAGAAAGTTGACCCTCCAAGTCACGTTGAGAGAATACAGAAAAAGTAGGATAGATACTATTTTTTCAGAACACCAGAAGAACTAACGATACGAGTAAAATGTGTCAAAGTGTGTCAAAGCTTGTGTTGTTTCTGGCTGTGTGTAGCACCTACTGCTCTGCAGATCCTTCTGAAGAATCCCAACGTTAGAAACGAGCGACCATTATCTATGATAATTTCAGTCTGATCTTCACAGTTTGAGTGGCACTTTTCAGCACAGATTGTTTTATGAATCTGTCACAATGTAATGCAGCTTTACGAAAAGACTTGAAGGAAGAGGCAGTTAAAAATTCAATTGGATCAAGTTCAGCAAAGTGCTGTATCTCATTTCACATGTGAAAAGGGCATTTGCGTAGAGGTTTTAAAGGCATAACAGCAAAAAAAAACAAAAAGAAAACATGCTGTTTAATTCTTAGGGACTGAGAGAGGGTGGAAAATGGGCATGAAACACTAAATTCTGACAGTTTTTCACCAAATCATTTTCAGGACCAAACATTATGTATGATATGACCCCTTTAAAATGCTAATGAGAAAGCCTGCAAGAACGCAATACCCTCTCAGAAGATATTAATAACAAATTAAACTAAATGTATGTTTGAATATTTGAGTTTACAAAATTGTGTAATTTTCCAGATATGTTAAATGTTATTGTATTGAGAGGAAGGGAAAAAACGATTCAGAAAAAGCATCACCTTTATACAGGGCTTATGTTTAGGAAGTTTGCCAGCTTCCCATATGCTAATGTTAACAGTGTACCAGACCCCTTGGTTCTGTTTTGTTCTGTGATGTAAAACGCTCAGACCATCATTAGTTTCCTAAATTATGCAGCGTACTGCTTCAGAGCTGCATGAAAACAGCAGCGATGGAGCTGTCGAGCATGACTAATAAAGACAAGTCTGTTTCAGGAATGTAGGGCACGCTGATTCTCGCTTAACTAAGGGGTTTGGTGCTGCTGCATTAAACTGAAAGCTGTGTAGAAGCTTCGCCTGCTTTTACTGCCCTTAGAGTAGTGTGCAATTGTTGATTTGTTCAGCGAGTTTGGATAAATTGATGCTTTAGTGATTGTCTTATTTACATACATTTTTGAAGATTGCTTTAGCAAGCATACTGACAAAAATGTGAAATTAGTAGGCTACTCACCATTTTAGTCTGCTCAGTGCTCATTATTTCTATGGATGCATCAATGATGGTTGAAAACATCTGAAATCATATCAGACTTCCATTAAAATCATCTTCTCTCATAGCATTCATAATCTCCAATCATTCCTCATATGCAAGGCTTGTGGGCCTCCACATTTTTATCAAGAAATACAGCCATTGCTTTTGCTGCATTCCTTTCACTAGAAAAATCAGAAATTTCCAACTTGCTACTTGAAAAATTGCAAAACAACTCCAACACCAAATTCCAGAGAGATGTTTGTTTTTGTTCATCTGGCTCCATGATAATAAAAGAACAATACAAGAATTTACAACAGAAAATAAATATGTGCAGGAGAGATATGAAACCCAACTGGGCTTATTTTAAAACCTCTTTTTATACATTTATATCATATTAGATCAAAAGTAAAAGAGATGTACACATCAATGAAAAACATTCACTTTTAAGCAAATAAAATTCATTGATGAGTGACAGTTCCTACATTACATGATCATAAGAACTGTTGAGCAAATGTTTGCGGTAGAGGTCGACCATTATTGGATTTAGCCGATACTGATAACTAAGGTGCTGGAAAAGGCTGATAACCAGTTAATCGGTTGATAGTTTTTAAAATAAGATATGTGCTGTCTACAGGGAAAGACTATCTGCAAACTATTGTTGTTGATTTTTGTCGATAAATAATAGTTCCAAAAGCAGTTATCATGCCGATTAATCGACAAAACCTATATATCGGTTTTGTAGTAAAAAAAAAAAAAATGGAGATGTGCAGTCTACGGGGAAAAGCTATCTGCAAACTATTGTTGTTGATTTTTGTCGATAAACAATAGTTACAAAAGCAGCTATCGTGCCGATTAATCGACAAAACCTATTTATCGGTTTTGCAGTTTAAAAAAAAATGGAGATGTGCAGTCTACGGGGAAAAGCTATCTGCAAACTATTGTTGTTGATTTTTGTCGATAAACAATAGTTACAAAAGCAGCTATCATGCCGATTAATCGACAAAACCTATTAATCGGTTTTGTAGTTTTAAAAAAAATGGAGAAATGCAGTCTACGGGCAAAAACTATCTGCAAACTATTGTTGTCGATTTTTGTCGATAAACAATAGTTACAAAAGCAGCTATCATGCCGATTAATCGACAAAACCTATTTATCGGTTTTGTAGTAAAAAAAATAATAAATGGAGATGTGCAGTCTACGGGCAAAAACTATCTGCAAACTATTGTTGTTGATTTTTGTCGATAAACAATAGTTCCAAAAGCCGCTATCGTGCCGATTAATCGACAAAACCTATTTATCGGTTTTGTAGTTAAAAAAAAAAATGGAGATGTGCAGTCTACGGGGAAAAGCTATCTGCAAACTATTGTTGTTGATTTTTGTCGATAAACAATAGTTACAAAAGCAGCTATCGTGCCGATTAATCGACAAAACCTATTTATCGGTTTTGTAGTTTTAAAAAAAATGGAGAAATGCAGTCTACGGGGAAAAGCTATCTGCAAACTATTGTTGTCGATTTTTGTCGATAAACAATAGTTCCAAAAGCAGCTATCATGCCGATTAATCGACAAAACCTATTTATCGGTTTTGTAGTAAAAACATTAATAAATGGAGATGCGCAGTCTACGGGGAAAAGCTATCTGCAAACTATTGTTGTTGATTTTTGTCGATAAACAATAGTTCCAAAAGCCGCTATCGTGCTGATTAATCGACAAAACCTATTAATCGGTTTTGTAGTTTAAAAAAATGGAGATGTGCAGTCTACGGGGAAAAACTATCTGCAAACTATTGTTGATTTTTGTCGATAAACAATAGTTCTAAGCAGCTATTGGTGCCGATTAATCAGAAAAAAACAAACAATTAATTGGTCGACCTCTTCGTAAGAGACTGCAATTTGTTTGTGTACACTACATACTTCTTTGTTGACAATTGGTAGTTTAGCATTTTTGTTTCCTTATATGTTATCTTCAGAGCATCGGACAATGGAACGCCTTTATTGTCGAAAGTCCAAGTGGGAATATCCAACATCCAACTTCGAATGGAACGCAGCATTAATACTAAGCAGATCCATCCTAAATCTCTGTTTATGATAAGTTAAATTTCATGTTGCTGATTGATCAGCATTGGCAATGTCTTTGTGTCTCCAGGTCAGATGATTTCTCCTCAGTCTCAGCCCGTCACCACGGAGGTCAAGAGCGATGTGAGCCGTGAGAACAGTGCCGTGGACTTCAGTAAGGTAATAATGCTGAAGGGTTTGTGACATACTAAAGAGACAGAGGGTGATGCAAAACCTTGCATGATAATAAATCAATAGTTCACCCCCCATATTAAAATTCTGTCATCATATATCATTCCAAACGTGTGCATTTTTTTGTCAGTGAACACAAAAGGAGATGTTAGGCAGAATGTTAGCCTCATTCACCATTCACCATTCTCTTTCATTTTTATTTTTTTCCATACAATGGAAGTGAATGGTGACTGAGGCTCTTTCTTGTATTAAGTGAATATTATGGTTGTTATCCCATCAACAGGCAGGGTTGCCGTGATGCTGTCTGTGGTCAGATAAGTCATGATGAGTAATAGACAGAGCAGATGAAATGGTAGATAATATTATAAAATCTTACACAACATATAGCCTTTGGTATTATGGAAACATATATAATCTCTTTGTTTTTTTTACATCATCTTGATATACTGTATGACCTTAATCAGTCTAAGAACACATTTTCATAGTAAGCAGAATTCCAGAATGCCACAGAGAGCTTAAGGGAATATGCACACATCGGATTTGTTCTGTTCATTTCCGATGTTTTTTTAATATTTCATATGCAGATTAATGAGAAGATTTCAGAATGCATATGCATTGGTTGCAGCATCATGTTGGCTAAACAAAGCATGCATACTGTTATTGAACAAACTTGGGTTACAGTTTTTTCAAAAGCCCATTTTCTTTCAATCTACCAACTACTAGTGAGAACATCCTCACAACACCCAAGCAACCCACCCAGAACACCCTAGAAACTGCCTTGCAACCACGCAGAACACCACCAAGGACTTTATTTAATGCATATAACCTTTAAGTTACAAATCTCAGATTATTTGGACCCACTTTATATTAGGTGGCCTTAACTACTATGTACTTAACCAACTGATACAATGTACTTATTATGTACATAAATGTTGTTGCATTGTAATTACATTTAAAGTACTTGCATTTAATTACATTTGTAGTTACTCTGTTAACTTTAACCCTAACCCCAAAACCTAACTCTTAACCCCTAACTCTACCCTTACTCCTAAACCTACCTGTACCTCAACCTCAATTTAGCAGAATAACATGTAGTTAAACAGTAAATAGGTAGTCTTGTATGCATTTAATGTTAGTACATAGTAGTTAAGTCCACCTAATATGAAGTGTGACCAATTATTTTAAGATATTCAAACTTACACTAATAAAAGCATGTAGGATGTTGCCATAGTCTGACTCTTGTATAATCGTCTGTGTAGATAGATCTTCATTTCATGAAAAAGATTCCACCTGGCGCAGAGGCCTCGAATATCTTGGTCGGAGAGCTGGAGTTTCTCAACAGGCCTGTGGTGGCCTTTGTCCGTCTCTCTCCTGCCGTACTGCTCAATGGCCTGGCAGAAGTGCCCATTACAACCAGGTGACTGTCTAACTGTCTGCATTGTATTATTATAGACGAGTAATTCTCAACTGGTGAGTCGTGCCCCGAAAATTGGTACGTCCTGAAAATTGTTGCTAACCGAATAATCCTGCATAGTAAATCCAATCCTAAAAATATAGCTACAATTAATTTAGTTAATGTTGCCATTTCAGGGCAACATTGATACATTTCAAAGTTTTAAGGATATTTTTTGTTTACTTTTGTATAATAAATGATTTTGGTGCTGTATTGTGTTGCCACATGATGTCCAGTGTAAAATCTGGATCTTGAGGCAAAACCAGTTGAGCTGCACTGGTATAGACATTTTAGTAGTTTAATAAACAAACATTTCGCAGTCTTAAGGTTCTTGCTTATGGAGTCCAAAACAGTACTCAAGTAACACCAATTAACACAAGTTCATTGATTGTATTGTGTCTATTGTGCCAGGTTCCTGTTCATTTTGCTGGGGCCTCTGGGTAAAGGACCTCAATATCATGAGATCGGTCGATCCATCGCTACTCTAATGACAGATGAGGTAAGAACACACACACAAAAAAACTTAATCAGTCTTGTTTTTAAATATACTTAAAACAAGATATTTACTTACATAAAATATTAAGACTTTTTTCAGATAGTATAATTCTTGAATGAGGCTTATTGTTCTTACTCTATTGGCAAATTTTTTGGAGCATAAATCTAACACAATTTAGTGAGGTTAGTACAGTGGCCCAGAGGTGCACAACAAAATTAGCAAAGCAGACAAATGTTGCCACAACCAAAACACAATGGAAATAAAGCACATCACAACAGAAAAAAGCCACAACACAACTAAATTAACAAAAGATAAATATTTTTAAACACTGCATTTTAATTTGTGTGGCAGTTCTGACTCAGTGATCATGATTACATTTGTGTTCTGTTGTGTTATGTCTTACTTATGTTGTGTTGTGGTTTATTTCTGTTGTGTTGTGTTTTATGTCCATTGTGTTGTGGCTTATTTCCGTTGTGTTGTGGCTTATTTCCGTTGTGTTGTGGTTTATGTCCGTTGTGTTGTGGCTTATTTCCGTTGTGTTGTGGCTTATTTCCGTTGTGTTGTGGCTGTTCTGTTGTGGTTTATTTCCATTGTGTTGTGGCTGTTGTGTTGTGGCTTATTTCTGTTGTGTTGTGGTTTAATTCTGTTGTGTTGTGGCTGTTCTGTTGTATTGTGGCTTATTTCTGTTGTGTTGTGGTTTAATTATGTTGTGTTATGGCTGTTCTGTTGTGTTGTGGTTTATTTCCGTTGTGTTGTGATTTATTTCCGTTGTGTTGTAGTTTATTTCCATTGTGTTGTGGCTTATTTCCGTTGTGTTGTGGCTGTTCTGTTGTGTTGTGGCTTATTTCCGTTGTGTTGTGGTTTATTTCTGTTGTGTTGTAGTTTATTTCCATTGTGTTGTGGCTTATTTCCATTGTGTTGTGGCTTATTTCCATTGTGTTATGGCTGTTCTGTTGTGTTGTGGTTTATTTCCATTGTGTTGTGGCTGTTGTATTGTGGCTTATTTCTGTTGTGTTGTGGTTTAATTCTGTTGTGTTGTGGCTGTTCTGTTGTATTGTGGTTTATTTCTGTTGTGTTGTGGTTTAATTATGTTGTGTTATGGCTGTTCTGTTGTATTGTGGCTTATTTCTGTTGTGTTGTGGTTTAATTATGTTGTGTTATGGCTGTTCTGTTGTGTTGTGGTTTATTTCCGTTGTGTTGTGATTTATTTCCATTGTGTTGTGGTTTATTTCCGTTGTGTTGTGGTTTATTTCTGTTGTGTTGTAGTTTATTTCCATTGTGTTGTGGTTTATTTCCATTGTGTTGTGGTTTATTTCCGTTGTGTTGTAGTTTATTTCCGTTGTGTTGTGGTTTATTTCTGTTGTGTTGTAGTTTATTTCCATTGTGTTGTGGTTTATTTCTGTTGTGTTGTAGTTTATTTCCATTGTGTTGTGGTTTATTTCCGTTGTGTTGTAGTTTATTTCCGTTGTGTTGTGGTTTATTTCTGTTGTGTTGTAGTTTATTTCCGTTGTGTTGTGGTTTATTTCCGTTGTGTTGTAGTTTATTTCCGTTGTGTTGTGGTTTATTTCCGTTGTGTTGTAGTTTATTTCCGTTGTGTTGTGGTTTATTTCTGTTGTGTTGTAGTTTATTTCCGTTGTGTTGTGGTTTATTTCTGTTGTGTTGTAGTTTATTTCCATTGTGTTGTGGTTTATTTCCGTTGTGTTGTGGTTTATTTCCGTTGTGTTGTAGTTTATTTCCGTTGTGTTGTGGTTTATTTCTGTTGTGTTGTAGTTTATTTCCATTGTGTTGTGGCTTATTTCTGTTGTGCTGTGGTTTAATTCTGTTGTGTTGTGGCTGTTCTGTTGTGTTGTGGCTTATTTATATTGTGTTGTGGTTTAATTCTGTTGTGTTGTGGCTGTTCTGTTTTATTGTGGCTTATTTCTGTTGTGTTGTGGTTTAATTATGTTGTATTATGGCTGTTCTGTTGTATTGTGGTTTATTTCCGTTGTGTTGTAGTTTATTTCCATTGTGTTATGGCTGTTCTGTTGTGTTGTGGTTTATTTCCATTGTGTTGTGGCTTTTGTGTTGTGGCTTATTTCTGTTGTGTTGTGGTTTAATTCTGTTGTGTTGTGGCTTAATTTTTTGTGCTGTTGTTTATTTCTGTTGTGTTGTGACTATTCTGTTCAATGTGCCTAAAATCACCTCTTACTTGGTTAAATCACTGTAATGCATGGCCTCAAGTGGCTTACAACTTTTAGAATTGCTTATAACTATTATAATTTCTTTAAGCCAGACTGAAGTGTTCTTGTTGAGATTTGAGTGTGAGATGATATATGACTTGTGAGGTCTTTCACAGCTCAGCAGAACCTCTCTCTCAAATCTTTGAGGTGGAGAGGCGAGTTACAGCACAGCACTAATAACATGCAAATGACTGCTAATTAGTCAGAAAACCGCCCTCGTGCCAAGCTGCTAGGTGATGTTGCTATGGCAACATCTTAAGACACTAACGAAGAGTATAAAATTGCAAATATAGATTTAAGTATGTTCTTACATAGCTTTTGTCAACTTAAAGTGTTCTGTTTTTGTCATTTCTAGGTTTTCCATGACGTTGCGTATAAAGCTAAAGACCGCAGCGATCTGATCGCTGGAATTGATGAATTTCTTGACCAAGTGACAGTTCTGCCTCCGGGAGAATGGGACCCTTCCATCAGAATTGAGCCGCCGAAAAATGTGCCGTCCCAGGTCAGTGAGACATGGCTGATGTAGACACTAAAACATCTGTTTTTACATTAAATGTAGATTGAAATACAGTGTGGAAAACATTATTGTGATTAATATCAAATGAAAAACTTGTAAACACTGTTATTAGCATTTCAACAACCATGCAGTAAAACACCAGCAGTAACATTGTTGATTATTTCACCCCAAAAAATGAACATTCTATCATTATTTGCTCATCCTCATGTCATTCCAAACCCGTATGACATTCTATCTTAAGTGAAACACAAAAATAAGGTCTAACTATTTTTACAGTATACTCAAAAATGCACCATAAAATCCATATGACTTGCGCACTATATTCAAAGTCTTTTGAAGTCACATGATAGCTTTGCGTGAGGAACAGACTGAAATTTAAGCTGTTATTTAATGGTTAGGTTTCCCTCCGCAATAACTCTCAAATCTCATTTATAGCTGCATGTTTTCAAACTAGCTACGTTGCAATCGGCAGTGTGGCACCTGAAAGCCAATGGCGTTTTGCAATGACATCAAACATGGCGTGATGCATCTAAAGTTGCCGTTATTTTTAATTGAAACCACAACTGAGATTTGAGAGTTTGTCAGTAAAAAATGCCTTTAACCTCTTGAGACTCCCACGTGACTTCTGTGTGCATTTTCCTTTTTTGATTTGTATCTAGTAGCACATAATAAACAAGCAAATAGTTTTCCTAAAAATTATTATTATGGTTATTCATGTTTTTGAGATATAATAGACATTACAGCTGATTTTCTAGAAAGATGAATACATTATTCTGATTAAAAGTAATGGCCAGCATCATCAAATCACTGCCAATGTTAAAATAAAATGTTGAATTATAAAATTCAGAATCTAATGATTATCATTGTCCCATGTCTGCCAAACATGTTGAGTGGTCCAAACATCATTTGTGGCCTGAAACTGAATTTAAGAGTGAATGCACTTAACTGCATAGAGAGCTATAGGATGCTCCCTTGCTCCCTATTTAGTGATTGACTTAACCTCCAGTGTGCTGTCTGTCTGCACTGGTCTCAGAACAGTTTGAAATGCACCTTATTTTCATCCTAACTCCATATAAAGCCTCTGAAAGCAACATTTTCCAGTTTTTGGATGAATACATTGGTTCTCAATGTGAAAATGCACAGTAAATATAGGAATGTATTTACTAATGTTAATGAATAGCACCTTATTGTACAGTGTTTACAAACAAAAATATAACAAAATTTAGATTAAAATGAAGCGAAATGACCCACAGATTTGTTACTGTGAAAATGTTTTTGGAACATTTGTCAGAACACCGCTCCACAGCACTCATCCGAGTACTTCATGTTTATCAGCGTGCCAAAGCGTGAAAAATGAACAAAATATTTAAAGCAGCATATCAAACAAAACTAGAGATGCTGCTCTTTTCAACTAAACAGATTTCAGTGAAAAAAGGTTTCTTACAAGAGGCAATTTTGTTGGTGCTGCACACATAGTAGCAGTTCACGGAAATTGATGCCATGGTGTTTGGTCACATGACTCCGTGCGCCAGAAGTTTGACCCTTACATGACTCCTTAGTGTGTCCTGAACAATATGCAATGGGTTTAAATTAATTTATATTATGCGTTGCGTATAGCGAGTCCTCGCATGAGGCCGCGGGGTTGCACGAGGTTATGTTCAGTCTGTTCCTCACACAAAGCTATCGTATGTCTTCAGAAGACTTGGAATATAGCACTTGAGTCATCTGGATGACTTTTATGGTGCTTTCTTGCCCTTTTAGGAATTTGGCAGAATTAATCAGCATCAACTATCATTGTATGGAAAAGAGAAGCTTGGACATTTTGGAAAACAACTCCTTTTGTGTTTATTATGGAACATTGTACAGTATAAGTGGTTACATGCAGTTGTTACTTTAAGGGGCCGTTCAAACCTAATGCATCTTACGCTAAAAAAATGCAGATGTCTCGAGATCAGTGTCAGAAATTAACTTTAACCATTAAGGGGCAATATCTACCATATGGATTTGATTTTCAGGGGCATTATTTACCTTTAAAGTAATTTGTATGGGTTAGTATGAAGTAGAAATAGATCCTTGAGGTAATAAGGTGTAAGTTACTGCTTTTTTTCAGTCAAGTCTTCTGCTGCTTGCTGTCAGATCTTCTGCCGATGTACTTTTATGCTGACTGAAATTAACTGTATCTCTCTCGTTTCACCAGGAGAAGAGAAAAATCCCTGCAATACCCAATGGAGAGCTGGCAGATACTGAGGAACATGGAGGACATGGAGGCCCTGAGCTGCAGCGCACCGGGAGGTCAGTCTGAAAGTGTGTGAATGCAACAGAATCACATGTGAGTTTGTATCAAACCCAAAGGAAAAACAAATCACAAGTGAGATCGCTTCAAAATCTTTAATTGTTTTTTTCTGGACAGCAAAGAGATTAAATGGTGAGCAAATGGTGACTTGTTGTAAATCTTTTGTTGTCATACATCTAATAACATTTATGAGGATTATGCTTAAAACAAGATAAAACATTGCAAATGGAGTAAAAAAAATAAAACTGAATTCTAAGAGGAAAACCAATTAATCTTTCTAAACCCATTTGTACAAAAATTAACTTTTAATCCCATAGAGAAAAATAAATGAACCAATGAATGATGTTAGGATGATTTTTCCTAAGTTTAACCCCTTACCCAAACCCTAAAACTAACCATGATTTTAATAAGAGAAGAGCTTTTGTGTACCATGCAAGAAAAAAAACATGGGGGTTTGGAGCGAGATGAGGAAAGCTTATTACAGGTTGTTGACATGCATCAGTGTGACGAGGAGGAGGGCGGAGCCGGGCCGTGATTATGCACGCCCGGCGCCCAATTGAGCTACTCAGCCGAGGAGAGGGATAAGTTCAGCGGGATGCAGCAGTTTGAGAGAGAGAGAGCCACACGCAGCTGCTGTGTGTGCGTTTGTGTTGTGTGTCTTTTTGTTTCATTAAATATTATTTTGACCGTTCAGCCGGTTCCCACCTCCTCCTTTCCCATTTTTAACCTTGTTACAATCAGTTATTTGTATTGCATAAATAAATATTGAATGAGTCACCGATGTTCAAAGATATTTTCTTTCTTACAATAAAGGGATGGATAGGAGGCACAATGTTGTTGCCTGTATTGTATCATTGTTTTTTTAATTTTTTTATTAGGATTCCTTCAGTAGGAGGAAACTTATTGTTTTTGTTAGTATTATTATTATTATTATTATTCCTGTAGCTCTAAATTGGCCAATAACTCAAGATCTCCTTGGTAAAAAGTTTTGAAATTTGGCACATTGATACTACAGGCCACAAGTAACTACCACTCCAAAAATGGCCCACGTGAGCCTATAGGGGGCGCTACAGGCCACAAGTAACTACCACACCAAAAATGGGCCACGTGAGCCTATAGGTGGCGCTACAGGCCACAAGTAACTACCACAGCAAAAATGGCCCATGTGAGCCTATAGGTGGCACTACAGGCCACGCCCCAATTTGTCCATTTTCAAAGTGATACCATTTTCACCTCATAAGTCCAAAATTTCTGAAACCTGGTATATATGCCTCATTTCTCATGAGGAACAAAAAAGCCTCTAGAACCCATAAAGTCCGCCATGATGGATTTTCATGTACAATACAAATTTGTCCAAAACTACAAAAATCTACTCCTCCTGAACCATAGCTCCAATTGACTTGAAACTCGTTATGTATGTGTAGGATACATGTCTTTCAATGTGGTATTTAGCAATAATGAATACAGTACAAAGTGGCTGAAAGGTGTGCATTTATGTAAATGTCCACATTGTCTCAATATCCATATGTCCAAAAAATCTAATGCCATTTTGACTAATGTTTTTCCCAACCTAACAGGCTTCAAGATGACATCACTCTGAAGTACTGTGCTCAATTTCACCTTGATATGTCAAAAGATGACAGAATTACAGTTTACTATTATTTATCACTAATGCTAAAATAATGCTTTACAAATCCTCTAATCATAAAACCGATACTTTGATTCAATCACCAGTTCATATGAAGACTCTTGCAATGTTTAATAACAAATTAATGAAATGTTGTATACATGTGTGAAGTACATGTCTCTACCATGTCAATTTTTACAGAATTTGCAGTTTTGAGGAGGAATCCGCATTGCTGCTTCCAGCTTTAATTCTGTTTGTTTTTTGGTTGGTCTAAAAGCCATACCTTTTCATACGAGTCGTATAGCCACACTTCTAAAAACCAAAATGATGTGCTTCATTACACGTTTCGTTGCAGTTTCCCAGTGAAATATCCACCGGGGGGCACCAAAAGCAAGTGAAATAATGTTGTAATCAGACAAGTTGAATTTTAGACAGATGTTTTAATTAGTAAAACTTGCCTCCCTAACCTTAAACTTAAATCTTAATCTAACCAATAGTGTCATGAAAGCAAATGAATATGTAAACAAAACAGACATCCTTACCTTAAACCAACGCCTAAATCTAACCAATAATGTTCTAAAAGAAAATGTGACATAAAAACCACATTTTCTGAAGCAACCATGTCATTTCGTGCCACTTTTATGACACTTTTGTTTTATGTGTTATCTTGTGTGTTTGGCTAAGCTCGAATTGCAGTCTTCCGAGTCCAATATCCAACACTCAGGTGAGATACTGAGCAAGCTAATCACGTTGGAATTAGTGAGTCTGTAACAAAATAATACGTTAGAGTAAAAATGTTTCGATATTGTAAAATAGCAGTGTGTAAGTAATAGAGCTAAAAATTAAGTGTTTACAAAGTCATAATCAGGCGTTGTCCTCGTGATTTGTGTGAAAGTGAATAAAACGCACAGTTGTTGTAGCATCTCTATTGTTCATTTCACCAGGAAGCTGTGGTGAAGCGTAGAATGCTACATGTAAAACTCGCAACGTTAAAAGTAACGTTAATTCTATGAGACTAGTTTGCAGCAATTTTGACATTTTGTATTAATGATTACCAGTGTTGGGGAGTAACGGAATACATGTAACAGCATTCCATATTTAAAATACTAAATATTAGTAACTGTATTCCACTACAGTTACAATTTAAATCATTGGTAATCAGAATACAGTTACATTCAAAAAGTATTTTAATTACTTAAGGTATACTTTGCCTTTTATTGTAATTTGTTTCATTTAAAGGGGCCATGACATACAATTTTTTTTATAATTTTATTATCTTCCCTGAGGTCCACTTATAATGTTAGTATAGTTTTTTTTTTGCACAAAAACAGTCATATATTAGGCATATATAATAATTTTCCACCCTGTCTCTGGCCCTCTCTCTGAAACGCTCGGTTTAAAGCTGTCTGGCCCTTTAAGACTTCAATGTAAATGGCCACTGTTGTGATAGGCTAACATCATGCAAC
The DNA here is from genome assembly GCF_019703515.2 of Myxocyprinus asiaticus. Taxonomy (NCBI): domain Eukaryota; kingdom Metazoa; phylum Chordata; class Actinopteri; order Cypriniformes; family Catostomidae; genus Myxocyprinus; species Myxocyprinus asiaticus. The sequence continues at coordinate 48,548,477 of NC_059353.1, read as the reverse complement.
CCTTCCAATAGAGCCATATTTGAAATGCACTCTGGAGATAATGAATAAACTCCACAAGACCACAACATTCATAAAACTAAATTTCAGGATTAACATGTAACCCACATCCAACACATCTCAATATATTAAAGGTGCTGTAAGTGATCATTTTCATGGAAAGGTATGCAAAAAAATTTCGTACACCCTGAAATATATCACTGAAATAAGTGTCATGAAATATCTCACCGGTCTCTGTGACAGCTCTAGACTTTGTAAATAGCAAATGAAAATTTGTCTGGTATCGGTCTCTGACGCTTTTGACCTGTCAATCTTTTTGCGCATTCTCATAGTATTGTCATTGCAGCAAATTATTGAGGCTTAATGCCATAATTTGATTTATAATTTCTCAGTTGAGGGTGCTTTTTTGACCGTGGGGGGGGGGGGGGGTGTTGTTGGTGCTACCGTGGGGGGGGGGGGGTGTTGTTGGTGCTGCCGCCGCCACCGCCACGTTCCTTCTCGTGCTGCCCCCACCCCCCCCCCCCACACACACACAAGATGCCGCCCTGGGCAACTGCCCTTGTTGCCCATGCCTAAATCCGCCACTGAGCAGCACCATAAACTATCAAACAGTCATGACATATGAAATATTCATGAGTGAAATTGTTTACTTATGGATTTCCAGTCCAATAGTGTTTAAACTGCCCCATCCTTCAATAACAGTTCTTGTGGCTGGTTCACAAGCAATCACGCTCATATGAGCCAAAAACATACAATCCTCGCTGAGATGTTTTGAATAAACGAATGTAAACAGGCCATGGTGGTGGCGTTGGTCTTCACATCTCACATTTTCCCGGTTTGTTTACACACAGAATGACATGTGTTTCTCCCAGTCAGTGGCAGCAGCAGAATGAGAAGCGTTTTTTTGAAAGATGTGTTTGTACCGCTCTTAAAACGCAGCACACATCGCCGAAAACGCAACAAAATGATCAAAGATGTCCAACGAGTGCATGTTTATAAAAGACCAACAATTAAAAAACTTTCAAAACAGCACAAAAGCAAGCTGCTGAATGAAACACAATAGGGTTCTCCATTTTAGAGTTATAACTTGACATTGCGTCTTTTAAAAGAGGCACGAGATGAATGATAACAGTCAAAGCCGTTCATCTAGTGCACGTTTATGTAGAAAAACATTTCAATCCAGACAGGCACATGAAGATGTCCCGTGTAAGTCCACTTTGGATGAATCTCCCATGACAGGCCCATCTCTCTGCCCTTCACCTGTTTGACTGACTGAGCAGCACTGGGCGGGGCCAAGGGATGCAATGACCGAAAAATAGGCGTGTATGTCTTACTGACGAGGAAGATGTATTTTGTCCTTGTGATGTCACAAGTTTCACGAATTCCAAACGAGCAGTTTTTGCAGCTTGGTTTAAATAAATGCTCTTTTTCTATTAAGGAGGACCAGTATGTTTTTATAGTACAATGGCCTCTTATATGTCAAAAGATCAAGTAAAATTTTATTCCTCATGTCATGACCCCTTTAATATTTAGTCTAGTCAGTTGGAAAAAATTTATCAAAATGATGCGATCTGAGGAGGTTTTAAACAGCGGTGAAACACTTTCTTATGATTTGTTTCATTCATACGAGCACTTTTACACTGTTGTGAGTGAAAAGGTGGATATGACATCCTTCAGGAACTTTCCATTGGGAGCTTAATAGAATAGTTACATCATGTTTCTACAGCTTAGCAAAAAACAGTTAGAAACGCTTTGACAGATGAAACAAATCCAATATTATTTAATACACGATTATATGCCTTGTCAATGTTTTTTATGCGGTTAGGGTATTTTTACAGGAAATGCTAACCAATGTAGCCATTAACAACTTATAGAAAGCTACAAATAATATATTTTCTGCCTCATTCTATGAACAGAATCCACATACGATCAGAAAAAGATGTTGTTGTGTACACGCTGTGGGGTTTTGAAGTTTGGAGCAGCAGAAATAGTTAACCTTGTGTAAATTGTCATTTGAACATTTAGCTTTATGCTAAGCTAAACTGTTATTTCTTGCCTTTACATGCAGCTGTTACCAGATGTGATTATATTTTATAGTGAATTCTGTGAAGAAAAATCACGTTGGAGCATCACTTTTTTCTCTAGTAAGACCTTTGATATTAGGGCAAAGATGTACTTGAAAAATTGTATTCTTAATGAGAATTTAAATATTGTTTCCCTATAAAAATAATTAAAAAATCCTTAAAACAAGATACATTTACTTGAGTAGCAAAACTGCATAAGATATTTCGGCTTTTTTTTTTTTTTTTCAGAGAATGTATTTTTACAGTGAAGTGTATTTTCTTACTTTATTTACTTGTTTATAGTCAAAATCAAGTGAAGAAGTAATCCAAAGTATTTGTATTACATTACTGACCTTGAGTAATTTAGCATAATACATTACAAATTACATTTTACAATATGTATTATACTTTTTAAAAGTAACCTTCTCAACTCTGATTATTACGAGTTGTCATGAGGCTGTTGCTTTTAAGCTATTTTTACTGGAAAACAAGACAAAAATAATCACTAATAGAATTTATTTTCTGCAGTGTTCTTGAAAGAAACATCATTGAGAACTTCATGAAGTCTCCTGAGCAATGTAAGAGCAACATCTGAGCAAATGTGGAGCCAAATGGATGTAAAAGGTCATATGGTTCACCGTTGTGGTTATTTTACTCTACAACATCGAAAGATTATAATGCATGTAGGATTATGCTTTCATTCTTTGCTACAATGTAAGCAAGAGCCGTGCCACTGAAGACCAGGTTTTCAACTCTCCAGTGAACTGGACAGACGCCATCTTTGACATTTGGTCACACTCTCCCTGTTGAGTGACAGTTTTCACAAGTTTCAGTGACTTTCTCTTTTCTCACGACAATAATCCCCTTCTGTTCTCAGATGGCTCTTTTCTCCCAAATGGTTTGTGGCGATCACGTCTGATCAGCCCTACTAAAATTTCTCTCCTAATCACACGTCCTGCTTGAAGATCTTGTGTCCAGTGACGAGAGTTTAATTTTTACTTAAGGTTTGGGGTAAACTACAATGATTTTTAGCTTCCTTTGGTATTTTAAGGAGCTATTTATATGTTATTTTCCCTGGAATTACTATTAAGATGGGGTTTTAATGACTTTTTCTGACACACCTGCCAGTGACGGTGAATGGAGACAATTTACTGGCAAAAAAATATTTATCACCGGCCATGAAACTTGAAGGGATCTTTTCAGAGTGCAGGTCATGACAGACGTTTTCTTTAATAGATGGTGTGTATGTTTTTGATGTGAATCGTTCGTGTCATAACATTTTATTTACTCATCAAAGCCAGTTTTACTCGCATTTGGCACTTTGTGAATGTTTTCCACTTCGTTCCGTAGCTCAGCAGACAGTAATCTTGTGTGTGTGGTGTTTTTGTCAGGTTTTGTGGTGGACTTATTCTGGATGTGAAGAGGAAGGCTCCATACTTCCTGTCTGATTTCACAGACGCGCTCAGTCTGCAGTGTTTGGCCTCTTTCCTCTTCCTCTACTGCGCCTGCATGTCTCCTGTCATCACCTTCGGAGGGCTGCTGGGAGAAGCCACAGAGGGACGCATAGTAAGAGTGCACAATACACACATTCAAACACACACTTTAAGGTCACCGTGAAATCAGAAGTGACATTACTATATGCGATTTATTGGCATTACAAAGAAAAACAATGTACGTCTTTGTCATCTTTTATCAAAATCGCAAAAACTTGCTCCGCCTCTGAAACGACTCTCCTTTTCGAATGACATCACAAATCCCTCTTACTGTTTCAACCCCTCCCCTCTAATCGCCTGGCTCGATTCTGTTACTTGACGCCCACTTTTCACAATGCAATCAATTTCTGATCAATACAATCTCCACACTACATTTGTTCTTGTTGAACATCCTGTTTCACTCTAAAATATGATACTTTTGGAAGTAAAATGGGTGGCAATCAGCATTTCACATTGACTTTAAGAGCACATGGTGGTCTGCATTTACCTACGGATGACTTAAGTTATATGTTACAGTATATAGTTTCAACATGTATGTTATATAAACATACAGTAAGGGCGTAAATATTTGTTTGCGACATATTCACCTCTGTCTCCTTTCAGAGTGCAATTGAATCGCTGTTTGGCGCCTCCATGACTGGAATCGCTTACTCACTGTTCGCTGGGCAGCCGCTCACCATCCTGGGCAGCACCGGTCCCGTTTTGGTGTTTGAGAAAATATTATTCAAATTCTGCAAGTAAGTCTTATTTCATGAACTTTGATGTTTTATTTTACTTTTTCATTTACATTTCCTATAAATATTATTCATATAGTGTACATTTAAATGAATGCTATACACTCATATTGGTGTGTTTATGTAATGCAATTGCTTATGTTTTTCCATATGCAAGGATATTTCTGATAATTATGACAGTCTTAAAGCCATGAGGCCATACAGCTGATCCTAAAGCATTCTTAGATCTATTACTTTGAGATTAAAATTTGATGTGTACGAGGATATTAAAATGCCATTACTGTAATCAGGACTCCAGTCTGCAAACTGATCGGATCCAGTTGCATATATAGTATACGTATATATCTGGATGTCTTTCTGAAAACTCTAAAACCCAATCAGAACATCCGAGTAATCGCCAAGCAATGCTTAGTAACTAAGGCTGGGTATCAAAACAAATTTCCCGGTTCGATTTAGAATCAGATTCACAAGCTTTTGATTTGATTCAGATTACTGAAAATTACTGTATATTTCAGTTATAGGGCCCTATTAAGCGCTAGCCTCAAGCACAGCGCTATGTGATACGTCCTACACGCAAAGTCAGTGGGCATGGCCATGAAGTTTTGGTATTTTTGTGCAAACCTGCGCTAAGTCTAGGCGCAAGTGGGTTTGGTGAAATCGCATGCGCAAAGCAATTTAATTTGGAGGTTTTTCTCTGGTTATTCCACCGTCTGCATCCTGTTATACTGTATATTCCATTACCTGTCAAGCACCAGCGATATAAAAAAATACAGCAACCTCATAAGTGAGTAAGCCAAGTGAAAATGGGCTGTATGAAATTCATTTGAAGAATAGAAATATGGATTTATTTTGAGCATTAACAGCATCCTTGTTAAATGTCAGGCATATTTCTATGACAGTGACATTTATACGCATGGAAAATGTGTTTCTCGTCAGGACTTGTATGTAGGCTCCATTAATATATAGAGAATGTAGTATTATTAATCATATTGATCAAGTGACACACAAATCATGGCTAGTATTAACAGTGATTGTATCGGGCTTTCACGTAAGGCTGTGGATTGAGGATCTGTGGTCATTTTTGCACGCGCTTCACTTCTAACGGTCGATTATGCTTTACAAATGAAATTAATTTACTGAAACATGAAAAACTCTAAACATAAATATTCCTAAATTCAAGTTACACTTCAAACATACTCATAAGATCATAAATACAATTGTAATATAAACATAATAATAATAATAATAATAATTGAAAAATAAACCATGAACTCTAGAAAGTTTAACACAAATCTCATGAAGATTTGTTTCATAAAACAGCTACAACAGTGATCGTCATGAACATAATTTAATGTCCCACTATATTTTTTGTGGAGTTTGGACATTAAGTTTATTACCACCTTATGCTCCAAACCGCAAAGGCAGGAACTGATTTTAGACTTTGCGTCAAGATTAGACCTGCTTTTGAAACGTCTTAGCGCAATGACCTACAGCAGTATACCCACAGATAGCGCAAACACTCCCACCCATGCCCACTTGCGCTTTGTGCTGGCACAATTGGATAAGAAAATTTGATAAGACTTAGCGCACGGTCGTTGCACGATCACAAAAATAGAGCCCATAATGTCCATTTTGCTTACAAATGAAATCAATTAGACGATTCTCAATACTAATTTCGATACCACAACAAAATACTAATAATCTGAGTAATTGTTCTAGAAAAGTAAACAGTCAATAATAAAATAAGAGCACAGAAACAAATTATACGCAATAGAACAATTAACCCTATAACGTGCCTGTATCAAATTTGATAGGCTATTTTCTAAAGCCTGTGCATCATTAACATCATCATCATTTTGAAGAAAATCCTGTTGTCTGCAATGTACTAGATGTCTGCTGCCACCTGGTGGACATTTCTGGGCATTTCTTGATGGAAAAATATCTTTAGAAATGTTAAAAATAATATCCGCTTTTGTATTGCATGCACTCGTTTTTGTGTGTGTGCGGGAGGGGGGGATCTTTGCTGATTTTAATAACGTAAAAGTGACAGTAATGATTATATTGTTACTGGTGTTATAACATGAGTATTTGCTGAATATAAGCAACTTGTGCTTGGTTAAACTTTTGAATATTATTTTATTGAAACCCCCCTTTGAAATCCATGTCCATGAAATCCATCAAGTATGATTCTACAGGCTTTTGAGGAATTTCTCTCAATCTCCATTACATTACATTACATTCATGCCCACCACAAAAACAAAACAAAAACAAAAACAAAAAAAAACACAGAGCTTTGAAAATTATTACATATACTTTTTATAAGATATATTTCATTATTTTATGTTACAAGCTATTATGATGTCATCCTACCATAAGTTCCTGTGACCCAGTGAAAAAAGTTTTACAATTTCCCCTTTTTAAATGTCAATATAGTTTTTGGTGCATAAAATACATATGATAAAATAGTTTATAGAAAAAATATTATTTTATTCATATTGTATTTGATGTGATGCATTTCAATCCATATTTATAGAGCAAGAAGAGGAAGTTGTCATGGCCAAACTCTCAAACATTTGGTATCTCTGAAAAGCCCAGGGAGTCCTCTGATAATACCCCAAGATTTACCACTGTAGCATATATGGGCTAAGAAAAACTTAAAATGTATCTTCATTCTACTTAATTTGTATCTTAATTCTACTGTTTTTAACACTGTAAAGCCTGACATATGAAAGAATTGTCAGAAAATTCGAATTTTTTGACATTAAACTGGTTTTAGTACTATTAGACAAACTATAAAAAGACATCATAAAAAAAAAATTAAAAAAAAATCTTTTTTTAGTGTATTTTAGTGTCTAGGCACGAATTAGCATCACTGCAACTTCAAAGTAACACTCAAGCTGCTTATAGTACGTTTGTTTGTTCTTGTTTGCAGGGAATATGGGTTGTCGTATCTGTCTCTCAGAACGTGTATTGGTTTGTGGACGGCGTTCCTCTGTCTGCTGCTGGTGGCCACTGACGCCAGCTCTCTCGTGTGTTACATCACTCGCTTCACGGAGGAGGCGTTTGCCTCCCTCATCTGCATCATCTTCATTTATGAGGCCTTGGAGAAGCTCATACATCTTGGCGAGACTTATGCCATCAACATGAACAACAACCTCGAAAAACTCACGACATACAGGTGAGCTCTCTGGTGTGAATGCTGTATTACTTTTTAAAGGGATAGATCACCCAAAAAAATATTATTCTGTCATTATTTATTCACCGTCATGTCGTTCCAAACCCATTTTATGGTGCCTTTTTGGTCATCTTGGAGGTAGACTGCCCTAGTCCCCTTTACTTCAATGGATGTATGGAAAAAAGTGGCCAATTCTCATTTTGCGTTCCACTACAGAAAGAAAGTCACACAGGTTTGGAACTACATGAACATGAGAAAGGTGAATAATTCCTTTAACAGTGGAAAAAATCAGTAGGCTGCAATATTATAGAAATGAATGCCTGTTAACCTTCATGCATAGCAATGCAGTTTAAAATCGTGCCTCCGTTCTTGTAGATGTTCGTGTATTGAGCCTCCAAACCCCAGCAATGCCACTCTGCTGTACTGGGAGCAGAACAACATCTCAGCTCCTGAAATTTACTGGGAAGCTCTGGAAGTTCAGGTAGGAGTTCGGATCATGCCCTCTGAGAATCTCTGCCATGTTACATGTGATATTAACGCTGTGAGTAGAATGAGACGAGTACCTGTATTAAAGTCAACATGCTATTCACAACCCATTTTACTTACGTAATCTGATGTAGTTCCAAATTAAACAGGATATTCAATGAGAAAAACATGTAGGGCGGGACTTTATCCATCTGGATTTAATCGTAAAAAGTGGGCATTACCAGAGGTTGCACTAGAATCAAATCTATATCCGTCACTCTGAAGGACTGAGTTGTAAAATTTCCATTATGGTCTATTTTTATCCATCATATTTGTTTTATTTCATAAGTAGTAGGGCTACATTCAGGGGCGTCGCATCCATTATAATTGTATATGCATGATAGAGGATATACAGTATAAGCCTTAGATTTTTGACTCCCCAGTTGAGTCTGGTGAAACCAAGGAGTATGGGTGAAAGTTCTACCTGTCAATCAACCGCTGTGCTAAAATAAGACTTTTTCAACTTTGCCGGTTACATGCAGCTTTAAAAGGAAATAACCGTCCGATCGGAAAAATTTGAAAAAGCTCTTACAAGTACATGCGCAAGTTCACAGAACTTTTTCAATGCGCCTGATATTAACGTAACGTGACGCAGATGACTAAAATAACTGAAAATTTTGCTCTAAATACCATGTTTCTGCTTAGATTAAATGCAAGTATGATTGGCAGTTGGATGTGCCACTTTTTTTCACTTTAAATGTAAGTACAAAGCAAAAACACGTATGTACATAATATGTACATAGTATCAAATGCTTAAGTACAAAGTAGTTAAAGACACCTAATGTAAACTTTATTAGCGTGCAGTAACACACTGACGTAATATCTGATGTATGCAGTCATTAAAAATAAAAGACCCTCCACTCGAAATCCCAACACAAATAGGCTAGAGAATCAAATGACCAGGTATGGCGATGGTGCCTGTCCATTTGTGATCGGCCGAAACGCATCTTTAATACCAGGTAATAAACAAGGCACACACACACAGCAGGAGAGAAAGAGAGTGATGTCAATACTGATGCATTTTGAATAATCCGTCAATGTTTAAAAAAATAGGTAAATAATGGAGAATCTTTGGTTAATACAAACCTTGAACATACCAGAATTACAGTAAGTCAGGTGGTTGGTAGGGAGGGGTTGCAAAGTTAGAGGGATTTGTAACATCATTCAAAAAGGAAAGTTGTTATTAACATTTCGATAAAACGTAATGAAGACAAAGCTTTTTTTATTATTTGGAATGACATGCACTGGTGAAATATGCACAATAAGACCGAAAATAATAAACTGTCTTTGCTAAAAAAAAACAATGGCATAACTATGCAAAACATTACTGATTGATTTGTAATATTCATCAGCACTTTCTTACCAATGCCTCCAAGACTCACTTGCAATTTCGACAAGTCCTCATTTATGTCAGCCAGCTAGATAATGTTACATTGGTGACAAATTTGCGACAAAAATGGTTAATACATCACAGAAATCTAAATGTATAAGTTTTCAAGGCATGGCCGGGTCTGGAGGGTGTATGTGCGTTATGTGCCCCAACGTAATTTTTCTTGTGCCCCTCCAGAAACTTCTGAAACCCCCTCCCTGGTACGATGAAGAGACCACTTGCCCACCCTAAAGATCGCATCTTGGTACCGGCCCTGTTGCAAGCCATAAAAAACATTTACAAGATCAACATATGTAACATTTAGCGACAGTGCAATGGGTCATCCTTATTGTTGAGCCCTGGCACATACAGTTACAGGTATAGTTTTAACCCCCTGTTTTGCTGCAAAGGTTGATTGATACTTCATTACGCGGGCCTGTGCTGTTGTCCGGAATGCATCAGGACATATTAGCGCTTGCACTACGAATCCAACGTGGTTACATGTGTTCTGACTACCTCTGATTGTGGTCTGTAGGTAAACTATTTATAAGCCTGTTATTTCTCCCTCTTTATTACTCATTTCAGGACTGCATTGAGAAGAAAGGAGAGTTTGTGGGCTCTGCTTGTGGGCCTCATGGTCCTTATATTCCTGATGTTCTCTTCTGGTCCGTTGTTCTCTTCTTCTCTACTGTTGCCATGTCAGCATTCCTCAAAGAATTCAAGACCAGCCGCTACTTTCCCACTAAGGTACAGCAGTCACCATCCACACACTGTCTCGTCTGTGAGAGCTACAGCAGAGCTTTAAACGTGAGATTCAGTGGCTATGTATGTTCGGAATGGAATACTTTAAAAAGGCCGGTGGAACGCCAGAGGGACTGAGAGAGTCCAAGGCACACGGCTCCTGCTTCCTTCTTGCTGAAACCTTTTACACTTGTGCCGAAACCCGGAGTGTAAAAGGTTTCAGCAAGAAGGAAGCGGGAGCCGGTGTTGCAGTCCACGTAAGTCGGATTTCATTCTCACAATTTAAACTCAAAAGATGCTTTCCAGCAAGACTTTTCCTTTTGCACACACAGCTTCAGGGATAACAGTCAGTACAACTCAAATCAAACAATAAACAGCTTTTCAGCGTCCAACTTCAGGGTGCGTGTGTGCCTCGCACTCTCTCAGTCCTTCTGATGTTCCGCCGGCCTTTTTAAAGCCCGTCTCTACCGTCACTGAAATGAGACACAGGTGTTAAGCATCAATAATCACCAGGTGATGGCTCTTACTGCTTCCTCTTTCCCCACTGACAGACACACGACCACATCCCGCTCCACATATATAGTATATACGCCTCCATTTTTAGAACACAAAGACATTTTTGATCTTGAGAGAAATTGATGCTTCCTTTCACAATGTCACGATTGCAGAGAATGACAGAGGCACAGGACCCAAAAGCAGAGTTGAAAAACTAAAAACAAACACAAACTACCCCATAGGGGAAAAAAGGTAATCCAGGCTGGGGCAGACGTAATAGGGGAACCAGGACCGACCGGACCGAACAGGGCTGATAAACAGGACTGACATGAACGAGACCAACAAAAAAGACAGACTAAAATAGGGAGAGAAATCAACAGGTTAACAAGACAGGGCAGGTGTGACTAATAAACTAATAATGGGCAAACAAGGAGGCGGGGTATGACATAAGACAGAGAGACATGCGGCGATACAGAAACAAAACAAAGCCACGTGCTCTCACAAGACAACAAAACACCCGAATGGCATGAGCGCACATCGCCAAGACAATGAGGCAATATACGCCCATGCCAACCGACAAACAAGACGAGAGAATGCGAAGCAACACCAAACAAAGCGATGCCACACATTCTCACACACCAAACGAAACCTGAGTGTACATCGCGAGGCAAGCGCAACAGGCGACAAAAACAAGACAGGACACCTGTGCGAGTGTTCAGCCACACCCGACACCTTAGACCGAAGTGACCGAACCTCAGCACAACATGAAGACAGCAGACGACCCGGGCGCACAACACACCCGTGTTCACGAGAGACAGATAAACAATTGACACGAGTACATGCGGCCAAGATGACGTAAGCGCGATGCACCCACGTCAATAACAGACAGACATGGAGCACGAGTGTCCGCATCCCGACATAGACCAAAACCGAACCAGACAGGAAGTCAGGATCCAGACACCGTGCTCCCGACATGAAACAAGACAGACCGAAGAGTGCACGGCAGGGAATACAACCGAAACCTTGCGCTCACACAAAGACAGACTACGAAACACAAGACAGACATGGGATGATGATGCAACGGTCCTGTCAGACCAAAACCCAGACTGACATAATGACAGTGTGTCTGGTTCGGTGACACACCAAGGATGCATTAAACTGATCAAAAATACTGCCAAAATCATTAATTGCAAATTATTATTACGGTTTGAAATAATTGTTTTAAGTGCGATTTATTCCATTTTTTCTTTACCCATGCTGGCAAACATATACTGTGTCACCTATTCCTTACAAAAGCATTATAAAGTGCTAATTTGGTACTCAAGAAAAGTTTTGTATTATTAGAACAATTGAAAATGGTTGCGCTACCAAGCGGAAATCACAATACAGTGGGTGTTTTTCCCCATTTGCTGAGGTATTGAGTTCTTACAACCTGCTTTACACTTGCAAGTTAAATTTTGGTTTTAAAATGAGCAAAAAGAAACACATTTCTCCTGAAATTCTATTTTCTCCTAAAGTCTATTGTTTTAGAGAGATGAAGGCTATTCCATGCATTACTCTTTTGCAAAAAGAATCTCTAACCAGGATAGAGAGGGAAGTGGACGGCCAGATGCACAACAAAAAGACAAAATCACAGTCTCTAGTTTGAGAAACAGACTCCTCACAGGTCCTAAACAAGCAGCTTCTAAATACCAAAGACCTGCATTGCTGCAAGACGATCCTTTGATAAACAGAAACCTTTATTTAAATAGAAATAGCCATTTGTAACATTTTAAATGTCTCTAAATCATCTCTAAACTAGATAATGTGCATTGTGACTGAAATACATTCCTATTTCAGGTTTATTCTCATTCATGTATGTCCAAGTATTTTGACTATTAAGTTAACATACTGTACAAAACTAATATAATGCAATATCATAGAGGAGGAAATTTATCCTCAATGATATTACAGCAATTATCCAGATATGCAATGAGATTATTAAGCAAACTGTTATCGACTCCTACATGCCATCTGAATAAAATAAGGCAAAAATAAACATTTCACACAGTGTTGAGTGAGAGATATGATTGATTCAAACACTAAAAGTGGGTGTTCTGTATATGTATTATTGTATTACAGTTGTAATAGTAACATCTTAATTAACATGATAACATTTTGAGATATTAAGTAAATTGTAGCATTTGGTTACATTATGTTTTGTGATTTCTAATACCTTCTTTATATAACATCCATCCCTTGCGCACTTTTGGCCTCTAAGGCTTTTCAGACAGATAAAGAGCAGCACAGGGCAAGGAAGTACAGTACAGCACCATGAGTGAGAGTGTTATCTGCTAGGACAGTTTATTTTAAACAAGAGGGGCGAACGGTTACGGAATTTAATGCGGGAGTACAATACTAAACTGATGCGGACTGATAGAAGCGGAGAGCAATGGTGCGTGTAACCGGACGGTGGGAAAAAAAATAACGTTCAATGAAAAGTCAAAAGAAGATCGCAATGTATGCAATTGTAACTATATCAGATATTATTAATAAAACACGGGAACTCATTTAGAATTTCGGGGATATTTTTGTTAATTTCGGGGGCATTTTTGCCCTGAATCCCCATTAATTTCCAACACTATTGGCATTGTATCTTTCTAAGGTATTTAAAAGTTTGTTTTAGACATATAGTAGCAAGTAAACAAGATATCCCCACATATATGTCAAATTACATTGTGTTAATGTTTGACACAGTTAAAACATTGCCTACCTTAAAAACAAGTGTAGTTTGATCAGTGGTTAAACATGTTCAGACGGTTCCCTTGTATCTGAATGAACGGCTCCTTTCCAGAATAAAATTAAATATGCAGAAAATCACAATATTACAGTTCTTGTATAGTGACAGGACAGAAAGTCTTGAAGAATCTAGAGAAGAGAGGACACCGGCAGCAGTTTATGCAAGCTGCTGTGCTCATGATGCTGTGCCCTGCGGGCTTCCATCGTGCTGTGAACAGCGCAGTTTAGTTTATAAACAGATTTAGCGCTTATAACTTTCTTCTTCCCTAAAATTCAGAAATATAATGTATTTTTTTGTACTTTGTAATTGTGGTGAAAAATAAGTTGAATACTTCATTTTTAATCAACTCAAGTAAAAGTACTATTATTTATTTATACTTAAAAAAGTAGAAAAATGTGTGAAATGTACTCAAGTACTGTAACGAGAGTAGTTGTAATTCAATACTTTCCACCTCTGGTTATTCTGTATACTGCCAACCTGTATTAAAAACTTTTTTATATTAAGGGGCAATATTTGTACCCTCAAGTTGATATTCAGGGGACTTTTTTTTTTTTTTACTTAGTGAGGGCATTTTTTTTAACAACCATAGACAAACCATTTATATCAAATACTATAGCTGAATCATTAATTTAAATACATTCTCAATCTGAGCAATTGCGGCTTTTACCTATAAAATCAAAAACATTTCATATTAACAACTGTTATTTTTTTATTTTATTTTGTGTAATATATACATATATATATATATATATATATATATATACAGTGATGTGAAAAAGTATTTGCCCCCATCCTGATTTCTTCTGTTTTTGTGTATATTTCATACTAAATTGTTTTAAAAATTCAAACAAAATCTAACATAAAACAAATTCAATCTGCGTAAACACAAAATACAGTTTTTAAATGATAATGGTATTTATTGAAGCAAAAATGTTATCCAATACCAACTGGGCCTGTGTTAAAAAGTATTTGCCCCCTTAGTTACTAAATCCCCAAATCTATGAAACTGCATTTATAATGGGGTTCAGCTGGACTAGACACACCCAGACCTGATTACTGCCAGCCCTGTTCAATCACATCAACACCTAAATAGAACTTTTTCAGCAGCATGAAGTTGGCTAAAAGGTCTCACCCAGTAGCACACTATGCCAAGGTCGAAAGAAATTCCAGAAATGGTGAGGAAAAAGGTGATTGAAATACATCAGTCCAGGAAGGGTTACAAAGCTATTTCAAAAGCTCTGGGACTCCAAAGGACCACAGTGAGAGCCATTATCTCCAAATGGAGAAAACTTGGCACAGTAGTTAACCTTCCCAGAAGTGGCCGACCTTCCAAAATTCCTCCAAGAGCACAGTGATGACTCATACAGCAAGCCACAAAAAAGCCAAGGACAACGTACAAGGAACTGCAGGCCTCTCTCGCATCAATAAAGGTCACTGTTCATGACTCCACTATCAGAAAGACACTGGGCAAAAATGGCAAGAGTGGTGAGGAGAAAACCACTGCTAACCCAGAAGAACATTAAGGCTCACCTGAATTTTGCCAAAATACACCTTGATGATACTCAAAGCTTTTGGGAGAATGTTCTGTGGACTGATGAGTCAAAAGTGGAACTGTTTGGAAGACAGGGTACCTGTTACATCTGGTGTAAATCAAACACTGAATTCCACAAAATGAACATCATACCTACAGTCAAGCATGATGGTGGTAGTGTGATGGTGTGGGGATGCTTTACTGCTTCAGGGCAACTTGCAATAATTGAGGGAAACATGAATTCTGCTCTCTACCGAAAATCCTAAAGGAGAATGTCCGTCATCAGTCCGTGAGTTGAAGCTCAAGTGCAACTGGATTATGCAGCAAGACAATAATCCAAAGAATAGGAGTAAGTCCACCTCTGAATGGCTCAAAAGAAGCTAAATTAAAGTTTTGGAGAGGCCTAGTCAAAGTCCTGACTTGAAGCCGATTGAGATGCTGTGGCAGGAACTTAAATGGGCAGTTCATGCTCAAAAACCCTCTAATGTGGCTGAACTAAAGCAGTTCTGCAAAGAAAAGTGGGCCAAAATTCCACCACAGTGTTGTGAAAGACTGATCTCCAGTTATCAGAAGTGAATGGTCGCAGTTATTGCTGCTAAAGGTGGCACGACCAGCTATTAAGTATAAGGAGGCAGTTAGTTTTTCACACGGGTGATATAGGTGTTGGATAGCTTTTTTGCTTCAATAATATATATATATATATATATATATATATATATATATATATATATATATATATATATATATATATATATTTGAATACTGTGTTTTGTGTTTACTCATGTTGCCTTTGTTTTAGGTTATATCTCGTTTGAAGATCTTAAACAATTTTGTATGAAAAATACACAAAAACAGAAGAAATCGGGATGCTTTTTCCACGGTATATTTGGCAGCAGGGTCAATAACGAGACAAGAAATAGATGCTAGAAAACTCAGCAGATATCCAGATATTCTATACTATAAATGTGTTTACCATGCACAGTATACATACTATACAGTATACTGCAGAAACAGTGCAAGTAGCATGGTAGTATGCTGTCCTGAACATAGCCACATATTTAAGTGTGATAGTTTGTGCCCTGGCGCCCTCTAGTGTCACAGTAAGATATCTGCTGCTGCTTTAAAGGGATAGTTCACCCCAAAATGAAAATTCTCTCTTCATTTACTCACCCTCATGCCATCCCAGATGTGTATGACTTCCTTTCTTCTGCTGTACACAAATGAAGATTTTTTTAGAAGCTCTGTTGGTCCATAAAATGCAAGTGAATGGTGGCCAGAACTTTGAAGCTCCAAAAAGCACATAAATGCAGCATAAAAGTAATCCATACAACTCAAGTGGTTTAATCCATGTGTTCAGACACAATATGATAGGTGTGAATGAGAAACAGATCAATATAAAAGTTATTTTTCACTATAAATTCTCCTCCCTGCCCAGTAGGTGGCGATATGCACAAAGAATGCAAATCACCTAAAACAAAAGAAAAAGAATGTGGAAGTGAAAGTGGAGATTGATAGTGAAAAATAACTTAAATATTGATCAGTTTCTCATCCACACCTATCGTATCATTTCAGAAGACATGGATTAAACCACTTGAGTTGCATGGATTACTTTTATACTGCCTTTATGTGCTTTTTTCAGCTTCAAAGTTCTGGCCACCATTCACTTGCACTGAAAGGACCTACAGAGCTGAGATATTCTTCTAAAAATCTTCATTTGTGTTCTGCAGAAGAAAGAAAGTCATTTGCATCTGCGATGGCATGAGGGTGAGTAAATGAGAGAATTTTTATATTTGGGTGAAGTATTCATTTAAGGAGCTTTAATAATGTTTCTAATGCATGTTTTCTCCAGGTCAGAGCCATCATCAGTGACTTTGCAGTATTCATCACTATTGTTACTATGGTTCTGATGGATTACGCCATAGGGGTGCCTTCCCCCAAACTACAGGTCCCCAGTGTGTTTAAGGTTTGTTCTTGTCCTAACTCGCTATGTATTATTTAGTGCATTCAAAACTTTGATAAAAAGAAAATGTTCACAGTGTATTTTGAATTTAAAAGTGTACTTCTTATTAATGTCACAGCACAGTGTTTCTTTGTTTATCTTTCAAGTTAAAAATAGATTTTGATTCCCAGACTTTTAATGTGGAAAATTGGATCCTTTTGTGTAGTATGTGCTTCTTCAGCTTTAAGGCAGTTTCATGTTGAAGGGTTTGATTTTTTAA
Source organism: Myxocyprinus asiaticus (assembly GCF_019703515.2). Taxonomy (NCBI): domain Eukaryota; kingdom Metazoa; phylum Chordata; class Actinopteri; order Cypriniformes; family Catostomidae; genus Myxocyprinus; species Myxocyprinus asiaticus. The sequence continues at coordinate 48,531,356 of NC_059353.1, read as the reverse complement.
ATCAACTTTTTTAAAATAAATAATAAAAAAAAGTAACTTTTTTTAAGGTCAAATTAAAACTGACTTGAAAACTTTTTACCAGGCCTTCATCATTTTATTTTTGGTACTTTTCAAATTCCTTTTATGTATGATTTGATTGTTTTAGCCTTGTCCCAGACCTAGACTTTTAATATTAAACTATGGAAATACCAATTATTCCAAATTTAAAACTATAATTATCAAAATATTTAATTCAGTATTTGTTGTGTGAAAATTATGTCACTATATATATATATATATATATATATATATATATGATGAAATATGAAACATGTAATATCTTTAAAGGTAAAAATCACTTTTTATGATGGAGATGGCACATTTTGCCAAATTGTGCAAAAATTGTGTGTATTTAGGACAAATAAAATTCTATTTTTAGTCTAATTAGCCTAAGCAAGACAAAGTAGATGGCAGTTTTATTTCAAAAACATAAAAAATGTCATTTACATCAGCGTCATTTCCAGCACAGAATTCTATTAAACACAAAACAGAATTTGAGATGTGCTGGGAATTTGTATTTCAAATATAATGTACATTTCCTGTGATGCATGTACTGTACAGACACTGTCGGACATTGTAGGCAGACAAATGAAATAAACTAGTGAGAGTGTGAAAAATGTTTTCACAAGACTACTTTCTAGAAATGCACAGTGCTAAAAGTGCCCGAAGTTGAAGAAACACCCTCAATACATATGTTTATTTACAGGCCCTATAAGAATAGATGTTATGTATTTTGGCGTGGTCTGATTTTGTCTTGCAACACTTAATGTGTTCTCAGCCAACTCGTGACGACCGTGGGTGGTTCATTAACCCTCTTGGGCCGAACCCGTGGTGGACATGTGTGATCACAGTGATTCCTGCTCTCCTCTGCACCATCCTGATCTTCATGGATCAGCAGATTACAGCAGTGATCATCAACAGGAAGGAACACAAGCTGAAGGTACTGAACTCAACTGAGAGCAGAAACATGGAGGTTTTATGATATTCATAGGTGTTGTGTAGCATAAGTTTCATCTACTCATTCATTACACACTGTTCCTGGTAAATAGACTGTAAATTCTGCAGCTGAATTAATTCAGAAGTACTACATAAAAGCCCTTTGTTTGACATTCTCTCTCTACAGAAAGGCTGTGGTTATCACCTGGATCTGTTCATGGTGGCCTTGATGTTGGGTGTGTGCTCTCTGATGGGGTTGCCGTGGTTCGTGGCCGCGACGGTTCTGTCCATCAGCCATGTAAACAGTCTGAAACTGGAGTCGGAGTGCTCAGCGCCCGGCGAGCAGCCCAAGTTCCTGGGCATCAGAGAGCAGCGAGTGAC